>NC_081324.1:75723368-76043822 GCF_026419965.1 Kogia breviceps | reverse complement strand
TACAGTTCTTTGCCTGTCAAGCTAGGATATTAAATTAAGCAATTTTCATCAGATAACACATCCTCTGGTTCATGTAAATGTCCCACAAATCGCTGAGCTCGTAACTCAGCCTGATTGAAAGGGAGCCACTAATCCATTTCCCTTTGTAGATGGGTTGTGAGCTAGCGGGGGGCTTGTCCCTTGACCAAGAGCCTTGTGACAACCGTGCTAAGTCACCCCCCCCTTCCCCCTTTCTCTGTCCGACTAGGCATCCAGTCTCCCTGGTCTCAGACCGCGTGAGCACAGGAGACCTGCTCCCTGACCTCGTAGAGGATAAAGTGCCCAGTGCCCGCTTCAGGACACGCTCGAAGTTATGTTGTGATGGGGATGACATTTGCCATGATGTCCTCCACCTCCCTTCTGACAGTCTTCCTAAGGTCAAGTCCGGTGGCCTGATCCTTGCTACTACTCCAGCCCCTCAAATGTAAGCATGACGGTGGAAATGAAAATGGTGTGTGTGTGTGTGTGTCAGAGGGGAATTGCATTCCCCGGTATTGTCTCTCTCCTTCTTTCTGAATGTACAGGGAAGAATGGGACAGTGGGAGCCCCCCGATATGATGGGGGCGCAAGAAGCATGTCCTGAAAGGTTGACTAGAGCCCGAAGTGGTCAAGGTCACCTAAATACACCAACTGCCCTATTTGTCACATCCATGCTCCCACCTCAGCATCCATCGCTGTGCACAGTACAGAGTAGGTGGTCCACAAGGTTTGTTGACTGAATGAACGGACAAGAGGTTAAGAGCCCTAATTGCAAAAGAAATCCAACTTTCCCAGGTGGAGCTACATACTCAGCTGATTAAACCCAGCCTCAACCCACCTTTGTGATGTAAAAAAAAAATGGGAAGGAATCAAAATCAATCTGAGCGCCCACCTGGCAGTCATCTTCCCAGACCAGATGGCATGTGCCCACCCCCACCATGTCACCAGGTAAGAAATAGGATGTACAGTCAAATTTGCATCTTAAATAACCAACATTTTTCTTAGTATAAGCAGATCCCCAATATTGCATGGGACATACTCATCTAAAAATATTCTTTGAAAACCATATACATCTCATATTTATTTTGGCTACTAAATAAACCTTTATAATGACGTAAAAGCATGACACAAGTGTATTTCTTCTGTTAGGATCACTCCATTGTATTGTCACTAAGATATCTGTAATCACGTAGCCAACTTCTATGGATTTTATTAGTCTCCTTTTGCTCAACAGAATATTAATACATTTTTTACAAATGGAAAATAAAATCATTGATCTTAAATTCAATTAACTGGGGGTCTTATATTTTTATTTGCTAAATCTGGTAACCCTATCCTCTATTAATCTGGAAAGACTGATCTGGCTTTTAAAGAATCCCTAGCTCCCTCATTTCTCTCTTCTCAGGCCAATTATAATTAATGCTTGGTGACACTATAATGCACAATGAATTTAATCTGGCATGCAAGTATATTTCCCTCTCCCTGTTCGATGAAACTATAAATTGTAAAAATCAAAGTTTTTTTCCCCAAACTTATGCTTACTGCAGAAAATCTAAAAGCATGAAGACAAATGTGAAGTAAATCACAGTTCAACTATCTAAGGGATAATCTCAATTAATCCATATTGCCTTATTTTTTTCTCCGTGGACACTTTTTTTTTTTGAGAAAAAAACCATACTTTTGTACCACGATTTTTGACTTAGCATTCTACCACAGGTAATTTCTATGTCATTAAAAACTCCGACATTGCCTTTTAAAATGATTGAATAATATTCCATTGCATGGATGTCCATGGGGTTTTAAATTTTTTGGTTCTATAACTGGCCCAGAGATGAACATTTTTATGCACGAAGTTGCTTTCAGACTTCGGATTATTTTCTTAGACTGGGTTCAGAGGTGTTAACCTTGAACAATAAACTAGGTAGTTATTTTTACCAGCAAAATGGGTTTATTTGGGAGCAGGAAACAATTGCAGTTTGGGACATACAGCTATGGAGAACCACATGCAAGCTCGATTCTCAGAGGAGGGGAAACTCTTTTACAGAGGAGAAGGGGAATTTGGGAGAGGCTGTCATAAACAAAGAATCCATTGGAGGAAACTGGGAGTTTGAAGTATAGTGGCTTTTCATTGGCTGAGCTGTTGCCAGGCAAGGGGAAAATCTTGCTTCCTCCTGCTGGCAGGAGGAAAGTAGTGTCACTTCCTGTTGGATTCTGCCAGAGATGCAAGTCCAGTCTATTCCTGTTGGGATCTGTATTGACCTGAGTGGTATGTGAGAGCTCCCCCTTCTGGCTTCCTAACTTCATTTTAACAGGACTTCTCTTTATTGATTTTCACAGAGGTGAATAGCGACTATCTATCTATCTATCTACACATTTATTGTTTTCTTTCCCTCCTGATTGTGAAAGAAATTCGTGTTCTATCGGTAAATTTTGGTGTATACAGAGAAAGTGTAAAGGCGACAATAAAACTTCATTTGTAACCCTACCATCAGTAGGTCATTTGGCCATGCAAAGAGCATTGCTGTAAAATGAGATTTCCTAAAATGCGTTCCGCTGAACTAGTTTGGTGGGATGCTAATATTTGCCATGTGCACATTTCATAGAAAATGCTGGGTTAAACAAAGGGCAAACAGTATCTTTTTGTTCTGCGGGACTTCTCAGAGCCTTTATCATGCTAATGTACTTTGTGAGTTTCCAGAAGGGTAAAGACAATGCAGCATTTCTCAAACTCATTTGACCGCGACACATTCTTTTTCCTGTTTTTTATCTTTATTATTATTATTTGCAAAAGGTTACATCAAGTTGGAAACATCCTTTGGTTCTCAGTGTTTTATCATTCCTCTTAACCCATAGATATTAACACACAATGAAATTAAAGATATTCACCGATCTATAAACCTAAGAGTGAGAGCGGGGGGGGGGGGGGGGGGGGGGGGGGGGGGGGGGGGGGGGAAGCAACAACCCAGGAATTCCTGCATAGATGCTTGGCCTAAAGATTTATGCCTGACTCTTAAGAGGCCACCTAAGTGAGTAGTTATAAGACTAAAGGTTAGACTCACTGTTTTGTGATTAGCTTCCTCATCTAGACAGGGTTTAATTGTGACATTTACACTTTGCGGTCACTTCGTGTCATCAGATGGACAAACTGACCAGAGAGAAACAGCCGTCCTATGGTGCCTCTTTCCCTTCCGGGATAAAAACCCATTGGGTGTTGCATTTTGGGAAACGTAAACGAAGGCTGCTGCCTGACCCTTCCTTGGAACTTTGAAACTCTCAGATGGGTTTTGTGCGAGAAATCCTCGCGGAAGTTCTAACCCTGCCTCTTTGGGCAATAAATTAAGAGAAGGCCCAGGGACTTTCTCCTGCTCGGCTGCAGAGAACTGCTCAGAGGCTGTTGGTCAGAATAAAAGGCACACGTGTGAGTTGGGGTCGCTGCAAGTTCCTACTGGATGTGAATGAATCTTTCTGGAAGTTCTCCACTGGGTCCCCAGGGGCCGTGCCTCTAACTTTGATCTCTGAGACCAGAGCTTCACAGAAAAGCAGAAAATCTTGACATCATTGGGTCTGGAGCAGGATCATTTTTGGAATTTATTGCTGGACTGGATAAGGAAAAGACTGAAAACAGGGTTTGCAACCCGCCCAGCCCCGCTCCCAGAGGCACTTCTTAACCGGCTGTGCCGTTGCCCTGGAAGCATGGAATCAGAGGGCTGACCTGCTGCTCTTATAAACCGAGACTTTGCAGTTTGTCCCACGTTGTTGAAGAATTGATGGTGGGATTCAATTTGGAGAAAGGGTTCAAGAGGCAGGATGAACAGGGGGTTGCGGGAGAATGAGTGAGCCCCGACCCAGCCATGTATCTGCTTTGTAACCCTGTAGAGTCTTCCCATCTGCAATGGGTATAACACTCAGATCTAGCCCTCCAAAGGCATTGGGAGAATCAAATCAGATTACCCAGGAGGTGCTCTTAGAACAGGGCCTGCCATTCGGTATACTGGGATTGGTAAACTAGGGCTCACTGACCAAATTTGCCCACCACCTGTTCTTGTAAACAACATTTTATGGGAACGCGGTCACGGCCATTTGTTTATGTTTTGTCTCCTGGCGAAATCGACAACTTACTTACATAGAAACGCTTTTCTATGGCAAGGGATGAACTGAGTAGTCAGGGCACAGAGGGACAGGGACCCTCATGCCCGCAAAACCAAAAAGATTTACCATCTGACCCTTTACAGAAAATGTTCGCTAATCGCTACTGTAGAAGATAAGCCATTATCATCTACCTCATACCAATTCCACAAGGATATTATAAGAATAAAATGAGGATAAATATGCCAAAGAATTTTAAACATGTTTTGAATGAGCCTATGTTTGACAGAAAGGGCTGGTTTTTTATTTATTTATTTATTTATTTATTTTTTTTGCGGTACGCGGGCCTCACTGTTGTGGCCTCTCCCGCTGCAGAGCACAGGCTCCGGACGCGCAGGCTCAGCGGCCACGGCTCACGGGCCCAGCCGCTCCGCGGCACGTGGGATCCTCCCGGACCGGGGCACGAACCCGTGTCCCCTGCATCAGCAGGCGGATTCTCAACCACTGCGCCACCAGGGAAGCCCAGGGCTGGTTTTTTAAACCAGTTATCTATACAATAGAATTGTATGTAGGATTTTAAAATTGATATGGAAAAAGACAACTTAATTACCTGGAAACGCGAACATAGCACATACACACATATATCATATTCACTGTGTGCTGGGCATTTGCTAGGTATTATGTTAGTACCTATTTTTATCATCATTTTGAGGAGATTGAAGCTCGGTGTTTAAGTAATGTCTCCAAATTTACATAGGTGGTAGAAGGCAGGACATCCGTCTGTCTACTGGTGTTAAAAAAAAAAAAGAATAAAACAAACAAGTCAGTTGGCAAAGCAGTACATGTGATAATAGCTAATTTTTGTAAGAATGTGTGTGTGTTTGTGTGTGCGCACACGCACACGTGCACTTGAATATGACAAGAAAGACATATGTTAAAATGTTAAAAGTTCTTTCGGGGTCGTAAGGTAATAGGCGATATATTAAAATTTTCTTCTTTATAGCTAGTAGTATATTCTCTTGAGCATGTGTAATACAGAAGGAAAAAAGATTTAGAAGAAGAAAACAGTTTAGATATTAAGAGTCAGGTATTATTTGCCAGTCCTCACAATCCAGACCTAGTCACCAGCCAGGTGATGAAGGTTCAAAGGCAAATGTTAACTCTGGTAGCACATGGTTCCAGAGGAAAAGCTGGTGGTACCCGGAAGTGAGTGCATCCGTGCTTCCCAATTTCCCTCCGTGGCTCAGACCTGACACCCTTTCCCACCCACTTCTTGCCGGAGGTTGCAAAGCAACCTTGTTCTCCCTCCGTTTCTTGGAGGTCTGTGATTGCCTCCCAACCTTGAAGAGCCCTGCTGCTTTTTATAAATATTTTGGAAGCATCTCAAGCCTTTAAAAAAGAGCCACTTAGAAGAGATACATCTTGACAAATGGAGGAGTCCATGAGCTCATCGTCCAGGTTTTTATCGTATTTCCCTTTACTCCAGAAAGTGGGAAGACATCCAAACCAGAATGTGGACTGCCCTGTTATATTTCGGGGAGAATAAAAGGAATCTGGCCATGTCCTGCGAAGTATCCGACATTCACATATTTTTCTGGCTGAGACGTTTTGCCAAATGTCAGCGTTACTTGCAGAATGTGGCTGTTTTTATTTTAATCTGCAAATATCACTCCTGTGAATTATGACCTTTCCCTGGTTTGGGTATTAGAGCAAGAATTGGGGAAGCAGTGAAAGGTGATCCAGGCAAGGGAACGAGGTTTGGAAAAATGCAAACTTAAGAGGCACTTGTCAAAACAGTCTTTGTTAAAAATGTTTTTCCCCCTTTGCTCATTTTTAGAAACCTTGTTTTTAGAGGCTTGGAACCTCAAGCCTCTTCCCCTTGGGGTTTTGTGTTTACGACAATAAATTCATACAGGTGGGACTAGAAATGTATATTAATTGAGCAAACAACTTAGGACAAACACAGCTGAGTGCTGGAGATAGGTAAATGTACAGACACACAGGGTTCCTGTTGTTATGGATATTGTAAGTGAGTGTGAAATACAGACAATTAATGATGTTAAAGGTACGAAGTGTTTTGGAGGATGTAGTGGGTGATATGGGAGCTTATAAGGGTTTTACGTGGACTGAGGGGTCAAGGGAAGCTTCTGAGAAATGGTGATGATCTGGCTGAGTTTCCCGAGGCTGAGGGGATGGACGTGGTGTTTGGGATGGACAAGGTCCTGAGCAGAGGAGACAGCCGACACGAGTGCCTGCAGGTGCGAGAGAGCGTGGCCCGTCCAGGAAACCAGTTGCTTACTGTAGGCTTGTAGGTAAGTGAAGAGTAGTGATGAATAATGATTTTTTAAGAGTCCTAGAGTCCTAAAGTACCTACATTGTGGAAAACTGTCATATCACTATAGAAGTCATAGCCCAGAATATATTCTGCTTAAAATCCAAGCAGGGGAGTTGAACATCTTTCTGAATGTTGATTCATTGGTATTTCTGTTCCCAATGCTAATGAAATAACAAGACAGTAGAAAATCCAAGCCATAAGATTTTTCTTTTCTGTTTTTCCAAGAGGAAGTATGCACTACATCCACACCCCACGTGTTTTTTCTGTTACTCCAGGAACTGAGGGGATCCCTGTGAAGGGCAGGAAAAGGCTCATGGATCGGCCTTTTCGCTTGGGGAAGATCAACCCTCCTTCCCCCCAGCTCCATAAATTCTAAAAGATCCGCCTCCCCACCCCCAGACTTTGGCCTCAAGGTAGTATTGGGGATTGAAATCAGAAACACCTTTAAGAAATTTCTTCGGGCTTCCACTGTGGCGCAGTGGTTGAGAGTCCGCCTGCCGATGCAGGGGACACGGGTTCGCGCCCCGGTCCGGGAAGATCCCACGTGCCGCGGAGCCGCTGGGCCCGTGAGCCGTGGCCGCTGCGCCTGCGCGTCCGGAGCCTGTGCTCGGCGACGGGAGAGGCCACAAGAGTGAGAGGCCCGCGTACCGCAAAGAAAAAAAAAAAAAAAAGAAATTTCTTCATTGAAAGTCTGGTCGCGGCTCTCCTCCCATCGGAGGAAGGGAGTGTATGTGGAAATAATAAGCATCTATTGATGGCCCTGCTTTTCTGCCCTTCCTAGTCTGCATGCCCTCGGCCATGTGACTTCCTTTGCAGATTTTCTCACTAAAGACGAAAAGTCTATCTCCCCATGTCTTCCAGCTGGGCTGGCCACATGGTCTCCTTAGACCTGTGGATTGTGGTAGGAACGGTGGTGAGCTGAGCCTTGGCATCAGGAGCCCTCGTGTGTTTCTTCTCTCTCCCTTTCTCCCCCAGCCCACCTCTGAAGTCACCATGAGAACAAGCCAAGCTTGCCCACTGGAGGAGGGCAGGCAAGGCGAGTGGAGCCAAGCCACCCCAGATGCCCCAGCCAACCGCCAGCCCACCAGTCACGTGACCAGTCCCAGCCGAGACTGACAGAGCTGCCCAGCTGCTCACTCAGACGCACAAGCAATGACTGATGATTCCTATACGCTGCTGAAGCTTTGTGTCATTTATTACAGAGCATTATGTTGCCGTTAGATAACTGAGAAGTATCTGATAGCTATAGTCTTAGAGTTCTATCTGAGAATGGCATATCGTCGTAAAGGTTGCTCCAAAACACTATTGAATCTCGAACTAAAAAAATAAAAATACAAAATCACTCATCTCCTTCCTCCAGAGTCCTTCTTTCTGATGCAAAAAAAAGCCCCCCCCCCCCCAAATCCTCTTGGCATCTCACCTATTTTAACCATGTGTCATGATAAAATAGATTTCACAGAGTGTTCTCTATGTAACGCTGTTCCCTTGAAATGCTCCATGAGGTGAGATGTCCAAGGTCATACATGCTCAGAGGATGTTTCCTGAGGCCAGGACTAAGGGGAGGTGAATGGGGCATTTGCCGAGGGTGCAAAGTCTAAAGGGGTGCCCCAAATCTCAGTAATCAAGACGAATACTACTTTAATAAAAGATTTTTAAAACCCCAAATGCAAAACTCCATGATGAGCAAAATATTGCAAACTTTTGGTACATCATTTTTGGTAAGACTATAACATAAGTGCCCTATCAAGCTGCACTAGAGCCTGAGGAAAGAAGGAAAATCAATATTATTACTTGTTTGATACGTCATCTTCTCACCACTATTTATAATAATAAAGGCTCTGAGAAGGCCTGCAAAGAAGGGATCTGCTGAGTTTTGTTGCCTTTCTTAAAAGCACGTGGCCGTGGGGAAAGGAGAAACACAGAGTGCTGGGGAAGCTGGTGGGAGTGCACCCAGTTCATTGCTATACTGTCCCTAGAAGAGTGTCATCCTGGAATTGCTCCCAACTTACCGTGAGATCCTGAGCAAATGTCATTTTCTCTCCAGCTTCTATTTCTCCAAGGGCAGAATGAGAGGAATTGATCTTGGAAGCCTGTCCAGGGATAAACTTTAGTTTGTATTTTGTAAGTTCCAGAATTATTATACGGCTCCAGGTCCTTAGAGCCTCAGAGAGATAAGTACCCTGGGAAGAGGGGGATTCCCTACTCTGCGTGAGGGGCGACTTGTTCTCAGATTTCCTTCTAATATGATGGTTCTCAAGACATGGTTCCTGGGTCAACAGGATTGACATCGCCTGGGAACTAGTTAGAAATGCAAATTCTCAGACTCCACAGCAGAGCCCGGGAATCAGAAACTCTGGGCTTGGGATCCATCGACCTGTGTTTTAAGGAGCCCTCCTGGTGATTCCGGTGCATGTTTAAGTATGGGGACCACTGCTCTAAGGCGCCTGGAGCATGTGGCCAAGAGGTCATTGTCAACCATCATTAATTACCAATATCATTGCCCACTGACCATAAGCCAGGCAGGCGTGTGCTGAAAGCTTTATCAGAGTGTCTTGATGAATCCCCATAAAACCTGTGAAGTGGGTGCTGTGATATTCATTCCCATTTTCCCGATGCATAGAGCCGTTCACTTGCCCAATGTCACACAGCGATTAAATGGCAGGGCTGGGACTTGAACCTGCATCTGTCTGTCCCAAAGCATGTCATAGACTTGCCTCTCTTGGAGAGATTCCCTTGTCAGCCCCAAAGCCCAAGGGAAGGGGAAAGAATTGGATGTAGCAAGGTCAGGAAACCTTAGTCGCTGAAACCCACCTTTGATTAAGCATCAATATGACCTGGGGAGTTTTTTTTAAACTTCCTAATTCCCAGGCATCACCATCTCTGGGCGGTAGGACCTCAACACCTTTAATGCTCACTCGGGGATGATCCAAACGTGCCCTTAAATGGAAAGCCACTGCTTTAAAGAGTTTCCTTCCCTAAACAACAAGAACCTACTGCTACTGTATAGCACAGGGAACTATACTCAGTAAATCTTGTATTAACCTATAATGGAAAAGAATCCGAAAAAGAATATATATATATATATATATATGTGTGTGTGTGTGTGTGTGTGTGTGTGTGTGTATAAATGAATCACTTTGCTGTATGCTTGAAACTAACACAACATTGTAAATTAACTATACTTCAGTAAAAATATAAAAAGAGAATTTCCTTCTCAGTTTGGAGAAGGAATTCTGCTCCACACTGTACCCACCACCAGCTTGGAGGGTGCTTCCTCTGATATCCATAGGGAGAAACCACAGAACAAGATGTCTGGGATCCTCAGTGGATCCTCTGTGGTTAGTAGAACTCGGAATTTAGAGCTCACAGTCATTTTACCAAGGGAGAAACCGAGGCTCAGAGGGCGCCTGTGTACTTCCCAAGGTCACCCAGCGAGCCCTGGTAGGGGAGGGTCCCTCAACAACCCCCTCCCCAGAAATTGCTCCCCCCCACCCCCAGACGAAGCAGTCCGAAGCTTTAAACCCGTTCACTTTGAGAGAAGCCCTCAAGTCGTCTTGCGGTTTTGATTCCTCTTCTGCAAACGGCACTTTGCATTTTCTCCTAAATTCCTTCCAGCTGTCAGATAGGAGCACCCCCTGATAAGGGTTTTCCCAGTGTGGGAGAGAAACATTTACCAGAGGTAACTGAGCGCACCAGGCTCCCTCCCTGACCGTTTCCAAGCATATGGAATATATTGTGGTTGGAGGGAAATATATTTTAAGAATTTCTCCTGCATCTTTTTAGATACATTCCACCCAGGATTACTACAGGTGTCATGAAAAGTGGGCTTTTGCTCTTTCCCCCAGAAGAGAGGGCAGGCTCTGACGGCGTAATCAGCTCCAGGGGTGTGAAAGCCAGAACGAGCCTCTGCCCACGACTGGAGAAAAAGCCTGGGACCCAAACGCTCCAGGGTCCCAAGGCTTGGTTGCTTTTCAGTTTTCCCCGGAGGGTGTGTTCAGGGTGGGATGTTAGTAAGAATAATAAATATTTATTGAGTGCTATCCTCGACTGCCTCCCCTTACCATATCTGGCACTAACCTATTACTCGTTCAGCTGGATCCTTCTTTGTTTGGGGTCTGCCTTCCCTCATGGGGACAGCAACTTTCCCTGTGTGGTACCCCAGCTTCTAGAATATGGCCTTTCCCAGAGTTGGTACTCAATACATACTTGATGAATGAGTGGGCTGATCTTTTCACATTTATTCTGTGACTTCATCTTCACAACCACCTGATTAGGGTAGGAACTATTATTAACCCCCATTTCATAGGTGAGAGGAATGAAGCACAGAGAGGTTAAGTAACTTGACCCAGGTCACACAGCTTTGTATGTGGCAGAGCTTAGACACACACGCAGGTCTATGTCATCCCAATAACAATCCATGGGAGAAACAAGGAAAGTGCTTCAGGAGGCCAAGTCTTTGGGTGGATACCCTAGCGCCCAGTGTATGTCAAACCCTAAACCCTAGGCTGGGTGCCCGAGCTATAGTGGTGAATAGGACACAGTTGCTGCCTACAAAGAATTTATTGTCTGCTGATGGAGAGAGATGAATCAAAAGCAATGACAATGCTGTATATGTGTCATGATAAGGAGATGATCGAGGACCATGAGAGCACTGAGGATACATCTTTGCTGGGACCAGGGAAAGCGTCCCGGAAGAGGGGACATGTCACAACCATCACCACTCGCTTCTTCATCTTCGCCATCATCATCGTCCTCAAAATTGTGATTTATTGAGATCTTTCTTTGTCCCACATATGATGCCGAATTCTACATATTTAAAAAGTGCAATACTCAAAGAAACCATCAAGAGATTATTAGACTCTCTCTTTTTTTTTTTTTTTTGGCCATGCTGCACAGCATGTGGGGTCTTAGTTCCCCAACCAGGGATAGAACCCTGCAGTAGAAGCCCGGAGTCTTAACCTCTGGACTGCCAGGGAAGTCCCTAGACTCATTTTATTTTATAGGTAAATCAACTGAGGCTCAGTGAGGTTATATAACTCACCCAGGTCCCAGGGTAAGAGGCTGCATAGGTATTGGATCTCAGTTCTTTCTGGTACTAGAGTCATTGCCCTTCGTTTGAGAAGCAAAGGATGTGTGTGTGCGCGCGTGTGTGTGTGCGTGTGTGTGTGTGTGTGTTGGGGAGAGGGGCCATCCAGATAAAGGGGAGGAAATGTGTTCTCCATAGAGGGGATATCATGGGCAAAAGTTGGGAGTGAGGAGAGGTAGATCTATAAGGGAGAGGTACGCCAAGGCCCACGTTAGCAACTCAGTGACTCAAAGACATAACAGGATCCAGACACATGCTTAGGTCTAATCGACAGGAGTCAGGAGGTTAGCATCACGTGGTACAAAATGTGGTTTGTCAGGCAAGAAGAGCTATGAGCAGGGCTACTGCCCGTGGCCAGGGTGGGCAGAGGTGGGCAATAGTAATGCAACACTCAGGCCACCTGACTTCCCAAGACCCCTCCACCAGGCAGGTCCCAGAGACGGCACTGTAATCGCAGCCTTGGTTCCCAGAGCCTATGGGTCTCCCTGGGCTTTCCTTCCACTGGATAGATGGATTTTCCCACTGGAATGATCAAGGGGTCCAGAGGCTCAGATGGGGCTGTCCCTCCCTTTTCCTCACTGAACCTCGCGGGGCCGATTATCTGTCCCCTTGCTCTGTGTCTCTCGAACACTGTGTCCCAGTGCCTTCCTGAAACGATGTCTCTAGGACAGCTAGTCTATCCACCTCTTCCAATGTATTCAGATGCTGAACTCATAGCCCCTTCTGGAAGAATCCCATCCACATTTAGTCTAAGTGGAAATGAACCATGCGGTGTCTTTCTGATGGGCCAGCTGATTTCATGATGCCAAGCTGGTTGTATCATGCGATCAACCAGCTCCAGCTGATCATCTAAAGGACAACACAGCCCATTGTCTGAAAAGATACCAATGACCTGTGAGGACCGACACGCAAGATGAGCTGTCTCCTCTGTTACTACCTTCTTTCGTGTTAAATAAATATTTTTTCGTGGGCCACTTTAATCCCTCTGGTGATATTTTTACTATATTTAGTTTCTCAGTGGTGGCCCTCAGGGTTACCATATGCATATTTTCAAAAGAATATTTATTTATTTTTTTAAATTTTGGCTGCGCTGGGTCTTAGTTGCAGAACATGGACTCTTCATTGCAGCATGTGGGATCTAGTTCCCTGACCAGGATGGATTCAAACCTGGGCCCCCTGCATTGGGAACATGGAGTCTTAGCCCCTGGACCACTAGGGAAGCCCCCATATGCATCCTGATTTATCACCATCTCCTTCAGACCCATACTAGTTTAGTTCTGGTAAAATGTAAAAACTTTACTCCAATATAGCTCCATTTTCTCCTCCTCTTCGCCCTTGAGTCTTTGAAATCTGCTTGTTATAGACGGCAACATATATATAAAACAATCATAAGGTTGTTAAAGTATATCGAGCATTTCTGTGAACGAGGGCTGACTGCCAAGCCCTTCTCATGGACTTTATCACTTCACCTTAAAACCAAGCCAAACCATAAGGTAGTACTATAATTATCTCCATCTTAGAGACAGGAAAAATAAAGTGTGAGAGTGTTTTGAGTCGTTTGCTGGTGGACGTATTGCTGGCGAGAGGTAGAAATGGGATTCTAACCCACACAGTGTGGCTCTGAAACAACCTTGGTAATGAATGAAACGATTTCAGGCCAGATTAAAAGGTGATGAATCCACACTACTGTACATAAAATACATAAACAACAAGGACCTACTGTATAACACAGGGAACTCTTCAATATCTTGTAATAACCTATAATGGAAAAGAATCTGAAAAAGAATGTATATAACTGAATCACTTTGATGTACACCTGAAACTAACACAACATTGTAAATCAACACTTCAATTTAAAAAAAAAAAAAGGGCTTCCCTGGTGGCGCAGTGGTTGAGAATCCGCCTGCCAATGCAGGGGACACGGGTTCGTGCCCCGGTCCTGGAGGATCCCACATGCCGCGGAGCGGCTGGGCCCGTGAGCCATGGCCGCTGAGCCTGCGCGTCCGGAGCCTGTGCTCCACAACGGGAGAGGCCACAACAGTGAGAGGCCCACATACCACACACACAATAAATAAATAAATAAATAAATAAATAAATAAATAAACAAAATGGTGGTGAATCCAGATTCACTTTGTGGCTAAGAAATGGGAAGTTCAAGGTTGGGTTCTGGAGTCTGAGCTGTAACGTGGCTAGGAATTGTTAGCCTCTTTCTTCCTCAGCAGCATTCCGTTCAAGTTTTGATCCATACTAAGCGAGGGTCCACTGTGTCACCAGGACTGGGGAGGGCGGTTTCACAGATGCATCTGTCAGAAGCTCACTTGTGCCTGGACCACCTCTCACTTAGCACCCTCTATTCCAAACCCCTCCTCCACACATTCGTTTGGAAGATGTTGGATAGTCCTCTAGTAAGGGAACATTAAAAAGGCAGCCAAGTGCCACTTGCCTATTTTCCACCTTCTCAGTGAGCCCGAACTAATGGGTCAGTCCAAAGTGGCTCAGAGGAAATCAATACTTTCCCCCTGGTCCCTGAGCTCCACAATGAGCCTGACTCAATTGTCTCCTCCTATTTAACCCTTCCCGGTAATCTTGGCAAGAAAGCATCTACGATGATTCACTAAACGTTCTTTTTTCTCCTGGGGGAGAAACTTCCTCTGTGTTTATTCTCTCCAGAGCTCTAGCTGAGACCACTTTCCCCTCTCTCCCGCCATCTCCCAGACATATCTGCTTTGAATCATTGCATGAGCATATCCAGGAAGCAAAGATTCCCCTTTAACAAAAGGCAGAACTTGACTTCGGGGCTGATTCAAATTCTGGAGTAATTCCATCCCTCCTTACTCACTTGAATCTAGTGGAAGTCAATAAATAGAATACTGAGGAAGGTGTTGATGGCTCTGACCACCCCTCCGAGGACTCTTCACACACCCGATCATCTTTTCCCAGGAGACAGATCTATGTCATTTAACCTGCTTTCAGGTTAAAAGAACCAAAAGCACTTTCTTTTGGTTCTCAAACCATTTTTTCAATTATGATCAAACAGATCTCACTAATCTCTTTTAAAAGCTAGTACGTGACTTGAGCCAGGATTCGAACACAAGTTGTCTGACTCAAGTTGTGTCTTGCTGGTACCCATTACAGCCCATCATGGGCTCTAATGCCTGCTCGTGATGTTGATGACTGCTGTGATAAGCCCACCCTGGCAACAGGAAGATCACCGCACTTTACAGGAGGATAGAGTGAGGTGCAAAAGGGAAGGGAGTCTGAGCCAAAGGCTCCCAAGATGGAACAGACAGGGGTGGAAGTTCATGTGTTCTCTTCCCATGCTCACCACACCCTCCACACACAGATGCTTTGAGAACTTTCCTTTCTCTTTCTCAGCACAAACATCCTGACTTAGTCTGACACCTGAATTAATCAAGATGTAGGTGCAATCACTGATACAAAGACCCAAACTGATAGTAACTTAAATAAGATAGTTTATTTCTCCCTCCGGTATCAGTCCAAGTATCAGCCATCCAGGGCTGAAATGGCAGCTCTATGCTGTCATGTGCTCAGTCTTGTTCTGTCTGTTTACATCCCACTCGGCTGAACATAGTCACATGACCATAACTAACTGCAAAGGAGGCTGGGAAATGTAGTCTTTAGCTGGATGAACATCTACCCAGCTAAAATTTGAGGGAATCCCTTACTAAAGGAAGAAGGGGAGAATGGATAGTGGGAGACAAATAACAATGTCACAAGTATTCAAATCACTGACACTGACATACATTTTATACACATACATACATAATTATGTGTGTTTAAATATCCTATATATTCACTATCACAAAGATAATCACAGATGATATTTTGGTGTGAATTTTTTTCTAAATATTTTGTATCAGTCAGGTCCTGGTAAAAAAGACATGGCACAATGAAACAAGTAATTGAGTAGAGTTTAATAAATGAACTACTTAAATGATGTGTGCAGGGTGTAATACCACAGGGCTAGTAATAGAGGTGCATCAACCCCTTTCACTCAGGAAAGTGGAATCACACGAACTTTGTAACATGTCTGTCTATCCATCTATCTACCTATCTATTATCTATCTATCTTTTTCTATCTGTATATATATGTATATTATATATATATATATATATAATATATAATATAAGAAAAATGTGTGCTTCTTGTTTAAGTGATGTCATTGTTATTTTTTGTTTCTTTCTCCTCAGGCCAAATTTCTTTTTGGAGGGGTTCTGAGATAGATTGCTTTGAAACCGAAGACAGGTGTCCAGTCTTTCTACTACTACTTGTTAGTTGTGTGATCTTGGAATAGCCACTGACCTTCTCTGAGGTGCGCCATGCTTATTTGTCAATTGGGGTTACTACCACCGGCCCTGGTTTCTTCTGAGATCTCTGATGGGAAAGGAACGATGAGAAAGGGTGGCAATGTTTTCTCAGGGTATAGAACACTCTATAAAGTGGACAGACGTATTAGTGGAAACCTCATCAGGAATTTATAATCCAACACCCTTTAGCTCTTTCCTCTTCAAAGTCACAGCAACCTCTGCAAAGTCGGCTTAGCCAGGGCTCGCTACTTATTTGTTCCTGCTGGGAGGTCAGAGTGATGCAAAGCTTCTCACTCTCCTCTCCGAGGCCCTGTGTAATGGGATGCTTGCCTACCCCCCAGCTCCCTCTCCCGTATCTCTGCCCTGACTTTCTTTCCTGTTTCTTTCTTTTCTTGTTCAAACTGTGTTCATTCCCACCTCTGGCCTATAGCTCTGAAGGTTTCCTCTGTCTCCCATGTCTTCCCGTGGCTGGCTCTTTTAGACGATGCAGGTATCTCCTTTAATGTCCCCTCCTCAGAGAGGCCTTCCAGGACTACTCAGTCTAAAATCTTCCCTGTGATACTCACTCCTGCACCTACGTCACCTTGTTCCATTATTTGGACAGCGCTCATCACTCTTTGAAAACGTATTCATTTATTTGTTTACCTTTATCACCCACCCACTAGAATGTGCACTCAATGAGAGGAAGGACTTTGCTACAAGAATAGCATCCAGGATGTGTTAGGCACTCAAAATTTATTCAATACATGTATCAAAAGTGTCTGCCTGGAGATTGAGGAAATCAAGATCTGAATTACTGGTTGGTGGGGATGACGAATACATATAAAAGATACCCTCACTTGACTGCCATGGCAGAGACTGTTAAATATCTCTCATTGCCCCTCTTCCCTTCCTTCAGTAATAGAGCTTCCCAATTTTAGCTAGATACTTGGCTAACTAGAATAAAGATTACATGTCCCAGCCAGGCTTGCAGCTACGTGTGGTAATGGGATTGAGTCAAAGCAGAGGTGATGTGTGCTTTTTAAGGTAATACCTTGGAAAGAAGAAGTGTACCCTCACCTTTCTGCTTCAACCTTCTCAGAAAGAAGGTTGGAATGCAGACTTGATGTCAGGAGCTGGGGCAGCCACCTTGGGTCACAAGATGGATGTCACATGTTAGAGATGGCAGAGTCACAAGATGGAAGGAAGCTGAGTCTCTGACATGGGTGAGCCCCCAAACCCTTGACCACCTATCCAGATTTCTACTTGCATGAAAAACAAACTTTCATCATGTTCTAGCCACTGTATTTAGAGGTCTCTTTGTTAACATGGCTTAATCTATATCTTAACTAATTAATCTACTTTCCCTCTAGCTTCGTAGTCTAATCGTTTGATGTGGCTGTAAAATATTTCACACTGGTTTCTCCAATCTCTTCGGCCACCATCCTAACAACAGTTGAAAAGGCTTCGCTTTGGGATGATGTATTAGAGAGACTTGACCGTTCCCCCTCATCGTCTTGCTAAGCTTCTGCCATAGACAAATGTTTCTTGACGTTTGGTTCTTCCTGGGATTTTGAAACACACAGTTGAGACAGATTCTTTCCTCCCAGGTATCTGAGATCCCCTCTTTGAAGCAAGTGTATTGGTTTCTGCTTTGCTACCTTTCTAGGAATAATTTATCTTCTCTGTGAAATTCAGGAAATGGAATCTGTGGATGCTTTCTAATCCAAGAGGGAGAACTTGATTTTTCCTTTTGACTTTCAAACACCATCAGAACAAAATAGCATCTAAATTTAAACTGGAACTTGAAAATTCTGTGCCTCCGGGCAGCAGGGGATGTTGATGACTCCGGCAAAGGCTTTGTTGGAAGAAGGTTCAAGTTTTTTTTTTTTCAGTAAAATTACTTATTTGGCTTATTAAGTTTTTTGTCTTTAAAAATGGACACATATATATTTTCCACAGGGACTCCTGGAAGCCAAAGCAGAATCACTTTCTCTGCATAACCCCAATTTTGTTACCAAGTGTGGGCTGTTGAGGTTTAATTTCTTTGGGAAAACAGGGCCTGCCCTGGGACCATTCGCTATTCCAGGGTGGAGCATCAAGCAGTCGCAAAGGAGTCTGGGAGTCTTGGGCTCCTATATCCATTCTTTAGTGAGAACATACCACATGCTAGGCACTGTCGCACACAAGTAGGTTTACAAGATGCTAAACTTCAGGGCCCCTCGCTCCCATAAGCCCCTTCCCCTGCTAGGAAGGGCCCAGCAGTGTGTGTACATGGTCATAAGCTTTACAAAATTTGCAAAAGGAAAGGTTAAGACTTTTTTTTCTTTCTATTCCAACTTCTTCTCCATTACATTTTCCCTCATGTCATTTGTGGCCTCAGGCATCTTGGGGATCCATCTAAGGGGAAGTTCAATTGGTAGTATGTTTCGTTTTGATTTAATGGTATATTTTACTGTGGTTTGCAGTTATTCTATGGATAGTTATTGCTAGGCTGTGCTAGTGGCTTCTGGGAATATGCCTAGTACCCGGGTTGTGGTGTGAACATATCCTATGTCACCTGTCCCGGGAAATATGTGGGACATATATTTCCCACATATATGGAAAGATAGAATTATCTAGAGTGAATAATGTTAAAAAAAAAAAAAACCTGTTTATATGAAGAGGCGGAATATGCAGTGCTCCACCGCCCCCAAATGTAGGGGAGATGTTATACAGCACATCAGGCAATTGATTAATACAAATATTGTGTCATCTTACTGGATTTTGTGCCATTTCTGATATTTGTCAGCTTTTGAAAATTTGTTGTCGTCTCTTTTCTCATGCTAAATAAATATTCATTTTCATACTGAATTGTGCATCCATAATTTAATTTAATTTAATTTTCCTTAAATAGGCCCCCTGAATAATTTAAACCTCAGGGGCCACAAACCCTGAATCTGCCCCAGTTAAGGGGAGGGCACAGTGGTATGTGAAGAGAAGACAGTGGGACACATTCTCAGGCATTGTATTGACTGGAGTTTTCATTTTACAACAAAATGGACTGGTATTTAAAGAATCCTCTATACCAGGAATTGGTAAACTGCAGCCTGTGGACCAATGTGGCCTGCTGTCTGTTTTTATACATAAAGTTTTATTGGAACCCAGCTCTGTTCACTTGTTTGCATATTGTCTATAGTTGCCGTCTACTATGATAACAGCACTGAGTTGAGTAGTTGCAACCAAAACCATCTGGTATGCAAGGCTTAAAATTTTGACTATCTGGCCCTTTACTAAGAAAGTTGACCTCTGCTCTATCCCATAGACTCCTCAAAGAGGGCTAATGGCAGTCCACACCCATAAGAGGTTTGATCAGTGTCTTTTCCAAACAGCTGTCAGGAGGAGTCGTGAGGTTCTCTGATGGACCACACCCAAACCAGGAAACGTCCCATTAAAACCACACTTTTCCATTCATGCCTTGATTATATCCACCTTCTCCTGCTTGATCACTTCTGAGGGCTCCCCAGTGCCCACAGGGCTTTTTAGCCGGGGCATCCTTGCTCTTCTGTGATTAGGCTCCAACCCATGACTCCAAAATCCTCCAGCTCCTCTCCTACATAGTCTCTTTTCTGGCCATCAGGGTTATGTGGATTTTTCTGCTTCAGTATTCATTGACCACGGGAAGAAAGCTGGGGAGCTGGAAGTCAAACCCTGGAGTGCCTGCCTCTCAAATCTGCACTTTTATTTACTGTATTAGACAGTTCACTGGCAAAGAATTATTTACGGACTCCCAAGTGGTGGCTGGGGACGTGGTCACTCAGATAAAGACTACATTTCCCAGCCTCCCTTGCAGCTGTCCGTGGCCATGTGACTAAATTCTCACATCACATGTGATGCGAGAAGGAGTGACGCGTACAACTACTTGGTTATGCCATCAAAGGGCGGGGGTGTGTCCTCTACTTCCTCTCTCTCCATCTCCATTGGCTGAGTGAGCAGACTTCTTGCACCATGGTGGGGAAGCGTCCTGATGACTATGGCAGAGAAACCCAACGTGAAAAGCCTGGGTCTCTCACTCTGTGAAGCTGCCACAACAGCCCTGGACCACTTACGCTCAGACTATTACCAAGGAGAGGAATAAACTTGTATCTTGTGGAAGCCCCATTTATTTTGGCCTGTGCTATAGTGGCGAAAGCTCTATTCTGACTCGTAAATTACCCTCCTGTCACCATCAATCCTATCAATTTTTATGTTGTTGGTTTTTTTTTTCCTGTGGTGTATGTAGCGAGAGGCTGGTGGAATGATTCTGTGGGCTGGTAAGCCCTTGGAAGTCACTTGCAAGGCAAGCAGACGGACTCCCCAAACTGCCCCAGTGCTATCAGCATTCACGGAGTAGCCAAAGCCACACTCTCAGATCCCAGATCCAGGTCTCATAGCAGCTGCCTTTGGAACACAGCTTTTTGTCAGGGCTCGTTCCTCTGGCCAGGGCTATATTACAGGCAAAATAAACAGGGTTGACTGTTTCCATTGCAACTTCACACTTTGCAGGAAGGAAGTTGGAACTTGGACAAGGGACAGGTTTTCCCGGAGGAGAAAAAGCACGGGCCGTTTTGGACCCTTCTCGGAGTGGATTATGTTGGCTCCGTCACAGCTGGGATGAGTAAGTGTCATGCTTCGGAACAAATAGGCTGAGGACTTGCCTGGCTGACTCTCCATCCACTTCTGCTTGGCTGTTCTGGGACCCTCCTTCCTCAGGGGTATCAGGCAGACAGGTGTAGGAGTAGGTGGTACTATGCAGGGAGGCTGTAGCACCATGAGATGCTTTTCCAATCCAGGGGTTACACTGTCTGACATCCCACCATCAAGAAATGAATAACTTTGGCTTAAGCATCACCTTCTTCCCCCCCAGTCCTCATTTATGGGGAAAGAACAGCTGGTCTCATAAAAATAATTGGAGCTACAATTTATGTTGACTGGATTTCAACTTCTAAATTCTGCACAGCGCTCGGTGGAGAAAGCCAAGAACAGGATCACCCCTGTTGAGTTTGCAAACGGAAATGTCTTTGAAAGAAACAGCATGTGGGTAGCTCATTAGCATCTCGGTGTGAAATGAACTTCCAGGTTCTGTCTTCCCAGGTGGGTGAACCCACTCTTTGGGTTCAAGCCCAGGGATTTGGGGACCATCTTTGCTGTCACCTTGAAGGGCTGAGTTGATTCAGGCTCAAAGAGGTGATCAGCACATGGTTTGGCTCACAACATGGGCTCAGCGAAGTCTGTTGGGTGAAAAATGGTCTAAAATAAATAAGCTCCAAGGATATATTGAACAACATGGGGAATATAACTATTTTATAATAACTATAAATGAAGTATAACCTTAAAAAATTGTGAATCACTTTGCTGTATGCATGTAACTTGTATAATATTGTACATCAACTGTACTTCAATGGAAAAGAGAGGGGGGAAGAAAAGTAAAATAATATGTCAGCTGGGGTCCCAGAAGGAAAAGCTGGTGACACAAGAATTGAAGGGGTAATTTGAAAGGAGTTTACTAAGGAGACTGTTCATAAGGGTGTGGGCAGGATGCAAGGATGCTGTAAGGGCTGGGGTATGTCTTGTGAACTGTAATGGCAAATCTGGGGTGGGGGGTTCCTAGGTTTAAAGGGATGAGGGGAAGTAGCAGTTATTGGAATTGGAAGGAGAAACTCACATGGAGACAGCTACCTGGAGGGGAGCTGTGACTCTAGGTTGAAGTCCTATCCAAGGTCCTTATGACGCTGAGACAGAGCTCGTGCACCATTTTCCTTAGACCAAGGTGCAACACAGTTACACCAAGAATCACAGGTGTCAGCTGCAGGCAGACCCCAACCATGACTCCATATGGGGCAAGCTCTTCTGCAAGCTCGTTCCCCAGCTCGGCAGCCACTGCGGGTTTATTCCCATTTCTGGCTGGCATGGGGGACCGTGGGTGCATTGCTCCAGGGTTCATCCTCTCTATCCTCTTTGCCTCCTTGGGATACTCTTGACTGTGTTGAGTCCTGGAGTATTCTAGAACAACTTTTACAAACCCATCACCGGTTACCTGCCACTTTTCTCCCTTTGTTGGGCCAGTCTAGCAGTCTCTTCTAATGCAGAGGGGACCTGCTCATGTCAGAATGATTCAGGAAGATTCCTCATAAAGTGCCACTTTGGTGACGAATATACTATCTCCTGATACATTTCCCCTTCCTCCTCACACTTTTTGCTTAGGAAAAACAGTAAAAACTATGGGGGTAGTTAGCACATTGTATTGTAGTCATCACTGAACTTTAAAACAGTCTTCTCTGTATAATCCAGCAGTTTAAACCCTTTCCTAGTCATCCATGTTATTGAAAAGCATTTATTCGTCTTCAAAAATCTTTCTTTTTCTGGCCATGCTGCTGGTGGATTCTCAGTTCCCCAACCAGGAACTGAACCTGGGCCACATCAGTGAAAGCCTGGAATCCTAACCACTAGACCACCAGGGAGCTCCCGTGTTTTCAAAACTCTTAGCTCTAAAGTCATACCCACTCCATCCGCAAATATTGGAAGATCCACAAAGAAAAAAATATGAAAGAAATCACCAATCGTCTCACAATCCTTAGACTAGTAACTATGGGGGAGAGGGAGAGATACTTTTTTCTTTTTTCCCATATATGATATTCTTTTATTTATTGAATTTATTTATTTTTGTTTTGAATGGTCAGTCGTGTGGGTTTTTTAAAATTGAAGTATAGTTGACATGCGATATTATGTTAGTGTCCAGGTGTACCACATAATAATTTGAAAATCAAACACGTTACAGAATGATCACAAGTCTAGTAACCATCTGTTATCATATAAAATTATTACAGTATTATTGATTATATTCCTTTTACTCTATATTTTAAAATAACTGAAAAGTTTCTACCCCTTAATCCCCTTCACCTGTTTCAACCAACCAGCCCACCCTTTTGCCCGTCAACCACCAGTTTGTTCTCTGTATCCATGAGCCTGTTTCTCTTTTGTTTGTTCATTTGTTTTGAGTTTTAGTTTCCACGTAAAAGTGAGATCCTACAGTGTTTGTCTTTCTCTGACTTATTTCACTTAATACCCTCTAGGTCCATCCATGTTGTCGCAAATGGCAAGATTTCACTCTTTTTAAATGGCCGACTAATATTCCATTGTCTATATACCACATCTTCCTTATCCGTTCATCTTTATTCATCATCGATGGACACAGGCTGCTTCCTTATCTTAGCTACCATAAATAATGCTGCAATGAACACTGAGGAGCATATATCTTTTCAAACTAGTGTTTTTGTTTTCTTTGGAAAAAATACCCAGAAGGAGAATTGATGGATTGTATGGCAGCTCTATTTTTAATTTTTTGAGGCATCTCCATACTGTTTTCCATAGTGGCTGCACCAATGTACATTCCCACCAACAGTGCACGAGGGCTCCCTTTTTCTCCACATCCTCACCAACACTTGTTATTCATTTTCATTTTGTTGATGGCCATTCTGACAGGTGGGAGGTGATATCTCATTGTGGTTTTGACTTGCATTTCCTTGATGATTGGTGATTTGGAGCATCTTTTCATGTGTCTGTTGGCCATCTGTAAGTCTTCTTTGGAGAACGTCCTCTGCCCATTTTTAAACTGGATTATTGTTGTGTTTTAACTGAGTTGTATGATCTCTTTGTGAAATTTGGATACTAACCCCTTACTGGCTGTATTATTTGCAAATATTTTCTATCATTCTGTGGGTTGCCTTTTAATTTTGGTGATGGTTTTCTTTGCTGTGAAAAAGCTTTTTAGTTTGATGTAGTCCCATTTGTTTATTTTTGCTTCTGTTGCCCTTGCCTGAGGAGACAGATCCAAAAAAAAATACTTCTAAGATTGATCTGAAAGAGTATACTGCCTATGTCTTCGTCTAGGAATTATATTGTTTTAGGTCTTACATTTAAGTCTTTAATCCATTTGGAGTTTATTTTTCTATATGGTGTAAGAAAAAGGTCCAGTTTCATTCTTTTACATGTAGCTGTCCAGCTTTCCCAACAGCATTTATTAAAGAGGCTGTCCTTTCCCCATTATATATTCTTGCCTCTTTTGTTAAAGATTAACTGACCACTTAAGTGTGAGTTTATTGCTGGGCTCTCTATTCTGTTCTCTGGATCTATGTGTCCATTTGTTGGTGCCAGTACCATGATGTTTTGATTAGTATAGCTTTACAGTATAGTTTGAAATCAGGGAGCGTGATACCTCCAACTTTGTTCTTTTTTTTCCCAATGTTGCTTTAGCTGTTGGGATCTTTTGTGGTTCCATACACATTTTAGGATTAGTTGTTCTAGTTCTGCGAAAGATGCCATTGGTATTTTGATAGGGACTGCATTGAACCTGTAGATTTCTTTTGGTAGTATCCCCCTGTGTTCTGTTTACTTCTCTTTTGCCTTTAGTTGTTCCAGAGCCTTGCAGGGACAAGCTTGTGACCTCCCTCTGAGGTCACTGATTTCCAGGAGTTCAGGATCTGCCTAGACTAGAGCAATGGCTCCCAAACGTCCAATCAGCAGGACCACTCAGGCAGCTTGTTAAAATGCAGATTGCTGGCCCCCACACCCAGAGTTTCTGACTTGGCAGGTCTGGGGAGGGGCCCAGGAATGTGCATTTCTAACAAGTGCTGCCACTGCTGTTCTGGAGACCACACTTTGGGAATCATTGGCCTAGAGTATAGCTCCTCTTGGCTGACCATAGGCCTGGAAGGTGAGGAGCAAAGGAGGCCCAGCCTCTGAAACCAAACTACAACCATCTTGGTAGGTTGCCTTGGGCATTTGGGCTCTTTTCTCCTATCGGAGGCAACGGTAAGAGTATCCCCATCAGAATGCCTGTAAGGACACACCATTTGAAAGTGCATTTGGCAAGTGGCTGGCACAGTAATGGCACTCACCGTGTATCGTGATGTCTTAGTCTGTTTGGGCTGCTGTAACAAAATACCATAACCTGGGGGGCTTACAAACAAAATTTGTTTCTCACAGTTCTGGAGGCTGGCAGTCCAAGATCATGGCGCCAGCAGATTTGGTGTCTGGTGAGAGGCCCCTTCCTAGACTCACATCTTTTATGGAGGCTTCAGCCTTCATCCAGAAACCACGGGATTTTTCAGAGAGTGAATGAGAACAGCCTAAGAGGACCACCTCCAAAGATGGCGGGAAAGGGGGTTCAGTGGAGCCAGATGCCAGAGAGGTGGCCCCAGCCTGGCTGGCTCTCATCGCTGGGGGCCATCCCCCCTTCCTCAAGGCAGACAGCAGCACTGAGCATGGGGAGAGAGGTTGAAAGTATAGAGATAAATGCTAATCTCTAGTGTAAACATTTCTCAGGGCTGGACACTCTCTGAATGTGCCCCAGTCCTCCACTGGGGAGGGGAGGAGATAGCTTGGGAGGCCAAGGCTGGTGTGGGGTAGAGAAAAGGGAGATTGGGTAAAGATGGGGAGAGGCAGGGGCCAAGGAAATCCATCATTTATATGCCTGACAAGCCTGGGAGCAGCCCAGCAGGAGACGGAGGGAATCCTCAAATGGGAAAAGGGGTAGAAAGGAAGGACTGGTCAGGGTGAGGCAGACGGGGGCTTTGGAGACACTCCCCCCTCATATCACAGGAGGCCTGTCTAGGTACTGTTCAAAGGTGGTGTGTAATCCATGAACTGATTGGTAGTTTGAGCCAGGGGACCTTGAGCGTGACCTTGACAAGTTGCTTTCTCTCTCTGAGACTTGGTTTTCGCATCTTTTCAATGGGGGGGAATAGTCTCTGCTTCATCTATGAAAGTCAAAGTGAGGCTCTTAACCTCAATGCATTTTGATGCAATCAGGCCAGAAAAGGATGAGCAGGACCTTTTTTTTTTTTTAGCTGTCCGTTTTATTTAATTTATTTTTTGGCCACACCACATGGCTTCTGGGATCGTAGTTCCCTGACCAGGGATCGAACCCAGGCTCTTGGCAGTAAGAGCACAGAGTCCTCACCACTGGACTGCCAGAGAATTCTCAGGACCTTTCTTGAAAAGCAGAAAACAGGCATGGAGCGTGCAGTTAGGTTCGTGCACGCCTGGGTTCAAATCTCAGCTCCTCTGCTTGCTAGATGGGTGAGTCTGGGCAAGTGCCTTGCCCTCTCTGAGTGCAGTTTTCTCCACCGTTATAGGAGCATAAAGACAGTAGCGTAGAGGCAGAGGATGTTGTGAGAATGCAGCGGGATTGTGTGTACAAACTGCTGAACACAGAGCTTGACACCTAATAAATTCTTAGTAAACATCGGGTATTGTGTCCATCCTCTGTACAGTGGCAGTGCCTGCAGGCCATGGTAGATGGTATTCTCCAAACATGCCTGCGATAATGTCTCTTGTCCATCAAGCTCTTCTGCAATGTTACCTTGCTGGTCTCCCACCAAGCACTGGAATCTTATTCCCTTCCCAGATTTATTGATAGTGATCCATTTGGAATGTGGTATCAGTGATGCTGCCTGATTCCAGAGGCCAAGTCCAACAAGGTTATGGAGGCTGCACCTCATTCTCTTGGAATGTTTCTTCTCTAAATGTTCCTTCTTGGAACCCAGCTGCCACGCTGGGCGAAGCCCAAGCTACATGGGGAGGCCACATGTCGGTGCTTTGGTTGACAGTCCCAGCTGAGCCTAGCATTCCAGTCATCCCAGTCCAAGGACTGGCCATGTTTAAGAAGCTTCCAGATGATTCCAGCTGTTCAAGTCATTGCTACCCATTTGTCTTCCAAGCTGAAGCTGCAGATATGATGAAGCTGAGATGTCATCTGCACTGTGCCTTGTCTGGATTCCTGACCCAGAGAATCTGTGAGCCTAATGAAACGATTGTTGTTTTACACCCTTAATTTTGGGACGATTTGTTATGTGGCAACAGATAGCTAACTGGAAGGTGGGCTAATGAGGTTCGGGTCCCCTACAGCACAAACTGGTCGTGGACTTCTAACCCCTCTGGTTGCCTTGCTGCAATTCCAGAAGCATAAACAGCCCCCAAAGTGTGTTGAAGGCTATCCAAGCTCACAGACCCACCGTGCAGATACTAGAGGTCCTGCCAAGGGACTGGGCGTTCGGGCAGCTAGCCTGGCAGGATACTATCTCTTCCCCCTCCCTTTTCAGCTGCTTCAGACCAGAGTCCCCATGGCTGTCCTCGGTGTAACAATAATACTGGTGACAAGAAAGACCACAAATATTACAAATTACAAAGTTGGGTTGATAATAATCATCTTAGAAGGACAGATCCCAAAGGGCACCATCTGAGAACGATGTTTTATGTAATGGTTACAAAAACAGGTTCTTCTGACAAGTGATCTTTTTTTTTTTAACTGGAGTATAATTGTTTACAATATTGTGTTAGTTTCTGCTGTACAACGAACTGAATCAGCTATATGTACACATATGTTCCCTCCCTCTTGGATCTCCCTCCTAAATAATGGCAATCGTAATTGTATCAGAATTTTCCACCGCAAGTGATAGAAAACCTAAAACTGGCTTAAGCCCCAGAGGCCATTAATTGGCTCCCATGGCTGAAAAATCCAATGGATCAAGGAATGGCTTGAACCAGGGACTAGGTTTCTTTCTCTCTCTCCCTTTGTGTTCAGTCTCCCTCTCCCTTGGCTTTCCCCAAGTAGTGGCTGATGGCAACTCTAGGCTTCCATGCTCACCTGTGACATATCACAAGAGCATGCTTTTCCCTGAAAAGACCCAGCGACAGTGTATGACGTATCTGTTCCCTTGGCTCTCATACGGTCGCGCGGCATCTGCGACGCAATCCCTTAGGCAGGAAGGGACTATGATTGGTCAGCCTGAGTCACGTGCCCATGACTGTGGCTGGGGGTGGAGTCCACAGCACCTAAGCCGCAAGGACTGAAAGAGAGGGGAAGGCAGTTCCCAGAGGAAAATCACAAAGTGTCGTTTTTAGAAAAAGGGGCTTCCCTGCAGAGTGGCAAAAGCTTGCACATGTGGACAATGCCAACCGCCTACTGAGTGCCTGCGTCACGCCAGACAACCTACCCTGTGTTGTTATCATGTGATCCTGTCAAGTGATTAACATCCCCATGGAGAAACTGAGAAATGGAGATGCAAATGGAGAAACTGAGATTCAAAGAGGTCAAGCCACTTGCTTAACGTCCACAGTGAGAGAACTGGGAGCGGAACCCCTGGTCATGTGACCACAAAATTCATGTCTTGTCCCTCTAGGTCAGAAACTCCTCCACTCTTTTTGCTCAACAGAAAAAAACAAACAAACAAACAGACAAACAAAGCCCCCAAACATTTGCAGTGAATGACATTCTTACACACAACATACGCTGTGAGGTTATGCTCAGGTCGTGCCATGAGATATTTATTCTACTCTTTTCTCCCTGTCTTCAGTAAGCCTTCTAGAACTCAGGAGAATAGAAAAGAGGTCATTAGAAGATCTTTGTTAGTGTGGAAACTTTCAAACATTTACAGTCAACAGAGTAGCACCTCACTGTCACCAGCTTCAACAATTATCAACATCTGTAACGTGGTTTCACCTCTTTCTCCATCCCTCCTCACCTCCAATCTATGTTCACAATGGTTCCCATAGACTAAAAAAAAAAAAAATGCTACTTGAATTTTTTTTTTTAAGTACAGGAGTTACCTTTATGGGGAAGTTAAGTTCTAAAGTCCATGAGAAAGGCTAGAACCACACAAAATACCCCTTTACTCACCATCATCCTGCAGGGATGGGAACAATTTGGTATTTTTTCTCTTCTAAGTGACCAGAGGAAGTGGTGGGCTGTGTACATGTTACACAAAGTGCCGTCATCTTCATCCCTGGGATCACATTCAGCACCCAGGAACCCAGGAGACCTCGTTCATACCTGACACCTTATACCCACGTTGGAGCAAGTGTTTATTACGTGGAACGGTGGGCAGATGAAGAAACCGAGACTAAAAGAGGTCGCCCCACTATTTAAATGCTTTCCTCCTCGCTAGGTTGTTTCCTGGTTCACAGAAACGTGTGACGCCACTTTACTGCCTAGGTCTTCCGAATTATGGTCTTTGAATCCCCCCCAACGCCAATAGCTTGTGACGTGGGCTCTGGGCTCAGGCCAAATCTGCATCATGCTGAGTGCCCCGTGGGCATTTGAGCTGTGACAGCCCGGGGGAGAGGGGAGGCCAGAAGGAACAGGGTACAGCTCCCGCGACCGCGCTCCGTGCCCGTGTCCTGCAGCATCCCAGCTTCTCTCTGGCTGATGCCCTCCTGAGGGTCCTCCCTGGTGGCACGTCCTCCCCACGGACAGTAAGCCAGGGAGGAAAGCGGTGAGTTCACCTCCCACAGCCTGCCTTCTGGGGCAGGCTGACTTGCTGGGCCATTAACCAGCAAAGCCACAGCAGTCATAAAATTAATTTCCTTCCTAATATATACAAGACTTTCTCTAGGAGAATTATGGGCCGATTTGATCAAAGTGTGTAAGTGGTGTGCTTATGCTATCAGTTTCAACCCCTTAATGCCCTCCTGTCAAAACAAAATCCTCAAGAAAGGCTTTGAGGGGAATCACATGGGCATAATGGCTTTCCAAAAGAGAGCCCTAAGTACTTGGTAACATATACAGAGCCGACTATTAGATCGGCTGGTGTAATTGTCCTTATATTTTAATGTAAACACGCTTATGTTAGCCGGGCTCTTCATCCCTCGGCAGACACGGAGGTGCAGGTCCGGTGGGGGAAGGGAAGATGGCTTTAGTGGGAACCTCAACCAGGGGAGGAGGCCGGCCAGGCAGAGCCCTGGAGGGGTCAGGGGGCGTGAGAGGGGAGGGGGATGCGGAGGCAAATGGAGGAGACCTATCTGGCTTTTATTAATAACACTAATGCCTGGCTCCTTGGTGGCACTTTGAACTTTTGTTTTCCTCGAGGATTTTCCCATCCAGTGTCTGCTTTGCCCCCGAGGCACCCTCCGCAAGGTGGACTCGGCAGGAGAGATCCCATTTCACGGATGGGGAAACTGAGGTCCAGAGAAAGGTTTGACATCCCGGCAGGAAACAGATGCACAGTCAGAAGGGGTCACGGAGAGTTGAATGAGGGGTTGTTGGCAAAGGTGTAGGCCGGGTTAAGGGAACTCAGAGGGGTGGCGGAGAGCCCTGAGGCTAGCGAGGGTGGGGAAATCAGACCCAGTGGGCCTGGTGACGTAGAGGTTTCCAGAACCTGGTGAGAACAAGAGCTTAACGAGAGCACCACCTGGAAGGAGCTGCAGACTCTGGTAGAGAAATGCAGCCACTGCCAAAGCCGTATCGGGCTGGCATGGGAAGGGGACCCAGGGGAAGAAATACCTCCACCTCTCTCCCCTCCTAACCTCTTCTATTGGTCTTTTCTTGCCAAAATCCAAGAGGAAGCCAGAGGATAGAGGAGCACAGACCCTCAGAGCACTGACAGGGCGAAGGAAGGTAGAGGGCGAAGGAAGAAATTTCCAGCCCGAGGTTCAGAGAGACCATTGGGAGGCACCCTCGGTTTCCTGCAAGCCTGGCTTTTCCTTCCCATATGGTGACAGCTGCTGATGGAGGCATCCGCGCATATGCTTCTCAAAGGCCAACCTCGGAGGTCTGGGGAGAGGCTAGATTTCGGGTGAGTGACACCCAGTGGGTCGGACGGCAGGATTTGGACACCCTTTGAGATTTCAGACTGGCTTCGTTTTCCAAATCCACCAGTACCGTGTGCCGAGGTTTCCACTAGGGTAGAAAGCATAGTTTTGCCGAGTGAGTAGAGATAAGAGGTTGGCTGCCTGAAGCCTGGGTAATAATAGAATGACAGCTGATGACTCATCCGTGTTCTTCACAGCCAGTTGATAGGACAGCCTTCCCCCTTGGCTCAGACAGAACCCCTGCCTTCCATCATGGGGATGCCTGTGGAAAAGGAACTGGGGGGGCCTCCTGAGTGCCAGGTGCCATGCCAAATGATCCCTTGGTTTAATTCATTAATTCTTTGTTGTTGTTGTTGTTGTTTGCGGTACGCGGGCCTCTCACTGCCGTGGCCTCTCCCGTCGCGGAGCACAGGCTCCGGACGCGCAGGCCCAGCGGCCATGGCTCACGGGCCCAGCCGCTCCGCGGCACGTGGGATCTTCCCGGACCGGGGCACGAACCCGCGTCTCCTGCATCGGCAGGCGGACTCTCAACCACTGCGGCACCAGGGAAGTCCTAACTCATTTATTCTTTATATCCTCACCACCACCCTGGGAGATGCAGAATCACACCTGCATTTTATAGGCAGAGACTGAGGCACCAATCAGCAACATAGAGGGGCAGGGTGGGGCAGTGGTCAGCACAGAGAGCCAAGCCAGAGGGACTGAGTTCAAGTCCCAGCCCTGCCACTTACCAGCTCGGGGATCTTGGACAAGTCGCATGGTCTCTCTGTGCCTCCGTCTCCCCATCTGTCTACCTTCTAGGGTTCTTACAACGAGCAAATCCAGGGCTTTGAAGACAGCCTGACTTAATCGTGAATTCTGTCTGAGCATGAGCTCAGAAAACGTCCTCTTATTAAACGAAATAAGTTACCCAGGGTCACAGAGCCAGAAAGTGGTGGCGCCTGGGTACAAACCCACATCCCGAAGGGGGGGGGCCCGGAACCAGTGTTGTGTTGGACTGGTTTGTACCACCTTGCAATAGCTAGCTGTTCAATTTTTAGGACTTTTTATGTTTAACCCGTTGTTAAACGTGGCCATTATGAAACATTAAGTGATATAAGTTCACCGTGAAATAAAATATGTTCAAGACAGAGGTAATAGATACTCAAAACGTATTGCTTCCTATCTTCTTGAGGTCATTTGTACCCGTGGAACTCGCATACAATGGGTGCGACATGGCAACTCTTCCCACCGTATCCAGTGATGCCAGCCTCGCTGGCGGTGTTCACACCATGGAAACCAGCAAATCAGGGCTTCCCTCCATGCAAGCCAGGTCGTTGCTCAACATTTACCAGTCTATCATCACCTGGACTCCAAGCCCCTAGCCTCTTTGTCTGAGTCTTTCCCGACCTCTCTGCAGGGAATGATGGGTGAGTGCAAAGTAATTCTTATTTTCCAGACACAAGGCCATTTTGGTTCGGAGGGTGGGTGAGCATCAGCGCCTGATGTCAACTCATGCCACATCAAAGGACACTGGAGTTGGTGGGGGAAACCAGCAGGGGGCCAGTTCCCTGCCTCAAATGCCATCTGGCTATTAGGACTAGATTTTTAAACCGTTCTTGCAGGGGCAAGAGTCATGGGTGGGACTGAGGAGACAGTTCATTTCTGGGCACTGCCATTCTCCTTCACTCAGCATCCTGCCCCCGCTTCGGGCAAATTCCTCGCCTGATGATAAGCGTGGCTCCATCTCAGAATTTTCCCATCGTGCTGACAGTTTTAAACCAATAGATTTATGAACTTTTAAGTAATAGAAATATTTAAGGCAGACCTATTCGTCTTATCTGAGAAGCCCAGAACACTCCTCGTCAGAGGGGGGAAAAGTAAACTCATAAAAGGGGATGTTGCTGTTGATCCCGGCCCCTGGAGATGAGACGCAGGACCCCTCTGCCGGCCTGGATACCACCCTTTGCTGCTGTCTGTCTCCTGGGCTTGACTCAGCAGCCTTCCTGCTGGTTCTAGGTGTTGCTAGAAATTCTCCCAATAGTTCCCCTCCCCCCCTTTTTTTAACCCGTGTTAGCTGGAGCCAGTTTCTCTTGCTTGTCTCCAGATGCCCTGATGACGGCAGTGATGGTGGTGGAGATAATGGCCACCGTGTGACCAACAGTTATTGAGCCTCTAGTCTATGCCAAGCACTGTGCTAAGAGCTTTGGACACACGATTCGGCTCGATTCCCGGGAAAGCCTAAAAGGTAGACAGGTGGGTCACGGAGAACAGGGGGAAGGAGACCCAGATTTTATGGGACCTGAAGCTTATTCAAGTAGGGTATCCTCTTTAATAAAAAAAAAAAAAAAAAAAAAAAAAAAAAAAAAAGAAATGACCATTTTTGCAAAACCGTATGACCCTGTGAAAACATCTCCAGGGCCTCTCCCAGAGGCTTGAAGGAGCCTGAGAGAATGAGGAACCCTGATGCTTAATGTTCACGTGAGGGCTCCAATTTACGAGGAGACTGAGACCCAAGGCTGGGGAGTGACTTGTTCAAGGTCAAATGGTTCAGGGAAGGACAGCTTGGGGAGGGTTGGAACATTAGGGGGTTATTTTTAGGAGAAGAAAGAGATAGGGTGGGGAACAGAGAGAGGAATCTGAATGGCACCCGGGGAATGGATAGGATTTGCACGCGTGCACAGCAAGAATAACAACGGCCAGTCGTCTGGGCAGGGAAATGGCTCCAACAAAGACAGGAGCGAGGTGCGCTCAATTCCTGGTCCAAAGACTAGCTGTTGGAGAGCAATGGGAGATGCCAGCTGGTGGTGAAGGGGAAGGTCATGGAGGCTCTAAGAAGTCATGGTTGAGAGCAATGCCTCTGGAGTCAGACCTAGTTTCCCATCCTGTCTCCTTGTCACTAGCTGACATATTCATTTGTTTATTTCCTGTTTCCCTGACCAGAAGTTCCAGAACTTTGGTTGTCTTGCCCCCAAATGGTGCCTGGCACACAGCAAGCACTCAGGAAACAGACTGTTTTCTTCACGGTTTGGTTGGCAGGGCGCATGGACAGGGGTGGTGGTTGATTGGGGGGACGTGGGTTGTGGAGGAGGCGTCCTGGTTCCTGACTGGGTACCAGGAGGAGAGAGACGGGCTCCGTTTGCGATGTTTCGAGTCTTAGGTATTTGCAGGATGGTCAAGGAGAGATAGTGACCAGATTCAAGGCTGAAGATGTGAGGTCTGAGCTGGAACTCCAGACTTGGGTCTTGTCCTCAAATTGATGGAGTGTCAGGCAGGGCCTAGGGAGGAACCAGATACACATCCAAACTGGGCAACTGGGGAGAGTTTAATGAAGGGACTGTTTAAAAGAATGTGAACAGGTTTTGTAATAAGGGTAAGTGGAAAGTAACCTTTACAAACTGTCTAAAAGCACTCAACATTTTGTAATAACCTGTGATGGAAAATAATCTGAAAAAAAGATATATAGGTACATATAACTGAAGCACTTTGCTGTACACCTGAAACTAACACAACATTGCAAATCAACTGTAGTTCACTTAAAAAAACTGTATAAAAAATTAAAAAAAAAAATTTAATACATTTAACAAAGAATGTAAGCAGGAAGAGAAACTCACAAAGAAGTGGAGAAGCGGGGCTGTCAACAGTAGGAGCCTTTACCATCTGCATCAGAAAGCCTTCTCCAGGGAAACAGAACCAATAGGTGATACAGATATACATATACATATAATATGTGTGAATATGTATGTATATATATATATATATGTGCATATACATATATATTTAAAAATTAAAAAAATTTCAATTTCAAGGGATTGGCTTATGCTGTTATGGGGGCTGCTAAGTCTGAAATCTGTTGGCCAGGCTGGAGACTCGTGGGTAGGCACTGATGCTGCAGCCTTGGGGCAGAATTTCTTCATTTTCAGGGAAATCTCAGGTTTTGCTCTTAAAGCCCTTCAACTGATTGAACAAGGCCCACCCACATTATGGAGGGTGGTCTCCTTGACTCAAAGCAGACTGATTTTAATGTTAAACTCACCTACAAAATACCTTCGCAGCCACACCTACATGAGAGTGCAACTGAGTTACAGAGCACTACAGCCTAGCCAAGCTGACACATCAGACAGCCATCCCACTACAGGGCGGGGGGTAAGGGGGTGGGGGACTGGTTACCGGGATCTGTGAGAGTGGTGGCCAAGGAAGAGAGGCTGCCTGTCAAAGCCTTTGGAAGAGGGGTGCATTTTGCCAGTGGCCCAGCAGGAAATAAACAGCCCAACACCCCTGTCTTATCCCCATCCAGTCTCCTGCGGGTGCCTCCAAACCTGAAGCCGGAGGGCGAGGGAGCCCACTGACACGTCCATGCCGGCCAGCTTCCTGGGCAGAGAACCCTGGGTGGAGACTGGATCCGGAGGGTCGGATGGAAAGTCTCCAGCACAGATGGTAAGGAGCATGGCGGGAATGGTCCAGGCCCAATTTGCACAGTGAGAAGGCGAGCAGGGCCAAGAGGGACGCCCGAAGAGCATCCGCAGCCAAGGAATGGGCAGACGAAAGTGACCTACCCAGCAGATAGGCGAGGAATGGCCAGGTGCTGGGAGGAAGTCCAGAGAACCCAGAAGGGCATTGACAGAAGCCATGGGGACCCCAGCCCCAAACCCAGAAGTGGAGCTGGGTTCTGGACTTGGGACCTGGTGGCTGCTAACCATATTCAGATTAAGGACAGACAGAACATGTCAGCCATGTCCCGAGGGGTTGTGGGGACTTATGTCATACAATTTGTCCTCAAGTGCGTGGAGTAAACTTAGAGTCCAAAATAGGAAATCATGGGGTCAGGACCACAGAAACAGGAACAAAGGTGGAGAAGAGGAGAGGATGTACGTATGGATGGATGTATAGATGGATGGATGGATGGGTGGATGGTTGGATAGGTAAGTGGATGGGTGGGTGGGTGGCTGGGAGGAAGGAAGGGAGGGAGGGAGGGAAGGACCATATTCCAGGCACAATACTCACACTTTTATGTGTTCTGTTCTTCGATCCTCATAAGACCCCTGTGAGGTTGGATTGATTTGTTCCCATTGTACGGATGAGAAAACCGAGGCACAGAGAGTTTAAGCAGACTGTCAGAGGTCACGCATCCAGTCGATAGCGGAGCTGGGACGGGCACAGGCCTTGCTGATTTTGCAGCTTGTTTTTTTTTTTTTTTTTTTTTTTTTTGTGATATGCGGGCCTCTCACTGTTGTGGCCTCTCCCATTGCGAAGCACAGGCTCCGGACACGCAGGCTCAGCGGCCATGGCTCACGGGCCCAGCCGCTCCGCGGCACGTGGGATCTTCCCAGACCGGGGCACGAACCCGTGTCCCCTGCATCGGCAGGCGGGCTCTCAACCACTGCGCCACCAGGGAAGCCCATTGCAGCTTGTTTTGACAGTGCTTTTTCCTGGTTTAGAGGCAGACCGTCCAGGACATCAGCCAATTCCGCAATGACAGCATCAGAGAACAGCTTCTTGGCTGCCTGGGTTTGGATCTCGGTTCCATCACTGAGGACGTAGATGATCCCGAGACAGTACCTCACCTTTCCTGTGCCTCCATTTCTTCAGAGAGACAATGAGGACAATGATAGCACACATGTCAGAGCTGATGAGAAGTTGAGATGACTCTATAAAGTGCTTAGAAAATGCCTGCCATGACAAGTGCTGGGGAATGTTGGTAATTAATATCCAGCTCTAAGATCTGTGTGCACCCGGATGCTCAACTCTCTGTACTTCACATTGGACCGAAGTTCCATCCCCTCCCCTCCCAAAATACACACAAAAAATCATTTGGCTTCTCCTTGAGAGAGCTGAAAACCACATCAGGGCTTGGGATGGTTTTCAAAAATCCAGGAAAGACATAACTTACAGTTCCTAGGCAACACGGCTTCAGGTCAGTAATCAAGACAGTGTGAGTGTGAGGAAATATCTCCTACCAGACACCTTGATGCTACCCATATTTATTAAAAATGTGTCCCCATTATCACCACTCTACTAACATAAAAGTGCTGTCTGCACTTCAGCAGGGCTTCCAACACGGAGGCTGCTGCATGACGTATGGGCTTCCTGCCCGTTTGTGGTTTCTTTGTTTAGGGTTCTTTGTTCCCTGCCTTCTGGGTACCTGTGGCCTAGGCAGGAGGTAATAGACGTTGGATCGCAGCATTTGGGATCTCAAAGCTAGAGGGCACCTCCGGGGATGAGGTCAGTGGCACGCTGTAGAGAAAGAACACAATAGTTAGAGTCAGATGATGATCTAGTTCATATTTCTGTCTTTAGCATTTACTAAGTCATTAATATAGTCATTTATTCACTCATTTATTCATTCAGTTAATTATTCAACAGACTTCTGTTGGCACTGTGGCAGACAGACCCAAGTGTGGCCCCCATGATCCCTGAGCCCTGGTGTTCATTTAATCCCCTCCTCTTGAATGTAGGTGTAACCCTATGACTTGCTTCTGGCCAGCAGACTATGGCAAAGATGAAGGGATTTTGCAGGTTACAGTGCTAAAGTCATGGATTATTGAGTTAATTCAAAGGGAGAGAGGTTCCTGGTGGGCCTGGCTTAATCAGGTGAAAGACTTTAAAACAGGGACTGGGCCCGCCCTGAGTCAGACTCTCTCCTGCTGGCCTTTATGAAGCATGCTGCCATACAACCACAGGAAATGAATTCCTCCAGCTTGAATGAGCTTGGAAGCAGATTCTTCCCCAGTCAAGACTCCAGATGAGAACACAGCCCAGCAGACACCTTGACTGCAGCTTTGTGAGATCTGGGTAGAGGACCCAGCTAAGCTGGGCACAGACTTCTGGCCCAAGGAAACCACGAAATAATAAATGTGCATTGCTTAAAGATTGTAAGTGTGTGGTAATTTGTTATGCAGGATAGAAAACTAATATAAGCAGCTACTATGTGCCAGATGCTGTCAAAGATGCCAAGGATAAAATAATACACAAAATAATCTCTATGCCCTGTTCTCAATAGGCTTGCAGTCTAGTACCTTGCCAGGCACAGAGTAGATGCTCAATAAAGGTACAGACTGTAGACCTATTTTCAGCTCATTTCCTTTCTATGGGACCTTAAGGAAGTCAGGTGACTTCTCGGAGCCTCAGTTTTCTCAGGTGAAAAGTGTAGACAACAAAAATCTCCCTTAGGTGGCCATTTGTGAGTGTGCGCTGAAAATCTAAAATCATTGAGCAAATATAAGTTATTACAGTATTTTAATTGATTGTTTTCCTCTGGCCTTGCACACTGTTTTAGAGAACATCAAATACTGTCATCCCTTGTTTACAAATGAAATATAGGGGCGACTGCATGTTGTCCACCCCTAATACCTGTTTCCTTCCTCTTCCTTCACAATAAAGACTCTAATTTTTAGCAGGGCACATGGCCATCCAGAATAAATACTACATTTCCCCTGAAGAGAGATTGGCCACCTGGTGAGGTTTTGACCAAGAAATATATATGGAAATGTTATATGGTACTTTTCAGAAATGTCCTTAAGGGATAGGGCTGCCAGATAAAATAGGAACTAGATGGTACTTCCTTGTCGGCCCAGTGGTTAAGATTCCATCCTTCCACTGCAAGGGATGTGGGTTGTATCCCTGGTTGTGGAACTAAGACCCCACGTGCTGCGTGGAGAGGCCAAAAAAAAAAAAAAAGAAAAGAAAAGAAAAAAAAAAGGAACTAGGTGATAGGACACCCAGTTAGTTTGAACTTTAAATAAATAACTAAAAATCATTTATTTATTCCAAATTCAAAATTTACCTGTATTTAATTTTATTAGATATCCTATAGTTTTATTTGCTAAATCTGGAAACCCTATTAAGAGATAAAGTAATCCCTTCTTCCCCCTTTTTCTATACTGCTGTTTGCAGTGTGATGGCTGGAACTCCAGCAGCCATCCTGTGCCGTGAACGAGGCCACACTCTGGGGATGGTGGAACATTGATCTGGGAGAAGCCTGGGTTCTTTAGAGTGTCATGAGTAGAGTGGCCATATCAGCCCTGCACTGACCATCTCTGGGCTTATTTTACATGAGCGAAATAGATGTCTATCTTGTTTAGACTATTTTTGTTTGGGGGATTTCTGTTTCATGCAGCAGAACCTAATTCAAATTATTACATGGACCCTCCAACAGTTAAAAACTCAACTAGGTATTGTTCCTGTTTATTAAGTAGCAATTGCTTTCATCTACTGTTTATGAATCCCAGGCACTGTATTAAACCTTTGCAAATATTGTCTCTAAACAGTATAGGTACACCTCAGAGATATTGTGGGTTCAGTTCCAGACCACAATAAAGCAAATATTGCAATAAAGTGAGTCACATGAATTGTTTGGTTTCCCAGTGCATAGAAAAGTTATGCTTACACGATACTCCAGTCTATATTACGTGTGCAATAGCATTTTGTCTAAAAAACAATGACATACCTTAAAAAATACTTCATTGCTAAAAAATGTCAAAACAATTACAATAGCAACATCAAAGATGACTGATCACAGATCACCAAAACAAGTAGAATAATAATGAAAAAGTTTGATTACCAAAAAGTGACACAGAGACACAAAGTGAGCAACTGTTATTGGAAAAATGGCACCGATAGTCTTGCTCGATGCAGGGTTGCCACCAACCTTCACTTTGTAAAACTCACAGTGTCTGTGAAGTGCAACAAAGTGAAGCGTAATGAAACGAGTTATGCCTGTACAATAAATTCAGGAGGAAGTTATTTTTATCTCTGTTTTGCAGATAAGTAAACTGAGGCACAGAGAGGTACAGTAATTTTCCCAAAGACACACAGCCAGTAAGTAGCAAAGATAAGATTTAAGCCCAGGTCTAAGTGACTTCAAAAAGTTCTTCCCCCAACTTTAAAAATTAGATATTTTATTTCCAAACTGCTTTTTGCTACCCACTTTCGAATCTTCATTTTCTTTAAGTCAGGATCCAACGGAGACCGACGACATACCTTCTCAGTCTGAGTCCTGTCGTCACTGAGTTTAATTACAAACTTTCAAAAGTCAGAAAATAATCCTCCCAAGATGCCATTGTTAGTGCACACCTGAAAAGGGCTGTGATTGTCTGTGAGTTTTGCTCTCAGAAGGACAAGAGTTGTCCATCAACCTTGTGCCTTTGTTTTACGGATGGAGTTTTAACCGAGATGGAGAGAAACAGTAAGGAGTCTGCCTAAGTTAGGATTCTGTCTAAGTGACAAACAGGGGCCCAAACCCAGGAGTCCTGACCTGACCCCCACCGCACCCAGGGCCTTCTTACCACACAGAGCTGCCTCCAGGGGCGGGGTGGGGTGGGGGGCTAAGAAGACAGGGGACGTCTGTGACTGCGGAGGGGTCAGCACATCAAAGGGAAGGGGGTAACCTTACACCCACTCACTCGTTCCCCCTGACATCAGACTCTTTCCCGTGGCAGAGCCAAAGCTGATGCACTCGCATCAGCCCTATCCCTATCAGGAGAGGGACCCCCAGGAGGCTGAGGACCCGTGTGTGCTGTACCTGCAGCCCTTGGGTGGTTTTACCAAAGCCCTTGGGTTGGAAACGAGACACACGTCCTGGGTCAAAATCCTTGAAGGGGAAAGATCTTGTTTTGTTTTCTGCAGTACTGCCAGCACCCAGATGGTCCTGGCACATTATAGGCGCTAGAAAAAAACCTAACCTGTTGCATGACTAAATGAATGAAATATCCAAAATCCATTCTATGGTCTCTAATCAAGCACCCAAAACTTCCTGCTACACATGATAGAACTGAGGTCAAGGGGGTGGTGGGGGGAGAGAGAGAGAGAGAGAGAGAGAGAGAGAAAGAGACCTATCAATAATAACTATAAAAATACTGACAACAATAATAGTAATAATAGTGACCAAGATCCTGCCCTACTGTGTGCTGGTCGCTGCGCTCAACACCTTCCACACATCTTATTTAACTCACAACATGCCCACGACGTGGAGGGGAAGTCAGTGGTCTGGAGGTGCACAGCAAGGAGGTGCTGGATGTGGACTCTGGCTGAATCTAAGGCCCTGAACTTAGTTCATCAGTTACCTCTGTGTCTCACTGGTGACCTTTTCCGTAACTAAGGTCTGCGCTTCTGCTTTGGAGACATTTCTGACCACCAGGCTTCTGCTGGGTGCTGAGGTTACCTTATGCCCAAGGAGCCCCAGAGAGACAAAGATGATAAAAATGGCATCCCTCCAAGGAAGGGATGCTGGGGGCTTTCATTGCCCTGTCTCTAGAATCTCTGTCCTCCTCCATCTAAGAGGAGGCAGTTTCCTGTTCTACCTCTCGACAACGTTCAGTGACTGTCCCACCCTAACTCGGATTAGGTGGCGTCTCAGGCAGTACAGACCCTGGGCATCCCTCACATGAGGTCAGGGGTCAAGCCTTGCTGCCCTGATACCCCACACATTGCCAGCTTCCCACAGTAGGTGCGCTGTACACGTTTGCTGACGGACCGCTGATTGATCTGATGCTGTAAAGTGCCTCGCTCGGCCACATGGGCCCAGAGAGGCTTAATAAAGGCTTTTTGAAGATGATAAGAAACAGAGCTGCCTTGTTAAGATTCCGGGGGCCTCGGATTCTTCTTCAGCGGCAATATCTTTCTTTCTTTCTTTCTTTCTTTTTTTTTTTTTTTCTTTTTTAAGTGCTGGCAGATAAAGCCTGCAGACTGTCCATTGGGTAACACTGGAGAAAGAGCTCTGGGGCTTTTTGATTTTTAAAGGAATACATTAAAAGCAGCTCACGACATTAAAATCTTCTGGGTCCTGGCCGGGATTGATAGTGGATTGGCAGATATGCCTCCATTCCCGGTTAATGAAAGCATCATCAGGGTGAGTCTGGGTGAGACGGGCTCCAGAAAGGTGGAAACAGCGCTGGGCTGGCATTCGGGAGGCTGGGGTCTGACCCAGCACTGCCACCACCCACTGTAGGTGCTGAGAGATCCTCCTTCTCATCCCTGAGCCTCTGTTTCCCCAGCTGCAAAGCCAAGGCTGAAAATGGAAAGAATCCCTATGTTTGGAGATTTCCCATAGAGTGAGATTAGGCTTCTCACTGCTCAAGGGCGAGGTGGGAGGAGAGAGAGCAAGGGAGTGGGTGCCGTTCCCACGGTTGGACATGGATATAGCCTTCCGGGTGTCCAGCCAGGCTGCTGGCCAGAAGAGCAGCCAAAAGATGTCTCTTCCCCAGCCTTAACCCTTACCCTGGCAGCCGCAGTCCCTAACAGAGGACACTCTCCAGGGGGAGCTCTCTTCCCTATAGCCCATCTCACCTCCTCCCAGCCTCACCACATTGCATCTGGGTGCAACCAGCCCCTTCCAGATGAGAGGGGAGAGAGGGAAGGGGGAGAGGAGCGGGGAGAAGGGAGAGAGGCAGAGAGAGGAGGTGAATGGCAGCGGCTTTTCTTGATTTTAGGGGCTTTATGGGCCCCACTGATCCCAGGTGAGGAATTCCTAACTAAAGAATGTCTAGGTGCCGTCCTTACAGAAGCAGCCGGGGAGTAGGGAGGAAGTAGAAAGAGAAGGAGGAGGAGAGAGGAGAGAGGAAGACGTGTTAAGAAAATTATTCTAAGTCTTCTGGTTTAGAACATGGTTCTAGAATCTTATTTATTTATTTATTGGCTGTATTGGGCCTTCGTTGCTGTGCACACGCTTTCTCTACTTGTGGCAAGTGGGAGCTCTGCTCCTTTCCACCTGTGTAACCTTGGACATGTGACTTGAACTTTCTCAGCTTCGGTTTTGAGGTTTTTCCAACAGTGTAATTATCTTCTTTGGGTTATACTGTTCGGGGGTCCCCTAAGGGAGGATGGTGCCCTCTACCACAGGAAGATCTTTTGCTTCGAGAACATTTCCCCTTGGGCCCCACCCTGACCTGGGGCATCAGAAGCTACATTTTAATACATTTCCCAGGTGCTTCACACATGCCTGCAAATGTGAATTCCTTGAGAGCCAGACAAGAATTTGACGCTCTGCCCCCAACTCTATGGATTAGGTAAGCAGAACTGATGAACTGGGCGATTGGGATTGACATGTACACGCTGATGTGTATAAAATTGACGACGAATAAGAACCTGCTGTATAAAAGAATAAATAAAATAAAATTCAGAAATTCAAAACAAACAAAAAAAAGAACTGTGTGGAACCCGGGAGGCAACGGAACCGCTACGGCCCCTTTCTCTTCCCGTGTCTCTGTCTTCTTGGGACTAAGGTTTCAGCACTCAGCTCTTCCCAAGCAGCCTCCTTCGTGCGGGCTCTGTCGCCCCTCCCCAAATCCCCAGCAGCCAGGTTAAAATTGTCACCAGGTACGTATAAAGCCAGCAATCACTCGGCACGCCTGTAATAGGAAGAAGCTGCCGGCCAAGATCCCAGGGCAACATGCTTGGAAAAGACCAGATCTCAGCATGGGGTGCGGGTGGGCTATTTGTCACAAAATCCCTCTTCCTGGAGCATAAAACGTGAGTTGAACACAGGAAAAATCAATAGCAGCTACAACAATGATCACTTTCTAAGTCTTCCCATGTGTGGGACACCACACGGGGGCTTGGGCTGCATTATCTAATTTAATCTACACAATGCCCCTGCAGGGCAAATGATTAGTGGTCCATTTGATGGCTAAGGAAACCAAGCACAGAGAGGTTAAGTCACTTACCTGAGGTCACACAGCGGGTAGGTAGAAAAAGCACAGACCAGATAGACCTGAGCTCAGATGTCACACGTGGGGGCCAGGGGCAGAGCTGACCTGCATAATGTTCTTGGAACTGACATTTTAAAATTGCCCCTATAATCGGGATTTCTGGATTATTTTGAGACTCAGAATGCTTTTTGTACTGCAGGACCGCTGGCGGGACATGCATTGTCCAGGTTAAGAAGTCCCCAGCACTCACCATTTATTATATCAACTGACCCTGTGATAATGTCAAGTTGAACATTCTAACAATACTGATAATGATAACTATAATAACAGCTAACGTTCATGGAGCGCTCACTACATACTAAGCACAATGCTGAAAGATGAAAAGCAGGGTAGATCGAGCCCTCGCGTGCTAAGGAACCCACTCCACAACAGGCATTCCTCAGTGCTCACCCAGCATCAGCGTAAATCCCTCCAGGCACGAGGCGCTCATTACCTAGTGAAGCTGTCTTTTCCGTGACACCACTGGATGTCTTTAAAATCCTTCTTTCTTTAGAACCCAAATCTGCCCACCCTATTTCCCCCAGGGGTCTGGGCCACCCAGAATCAGCCCACAGCGCCTCCCATGTGGCAGCCCCTCCGGAGATTTGAGGCCATCAGGCTTCAACTTGAGCTCTGTGTGCTGGTGCCCAGAGGCAGACGGAGAAGACTCCTGGTGCTGTGTTGGGTTCGGAGGGGGAGCAGGGATGGAGGGGCTCCTTGCTGGCCCGTGGTTACCCCCCACCTGGCTTTCTCCTATCAGGTTCCTGGGGACCCCTCATCCCAGATCAGCTGGACCTTGTGTCCCACTCACCACCCTGGCAGGAGAGGCTCACAGAGGGAAGGTCCCAGGTCCTGGGTCTCTTACTTTCTTTGTTTTTTAATTGAAGTATAGTTGATTTACAATGTTGTCTTAGTTTCTGGTGTACAGCAAAGTGATTCAGATACATATATATGTTCTTTTTCATATTCTTGTCCATGATGGTTTATCACAGGATGCTTAATATAGTTCCCTGTGCTATACAGTAGGACCTTGCTGTTTATCTATTTTATATATAGTAGTTTGTATCTGCTAATCCCAAACTCCTAATTTATCCCTCCCCTACACCCTTTCCCCTTTGGGAACCGTACGTTTGTTTGCTGTGTCTGTGAGCCTGTTTCTGTTTTGCAGATAAGTTCATTTGTGTCATATTTCAGATCCACATATAAGCGATATCATAGTGTATTTCTCTTTCTTTCTGATTTACTTCACTTAGCATGACGGTCTCTAGGTCCAGCCATGCTGCTGCAAATGTCATTATTTCATTCTTTTTTTTAATCACTGAGTAATAGGCCATTGTATATATGTACCACATCTTCTTTATCCATTCATCTGTTGATGGCCACTTAGGTTGTTTCCACGTCTTGGCTATCGTAATAGTGCTGCTACAAAAAATGGGGTGCACGTATCTTTTTGAATTATAGTTTTCTCTGGATATATGCCCAGGAGTGGGATTGCTGGATCATATGGTAGCTCTATTTTTAGTTTTTTAAGGAACCCCCATACTGTTTTCCATAGTGGCTGCACCAATTTACATTCCCACCAACAGTGGAAGAGGGGTTCCCTTTTCTCCACACCCTCTCCAGCATTTGCTATTCTCTTACTTTCTTTTTCTTTTCTTTTTTTTTTTTTGCGGTACGCGGGCCTCTCACTGTTGTGGCCTCTCCCATTGTGGAGCACAGGCTCCGGACGCAGAGGCTCAGCGGCCATGGCTCACGGGCCCAGCCGCTCCGCAGAATGTGGGATCCTCCCAGAACCCACGTCCCCTGCATCAGCAGGTGGGCTCTCCACCGCTGCGCCACCAGGGAAGCCCTCTTACTTTCTTTTTTTTTTTTTTTTTTTTTTTTTTTTGCGGTACGCGGGCCTCTCACTGTCGTGGCCTCTCCCGTCGCGGAGCACAGGCTCCGGACGCGCAGGCTCAGCGGCCATGGCTCACGGGCCCAGCCGCTCCGCGGCATGTGGGATCTTCCCGGACCGGGGCACGAACCCAAGTCCCCTGCATCGGCAGGCGGACTCTCAACCACTGCGCCACCAAGGAAGCCCTTACTTTCTTTTTGATTCTCCCCTTTCCCTTTCTTGGTCTTGCTCCTTTTTCATAAAACTCTATCTCCCCACCCCTTTCTTTTTTCTCTTTCACCTCTCCAGGTCTCCTTTTCTGCTACAATCCCCTGTGCTGTTACTTCTCCCTTCCGTGGATACTGACCCATCCACGTCCACAGGTTCCCTTTAAGTCATGTTTTCACTGAAATCCTTGCCCGGCTCATCTCTGCTTTTCTTTTCTCCCCACTGTGTGGTCTGCATAGATTTCCCTACACACATCCAGCTAGTAGACCAGAGCATCTGCTTAGCAATTTCTCTTTGAGAAGTTCCCCCTTTTTAATGGACCTACGGACTTTTTATGATGATGTTTTGTTAAAAGCCTTCCCCGGGGTGCCTCTGGCCTTGTCCTTCCCACTCAGCACAACGCCTCCTGGGCGAGCTCATTCCCTGGTGTCTTCAAACACCATGCAAATGTGCCACTTCTTCCTTGGATCTCTCCAGCCCGCACCTGTCCCCAAGGTCGTAGATCAGAACAGCCAGCTCCCAGCTAGGCAACTCCATTTTGGCCCATCTGGCCCCCAATTGGACTCACTGTCTCTCCCCAAACTCTTCACCCCCTCCTTTACCTCTAGCTCAGTGCATGACACCAGCCCCCCCGACCCCATCTGTTTGAACCAGAGCCTCAGGACCATACCTTCCTCTTCCTTGTTCCCTCACATCCCGTTATTCATGAGGTTCAGCCATCTTCTCCTTTAGACGTGTCTCAAACAAATCCCATGTCTGCTGATAACACGCTGAATGATGGCTGAATGAATGAATTCTAACCCGACCCATCAAGATGTTCAGCATCTCTTTTGGGTACCACTTAAAAGGTCTCCAACGAAGTCTCCCAGACTCTCCCCAGCTTTTGCAATCTAGCCTCTATGCTGGGATCACAGCCATCTTGTAAAAGTGTAGATTCGACCGTGTCCCTTCCCAGCTTAGATAACTTCAATGGCTCCTCGCTGCTTCCAGGCTAAGGTCCTAGAGGTGGCCATCGGGACTCCACGCTCTGCCCTCTGTCCCTTCTCCGACCTCAGCATGCCCTCCTCCCTGCCTGGAGCTTGAGTTCCAAGAGCACTGAATGACTTGCCCTTTTCCACTCACCTCTCTGTTTTGCTTATGTTATCCCACCCGGCTGGAATATCTTTCCTTCTTCCCTTTGTCCAGTTAATTCCAACACATTCCTAAGAATTTCCTGGAGTACCTATAATTCATCTTCTCTTACAGAACAAATAGAGCTCAGCCTCTTCCCCTTTCCTGTGGATATCACACGGCCTTAATATCCATCAGTGTTCGTGCTGGCATTTAAGTAGAGAAACCATCACTGAACGAACCCTCTTGCTGTTATTATTCTGGTAGGTTGTTTTCCTTTTTGCTCTGTGATCAACGGGTGCTGAATATTTCCTGGGGTACATATGCATGCTCCACCCTTAGAGTTATTTCCTTGGGCTCGATCCTTGAGAGCAGGGCTGTTGCGAATAAGCATGTCTCCGATTAGATATTTTGCCAAATTACTTTTCCAAACAGGCAGGCCCACCTGCGCTGTAAGAGAGTATATGGTCGGTTCTAGCCTCCCACCTGGGTCTCCCTGGGGTGGGAAGAGAAGAGTGAGATGTGATGTTGGCGGCAGAACGGAGTTGCTATTTGGAAATAACAAACCCATCGGAAGGAGGAATTGGATCTCCATTTACAGTGAGTCGAAATGGTTTAAAAATGGAACCCGAGGAACACTGAGGCATTAAATGAGAAGGAAGATGTCTAAAGACCTCGGTGAGTGACCACTTGAATCCATAATCATTGGGAGAATAAGATCGATTTCACTGCATGAAATGGATGCTTTAGGTGACAGCAGGAGACCTGATTTGTTGAGTGTCGAATTTCCTTCAGGTTCCTGGTTTGGGGTTTCCAGCAGTCCCCGCCCCGCCACAGCTTCGTATCATTTGAATTCACTTACCCAGAGCGCGATCCAGCTGAAAGTAAAAAGAGACTTTAAAAAGCTTATTTTTAAAATCCTCATAAGGTGTTTTGGACATCAAATACCTCTTAAAAACCACGGCAGTCCTTTCATGATTTAAGTGTAAATGATTCTGAAACATATGGATTACATTTCCCTCAAATTCCTCCTGGTTTTAAAAGTGAAAGGCAGAGGAAGGGGAGAAACTGTAGATTGCTCGGCCCCATTTGGAGATTTGATTCGTAGGCAAACACTGTGAACTGTGGGGCGGCTGGGAAGCAAACGTTGCCGGGTTTCTGAAGAGGGTAATGTTAGGGAGTGCTCAAAAAAGGACTGTTCTGTTTAAATTCTCAAGTCAGCTTTGGGTTTGGGTTCCTGTCCAGGCATAACAAAGACCTAAAGAAGCCATTTCCAGGCTCTGATTAGTGCGTCAAAATTTCCTAAATAGCTAGTTGGAAATACAGATTCCAAGGTGACACCCCAGCCCTTCTGGATCAAGATCTCTACCTTGGGGACCATGGAATCCGTATTTTTAACAGCTCCCCCCGGACCCCCACCCAGCCATCAGCTTGTTGGGTTAATTGCTATTTTACGAGAGGGTTTCTCACCCTTGGCTCTCTTGGTATTTGGGGAGCACCTAACTTTTCATTGTAGGGGGCTGCCCTGTGCATAGGAGGATGCCGGTAGCATCCCTGGCCTCTACCCACGACATGCCAATAGCACTCCCCACCGTATCAGCCAAAAATGTCTCCGGACATTGCCAAATGTCCCTGGTGGTGGAGGCGGGGGCGGGGGCGGGGGCGGGAGGGGAAGCAAAATATTCCCGGTGCAGATGACTTTAAAGTGGCCAGCCAATCAGAGGGAGTACAATCATTTGCTGGGGTGCCTGTCTGTGTGTGTGTGTGTTTCCATTGGGTGTGAGTTGTGGAGACTTCCCAGACACTGGGAAGTTAGGAAGGCAGGGGTAATGCCACGTGTTTTGTGTTTTTGCACCTCCCGCCTCACCTAATTATTTCTTACTTGTTCTCCTATGGTATGTGTGTAGATTGGTTAGTCCCCATTCTTCACTCGTCCCCACCCTCCCCCGGTGTCCTGACGGTGGGATGAATGTCTTGACCACGTGACTTGCCTCGGCCAATGGGATGCTAGGGGATGTGGGCGGAGCAAAGGCTTTAGATGGTTCCTTCGGTTGGGTTCCTTTCCCTAGGCTCCACCATGAGAAGCCATGTGCCAAGTCACCGCTGCCCCTTCAGCGTGAGCCCGGGTAGAAAAACCCTGACCTCAGCAAGAAGCCTTGAGCCCAGCCTGACCCAGCCAAGCCACAGCCAACCTACGGACCCACAAGTATGATGATAAATGTTTGCTGTTGTGCACCCCTGGGATTTTGAGGTTGTTGACTACAAAGAAAAATACAACAACCCCGACTGATGCAATACGTGGAAGCACTCCAGAGTTTACATTAGAAAGTTTGGTACAGCAACTAAGAGCTCAAGAACAGAAGCCAGAAAGACCAAGTTTCAATTCAAGCCCCAGCCCTCCTGCCCTGTTACTTGACCCCTATGTTACTTCCCTGTTACTTAACTGCTCAGAGCTCCACTCCCTCATCCTTTAAAAGAGCGTACAAAATAACCCACCAGTCTCAGCTTCCTCGTCTGTTAAATGGGCTGCTCTAATAGTACGTGCTTGGTAGATTGGTGAGGATTAAATGTGATCTGTGGACATTGTATAGCCGTCAGTGTCTGGCCCATGGGAAGCACATGATAAAAGTGAAATTTTATTATGCTCAAGGTCATAGAATGTATGTGCATCTTTTTTCCCTCCCTCCCTTCCTTCCTTTCTTCTTTTCCTTCTTGTCCTCCTTTTCTACCTTCCTCCCTCCTTTCCTCCTTCTCTACCACAAATATTTATTGGATACCTGCTCTATACCAACCCCTGTGCTTGGTTGAGCCGGATCTAGAGCCCAGTGTGTGTGTGGAAACCAGGCACCTCTGGGCTGGGGCGAGAGATCCTACAAAGAGTTAATCCCCAGGTAACCAGGAGCCAAATAAATTCTGCCCCGCCAAACATGCCCCAATCATCATTAGTCACGGCTTGTTGGACGCGAGGCTCCTCCCTGGCGCTTATCTCCCCGGCTTCTGTCCTCGGCCAGGCGGCCATATTTCACCTTCTGAAAACAGATGACCTCAGGGTCAGGGAAATGAAAGCCCCATTCAACAGGTCTGCCTGGGACTCGGCGGGGAAGGAGGGTGAGGGTCAGTGTGGCAGCTCCATCCTTGCCAGGACAGGCCCAGAGCACGTGCTCTAGGGGCCCGGGGCGTGAGTCTTGCTGTCCAGTGCCCTGGGGTCAGGTCCGAGGGACAGGATCAGGGTGACAATGAGCCCGAGGCTTTGCCCCCCAATAAAGCAGCCCGGCTGGGGGCGGGGCCTGGAGGCCATATTTGCATAGGGTCTCCCAGGATGCCTCACTGCAATCCTGTCCAAGGAGGAATTCCCGTGGAGCCCAGTTCCGGTTCTGGGGGTGGGTGCTTGCCACCGGGAGCCACGCTGGGAGAGCGGCAGATGTGATTCCTGTCCTCATGAGGCTTACATCCCAGGTAGGGCAAACGTACCCACTAGGCATAATGTTTTAAATTCTTTACAATCAGAAGAAAAAAAAAATAGGGTTATAGAAATGCTTTAATTTTTCTCCCCATATCAGAAAAAATATTTTTTAAATAATTAATTTTTAATTGAAGTATAGTTGACTTACAATGTTGTGTTAATTTCTGCTGTACAGCAAAGTGATTCAGTTATACATACATATGCATTCTTTTTTAATATTTTTTTCCACTATGGTTTATCACAGGATAGTGAATATAGTTCCCTGTGCTGTACAGTAGGACCTTGTTGTTTATATGTAGAATCTAAAATACGACACAGGGCTTCCCTGGTGGCGCAGTGGTTGAGAGTCCGCCTGCCGATGCAGGGGAGACGGGTTCGTGCCCCGGTCCGGGAAGATCCCACGTGCCGTGGAGCGGCTGGGCCCGTGAGCCATGGCCGCTGCGCCTGCGCGTCCGGAGCCTGTGCTCCGCAACCGGAGAGGCCGCAGCAGTGAGAGGCCCGCGTACCGCAAAACAAAAAAACAACAACACAAAAAAACAGGGCAGCCTGATTCTCGAGATGAGCGCTTCCCTCTGAGGTCCTGCAGAGGCCCCTTGCTTAGGCCAGCCTGGCTCTTCTCAAAGGACACAGGTTTCTCTGATCTCTAAAGACGAATGAAGCCAGCTGGGGATCGGCAAGATTTGTCCCACTTCAGACAGATTATTCTACGTGGGAGAAAGAGGCGGTTCAGGGTTCATCTCTAACAAGTTTCCCGACAAGCATCTCTTCTACTGTGTGAGTGTTTAGAATATGAAGTAATCATTAAAACCAGGACCTACTCTATAGCACAGGGAACTATACTCAATATCTGTAATAACCTATAATGGAAAAGGATCTGTAAAGGAATATATGTGTGTGTGTGTGTGTATAACTGAATCACTTTGCTGTACACTTGGAACGAGTACAACATTGTACGTTAACTATACTTCAATTAAAAACTAAATACATAAAAATAAAAAAGAATACAAAGTAATCAATAAACTGGAAAACAATTTCTGATACTTGGTTATCTATATTATTATTATTATTATTACAGTCATAATAATTAGCATTGCTTACGGTGAAAAACAATCTGTGTACAGCATAGTAACACACAGCTGTGTGCCTGCGAGTGTGTTTTAATTGAGGGTGCCTGACCTTTTTTGTTCACAATCAGCAGTTGCAAACAGCTGCTATAAATTATTTTGATTGTCCAGCAACTTGCTGATTTGAGTCTGGCTTACACACTAAAACAGTGCTTCCCAGTGATGGCTAGCTCAGCTTTTGTGAGTTTGGACCAACCGTTTATTCATTCTCTCAAACAAATATTTATTGAGCACCTACGTGGGGCGCCGTCCGAAGCGCTGGACGTAACGGCTGTGAACCGGGAAGCACTGAACACCTGCCCTCGTGCCACTGGGAGTTAAGGGCAGTTCTTTCCTTTCCGGTTTGTGGTGACCAAACACACTCGGAGTTGTGGGGAGAGCTCTTGACTTCAGAAAGCTCCGCAAGGAAGAGTAATTCTATAACCGAGAGTCTGCAACTCTGGAATCACTAGCGCAAGGACATTTGTCATCTATTTCTGAAAACTCACTTGAACACACGAACAGCTAAGGGCAGCAGAAGGGACTCGGTTCCTTCTTCGTGGTTCGTTAGCCTATGTACGGTCCGTTGTCATCTGCCGTCTTCCTCCCGTGTGGAAGGATGTTGCCCCAGCACAGGGTTTGTTCCCCTGCCCATATCCTCCTGGGATCTCTCGCTGCTGTACACGGACTCTCTGCTTCGCGCTTCCCCTCCGGGGTCTCTGTGAGCAGGCTGCCCTCACCTGCCAAAACCTTACTTGGCCTGAATTCCCAGCTGGCTGAAGCGCTCGGAAACTTCCATCTCCAAGCGGGTGGGGGAGAGCAGTCCGGGGTGGGACCTGAGAGTCTGCATTTCAGCCCCCAGGGCATGCCGATGCTGTTGGTTTGAGGAGCACATTTTGAGTAGCAAGACTTTACGCTTAGCCCAGGGTCCGCCCTCTAGCAGGTGCTCAATAATTATAGCTCCTATTGTGATTGTTATCGCTGTTGCTTTCTAACGTATTTCTAGCTGTAATTGCCCCTAAGTGACTGTTATGAGGCACGTCCCCCGCAGGGCGCGGTAAGTAAGAATTACAAGGTGAGAATCAGGAAGCCGAGTGTGGATGACACCCACCCTAACCCAACCCGCATCTCCCAGTGGATGATGATAACAGTAACTAATATTTGTTGAACAAAATCCATGCTAGGCCTTCTGCTTTGTTTTATCTCCCTGAATCCTCATACTAACCCTAGGAGGTAGGCATTATCATTGATCTCGTTTTACAGAGGTGGAGACAGAGGCTAAGAGAGGGGAGGCCATTGGGCCGTTGTCCTCCGTTAAGAAAAAGCAGAGTTGGGGTTTTGAACTCAGGCAATCTGCTGGACAAGTGCAGACACATAGCCATTTCTTCATGCTGCCAGGAAAGAGGTGTCACAAGGAGCAGCGACTTAGGGCAAAGTCAGTGTGCTTGTGGCGTCCCAGGCAAGCCTGATACAGGCTCAGTAAGTATCTGAGGAATAGATGAGCGAGGAGTGCAGTAAACCTGCGCCAGGAGTCCCTGGCTGTGCACTGCGGTCTGCCCTCCTCTGCTGGTACAGTGGGCTTCCCCGCTCATACCTTGGGCTGCAGGGGAAGAAATTCTGCTTGTCCATCCAGTTGCCTCTGGAGCATCAATGTCCCCTCTCCCTAAGCCTGGATCTTACCTCTTTACAGCCAAGGGGAATGCTGCCTGCAGAGGGAACCTCCAAGCTTAGGCAGATAAATTTCACCCTAGGGTAGGGCCGATCAGAGCCACCTCTGGGTCCCAGCACCCAATGTATGTCTGAACTTCATTCCAGTTGCACACGTGCAGAGTGCACCCTGGGCATTTGCTTTAGCTGCTCAGCCTCCAATTCTCCTTCCTGCGTCCAGGCAGCCCCCGACTTGATAAATCCCAGGGGAGGCGGAGACCACCCCCCCCCCCTACAGAAGCAGAATGTCAGGTTTTTCCTTTCCACACCAGCAGGATGCTGACCGGTGACCCAGGTGTTACAATTCATGCTCCATGAGGCAAGAGGTCTTGTCCTTGGGTTGGTGACATAACCAGAGTTGCTAGAACAGTGTTTCGCACACAGGATGCACTCAGTCAATAACTGTGGAACCAACACACTCATTTAATCTCCCTTCACCTCAGTTTCTTTGCCAAGAAACCTTGATTTTAATACTGAGCTGCCAAAGTTGGTGTGAAAGTGAAGTCAAAGCCGTGAAGAGTGTGAGCTTGGGCAAGCTACTAACTGTTGTTATTCCCATCTGTAAAATGGGGATAACAGTGTCTGGCTCTTAGGGTTGTTGCAGGAAAATCAAGTGATTCAACACACGTTAAGAGCACGTGGTAAAGGATCAGTATTGGCCGTTTCTTCTCTCTCTCCCCCTTATTCATCACCATCACCACCACCACCACCACCGATATCACGCCTATTCTGGTTTTGGGCAATTCTTGGATATTCAGCCGGCATATGATAAACCACCAGTTGAATCTGAATCTTGGCAACAAAGAAATTGCCTCTTCCATCTTTCCCTCAAGAGAAACTGGGACCAATTGTCCAGGTGCATCCTGCAAGCTTTCCCTTAAGAACTGTCAGAAGTGTGCCCCAGTGACCCCAATATCTGGCTGGGTCCCTTAGGGCCAGGATTGAGGATTATGCTGTTGGTCTCTGCCAGCTCTGACTGGCAGGTTGATGTGGGTTTGGATGGTGGGGAGCTGGAGAGAGAGAAAACTGGGGCTGGGGGGGGTCAACAGACCCTCTCCCTGGCCCCCATCAGCTCTGTAAGCAGAGATGGAGTCTGGAAGGGAACTGGTAAGGGGTGAATCCTAAATACTGCTCTGCAAAGAACATGACGTAGCTGGGCTCAGCCCAGGAAATGTAGGCCTTAGGAGCCAGACTCTTTACAGAGATACTTTGAGAGTTGAGACATAACCAGGCTGGCTCCAAATGTTCCCTCTGGGAGGATTCCGCTAGAAAACCATCTTGCCCGGGCCTTGTTCAGCAAACCCTTATTTACGGTAACATGCATTACAGGAAATTTTTATATAAGGCATTAACGTGCAGGCAATTTAGGACATTTGATCATCTTACCTCTCCTGCTTCCTAACCTCCCTCGCCCCTCGCCCCTCGCCCCCCGCCCCCGCCCCACCACGCAGCGTCCTCCATCATTCTTTGGTCTTTGAATTTCAGCTGGATGCGAAGGCTGATAATAGCTAAATAACATTGCAAACAGGTGCGGGCCTCTTCCGCTCTGGACAGCTGCCACGGTTATGTGATTCCTCAGCTGGGGGCGTGCTGTTAGCCTGGCTTGTAAGGTTGGGGGTGGAGCTGAGGGTACTTGTCTCTTCTGTATCTCTCAACGCCCCCCCGCCGGCCCCCCTCACTCAAGCCGTGCTGGGCCCTCGGGAGGTGTATACAGATCTCTCCCCAGGCAGGCAGAATTCCCTCTGCTTTCTTTGTTCTGTGCTCCAATATGGGTATCTGTTTCACCCATCCTATTAGGGGGGCATGGGTTACTTGGGGTAGTTGGGCGAGATGCAAAGAATAACAGTAATAATGACATAAACAACCACCATCACCGCAGTCTCTGCTACCATTGGCTGAGTGTTTGCAAAGCTCTCCCTTCGTCCTTGGGCATCATCTCTGTAGTCATAGCTGTTAAGACCACCCCAGGGCTTGGCAGTTCAAGTTCTGACTCGACCACTTAGCAGCTGTGAGACCTTGGGCAGATGCCGAAAGCGCCCTGTGCCTCAGTTTCATCGTCTGTCGGATGGAGATGATAAGAGATCCCTCTTCATGGGGTTGTGGGCATTTAGAATGGTGCATATCGCTATATTTATTTATTTTAAAAAATATTTATTTACTTATTTATTTGGCTGCTCCAGGTCTTAGTTGTGGCACGGGGGCGTCTTTCTTTTTTTTTTAGTTGCGGCATGCGGGATCCAGTTCCCTGACCAGGGATGGAATCCGGTCCCCCTGCGCTGCTGGGAGCGAGGAGTCTTCACCACTGGACCACCAGGGAAGTCCCCCTATTGCTTTATTTTTATGTTTCTTTTATTCTTACAAAAACATGAAGGCCATTACAGTGATCCCCACTTTACAGGTAAGGGAATCGCAGAGAGAGTTCGAGTCACAGGATAGAGAGTGGATTTTTTTCACTGGTTGATCCTGTATGCGTCAAGGCCGTTCATTCACACATGCGAGGATTTGGTTTTCTTTTCTGAGTGCCATGTGTCAGGCACGGTGCTAGGGCTGGCCTGGAGTGGAGCAAGGGAAGCAGATGTGGGGCAGGCGTGAGAGGGAAATGAAAGCGGGGAGTTCCACGGGAGGGACTCAGAGCCAGAGATGACTGTGAGGATGTCTCTTCCAAGTCTGCAGAGAAAGTCTGACCGTGGCTTCCAAGTCCTCACGGCATCTGGGAACTCAGCTTCCATCGGTCTCCCCATTACTCATGGCCACAGCTCTCTCTTTGCTGTACCTAGAACGTGAGCAAGACCTTTGCGCTTGTAGTCTCCTCTATCTGCTGGAATTCCCTCCCTCCAGATGGCCTCTCTCTCTCTCACTCTCTCTCTCATAAGCCTGCCTTTTCCTCCTCTCTTCTTTGTAGCATCAGTAACCACCTGACATATTTCTGTGTTTTGTTTTCTGTCTCCTACTTCTAGAATGCAAGCTCCATAAAAACAGAGACTTTGTCTCTACTGTTCCTTGCCATAATGCCAATGCCCTGAGGAGTCCCTGGCAAGTAGAAGGTACTCGATAGGTATCTATCGAATGGAGGAACATAGGAAAATCAATGTTTGAAATTTAGATTTCTCATAGACAGAGTTTGGGCTATGAAGGAAAATGAATAGGCAGGTTGGATTAGTTTAATCTCTTCCAAAGCATTCTCTGTGCAGGAGAACAGAGCCCTGCATGTGTTGGAAGGATGGACCCTGGGATTATCTATCAGGTAGGAATACTTACGGTGAGAGGTAGCGGCTTAAACCAAAAGACTATTTATTGTTAACTCAAATAAGACCCAAGGTATGTAGTCTAAGATGGTTACAGAAGCTTATCAATAGCATTAAAGTCTTAGTCTCAGCCATTCTTATCCTACTGACTTTCATTCACCATGCTTTTCCTCTCACAGTCTCAATGTGGCTGCTACAGCTCCAGATATCACAGAAGTATCCCAAAAGAGTAAGGATACAAAATGTTCATTGAAAAGCTGTGTTTTCTTATCCTTCTCAGAAAGGGGTTACATAGTAATCCCCAGTTGCAAGGGAGGCCATGAAAGACAGTATCTGGCACACCAGAATGGGCTAGCAGTGATTTGCCTAGAGTGAGGATGTTCTGTCAATTGAGACTGGGATTATTGGTGCCCCAGACCAAACTGCCATATTGTTAACAAGGATGATGGGACAATGGGTGTTGAGTAAACAATGCTTGCTACAGATGCATTTCCAAGGGTGTTTGAAAGAGCTCCAACTTCAGCTTCTACACATCAGACTCCCAGGACCTTAGTAAAAAAAAAAAAAAAATTGGCTCAGTTAACTGGTCAACCTGCTGTATGCCAGCCTTGCCCCTTTTCACTTAAAAAGGAACTGGCTAAAAGCACAGGCTTGGAATTCAGACTAACTTGAATCCCATTTGAGGCAAGTGACTTCATTCAAATATAGCCAGAATTGGAGGAGAGTGAATTTTACTACCAGGAAGTTCTGAGAGCATAATGGCCAATTGCCCTTTAAGTATTACAGTTTGTGATAAAAATTACTCTGATATGGTCAATATGGCAAAACAGACCCCGCCAGTTCACTTATATGCGTGTGTCAAAACATCTTCTCCCTTTCCCAGCTCCTTCAGTAACATTGAACCTCTAGGAAAATTCATTCTATTTAACACATGGTTCTAATTAAATACCTGCTGTCAGACCCAAGGACCCCAGGGGTAAGAAAATTCACGTTGAAAATGAAAGACTTTCCAAGTCTTTGCCAACTTCACTAAAAACAGGGATAATAAAACATATGTCACTGGGTTGGGTGGGGATGGTTTGGAAGAGACCATATGTATGAAGTGCCAAGTATAGACTTTAAGGGGCAAGGAAAGGAAGACATCCTTTTATTAGATACTTAGGTTAGTACCTCTCGAAGGACAAAGCCCCACTCCTCTTAGTTCTCTTTTAAATAAAGTTTAATGCCATTCTTAGCACAATTTAATTCATACCTGATGGAATTTTTTTAAGCAAATGTGTCAACTGCCTACTATGGGCTGGGAGTCTACAAACTTTAAGGGAGCAAGATCTCTGACCTCGAGGAACTCCTGGATGAGGTCAGGGGATCTCAAAGTGTGATCTCTGAACAAATAACATCAACTGGAATCTTGTTAGAAAAGCGAATTCTTGTCCCCATCCTGAGCTCTTGAATCAGAAATGTGTGAAGGAAGGGCCCAGCACTCTGTGTTAAACAAGCCCTCCAGGGAAGTCCGATGCAGGCTCAAGTTTGAGAACACCGGCCTAATGGGAGAGAGGCGAGTCAAAAGACAAGTACAATTTATTGTGATGAGTGTTATGGTCCAGGTAAATCCCAGGAGCTATGGGAACGCAGAGAGGAGCAGTTAACTCAACTTGAGGGCTTTGTAGAGGTGTTAGAACATGAACGGAATCGTAAAGGACAAATAATGAAAAGGCCCCTTTCCTGGAACCAGGAGGATGAATTTAATGATCTCCCAGTTTAATGATCTCTTAAGTGTAAGACAAGAAGAGTTCTAGTGATTGGTGGGGAGAATGGGCATGAACATCTGGTCTACCCTAGGTTGCGTCATTATGAGGGTGTTTCATAGGGTCACCCCTATTGAGAGCCTTAGAAAAGTCCAGCTTAAAGGAGCGGTGCCTCATGCTACATAGACCATCTGGAGTCTTGGGTTTTGTAGGGAGGCCCTCTCAGGTGCCTGAGTTTTCTTCAAGTTGTGACAGACTAGGGCTTCTCAGAGGGTTGAAGGTTTGGAGGCATCTAGAAGATAGTGTCCTAAGAGTGAGAATGTTGGTGGAGTAAACGAAGGGCAGCTTTGCCTGTGCGTGTGGAGAGAGAAAATAAGGATTCAGCTCAGAGCAAGGTTTGTACAAAGGCTGTTGATTTCACACATTGAGAGAACACCCTCCAGTGGGAAAATGGGCTGGTAAAGGGTCGGTTCTTATTTACAAGGGTTAGACACAGCCTGAAACATTCCTGGAGCAGCACGGTACTCTCTAGTTTCCAATGAACTATAAATCCAGGAGGGGGAGAAAAGTACCACATGCTGTCAAATCTAAGAGAAAATGCAGTTCCTTTGTTAGCCTAAGACAAAGAGAAATAAGACCTCTGCCAATTAAACTAGCATGCACCATGGATTGTAAGATACATCCTGATTTCAGAAATAAAAAGAAGTGAAAAATGTACACCTATGAGTAGATGAGGAACTACAGTAATTGTGCTCCTAAAAGAGAGATCAGGCAAAGATGCCTTTTGGGTCTGACTTTGATCCCACTTTAGAATTATAGACCTTTGCAGTTGAAGAGAGGTTCAAGGGGTGTTTCTCAGTCTCGGGACGATTGACACTTGGCGCTGGATGATTCTTCGTGGTGGGGTCTGTCCTGGGCCTTGCAGGGTCGTGAGTGGCATCCCTGGCCTCCACCCACTTGAGACCAACAGCACAGCCCCCTCTTCCACTTGTAACAACCAAAACCACGTCTCTAAACGTTGGCAAATATACTCTGGGGGGAAAATGCCGCCCCCTGGTGAGAGCTACTTGATTAACGTTCTCCTAGATCAGCTCTCCCCAGACGCCCAGCTTCTACCTTGGTGATTTTATAGCTGGAGAAACTGAGGTCCAGAGAGGGGTAGTAAATTGCCCCGAGGGACTTCTGGGAGCCCAACCAGAGACCAGGGAGTTGTTTCCAGGTGAGGTCTTCTTTACATGCATGCATTCATGTATTCATTCAGTCACTCACTCAAGCAATACTTTTGTGGAGTGGCTTCCCACGCATTGGTGTCGTGTTAGGTCCTAAGGAAATGATGCTGTTTTAGTTTGAGTTACCCCAGAAACCCAAGGGTTTGTGTACAAGTCAAGTGCAAGCACCGGGGTTTGAGAGACATGCTCGAGGGCAAGTGGGCTGTACAGGAAGTGACAGAAGTATGCGCCGGGAAAGGGGGAAGTGAGCCGAAGAAGGGAAGGCAGACGATCATGAGTGGATTTTTCAGGCGAGTTACCGCCATGGAAAAATGGAGCTTAATCCCACTGGGGCAATTCGGGGAACCAGCATCAGGCACGTACCCCAAAGTTATCCACCCCGAGGGGTCAGGGAGCGGGGTGTGCCTATGTATGCCACCTCCCACCATTCATTGGTTGAGGCTGCTGCTGGCTAATTACCCAATACTCTGGCCTTCTGCATGGACAGACATAGACTTTAGTACCAGAGTAAACCCTGAGATACCTAAACCTAAACCCTAAAAACCCTAAGCTAAAAAATATTCAGTGCCTGGCAGTAGGAAGTAGGTCTCGCTTGACTGGGGTGGTAAGAGGATTCGAGTGGGCACCAACATCGAATCAGATATGGTCCCTGTTCTCATGAAGCTCATCCTTCAGAGGGGCGACACATGTCAATCGCTCCATTAAATGTAAAGCCACGCAAATTTCAGCACCGTGAAGAACAGCTCCATGGTTCTATGTGTGTAAGTAACTGGGGAACTTGAATGAGTCCAGGCTGCCATAGGAGGTTGAGGTTGCCTTGGGGAAGTATCATCTGAGCAGGAATTAAAGTCCAAGGGGAGAGGGCAGAGCGACAGCATGTGCAAAGTCCCTGTGGCAGTAGAGAGCACAGCATATTAGAGGAAATTTACAGGAGCCAGATGGGGAGGGAGGAGAACAGGGGCTGTAAAGCAGGGGCAAGAGTGGCTGCAGCTGTGGTTGTGGCTGGAGAGGTCTGCAGTGGCCACACCTTGCGTGCTACGTTAAGAAGTCAAGAGCCAGAGGGAGCCATTGAGGGTTTCAGGAAGGGGGGCGGGGATACGTTAGGATCTGCACTTTGAGATGAATACTTTGGCTATTATAAACAATGGATGGAGGCAGGGGCGATCAGGGACACCACCCAGGTGTCCCACATCCCAGGTGGGACCTGACAAAGGCAGCCAGCAGGCATTAAAAATGATCCTTGACACCGAGAGCTTTACCCGGGATAATTCACGTCATTCTCACAAACTAAGAGTTTGGTGCTCTTTCTTACTAACCATTTCAAGGGGGGAAAATGGAGTCTCAAGGTCACCTAGGAAGAGGCAGAGCCAAGCCACGGCTGGCCCTGAATCCTGTGCTCTGAAACCCTGGGCTGCTCCGTCTCTCTGGCTTGGATTAGGGTGGTGGTAAAGGAGATGGGAGGGAGGGAATGCACTGAGGGTGACTTTCGTACAGCGCTTATTAGCTCATCTATTCATTCACTCATTCAGCCTAAGCTTGTTCAATGCCAACCCCATGCCAGGCATTGGTCCTAAGGTTCGTGCTCACTGAGACACTGCTTACCCAATCTTCTGGACAACACTGTGAGGTGGGTCTTGTCCCATTTTACAGAGGAGAAAACTGAAGCTCGGGGAGATGAAATCACCTGACCCCAGACACTTAACTGGCAAGAGGGTAGAATTGGGACTTGGACTCAGGTTGGCCTGATTTCAAAACTCATATTCGTTCTTTGACCAAATCCATAGCTCCTGGAGACCCAGACCAGCCTTGGGAGTAACAGACTGTAGACCAAGATAGGGACTGGGGAGGCTGGGGAGGCCTGGGAGCTCTCAAGCACTGACACAGGGCCTCTGACAGGTACGGTATGTAGTTTTAATTAAGGCCATAGGGGTGAAATCAGAGAACTCGGGTATGGGTGGCCAGGGGCTTCCCCTCAGGGTGGGTCTTTTGGGTCTTGGCAGCCTTCCTGATGCATGTCCAAGGGACAAGTACCTGGCCAAGTCATAGAATGTTCCAGAATCAGGACTCCAAGCTAGGATCTGGCTTTTAAGAGTAAGTGAATATGGACTCCATGAAACCAAGAGGGGAGACAGGGAGAGAGGAACGTGGCCAATAGCTCATCCCACTGCTTCCTTCGTTAAATATATTCTTTTGGGGTTGCGTGTGAGTTTTCCAGGTGCAGGGTTATTGGTCCCTAGCGTGATGACAAGACCCGGTTCTTAGGAACTGCCCTCGAATATCTGGACACCACCTGGGGTCTCACTGAAAGAGCCCTGGGCTGAGGAACAGAGGCTGGACAGAAGCCCAACTTTGCCCCTAAGTGTCTTGGGGTGACTTTGCCTAGTTCTTTCCCCTTTGCTCCTTCCGGGGCTTTCCATGCTGTTATTTGGAAGGCACCCTGCCTCACCATTTGGGGCACCTGATTACTGCTGAGTTTCCAGCACCCCTGCCCCCCAGCCACTGTCCTGGGATCCCTCCTACCTGTGCTCATGATTACCCCTGGGATTTGGGGGTGCCGGACTAGCACGGGGTAGAGGAACTGGTCTGATGAGGAAGGGAGGAAGTGGGGAGGGGGTCCCAGGAGCCCTGGGAAGGGATGGCCACCGTTCCTGAAAGTGAAATACAGAGCCACCAGCCGGAGCCCACCCTTGCGTTTCCCGGGGACGTGAGTTAGATTGAGCGACTGCCCATTTTCCATCTGGGGTCTGTTTTCAGACCTCAACCTGACAGTCTGGACAAAGAAAAAGGAGATAGGGGTCAGAGATAGGAACGAAGCAGAAGAACAAGTCAAACATCGATGGGGCGCCGGACAACGGCATTTTAACGAAAATGTAGAGCTGAACTTGAAACTCGAAGAAACCCCCAGGTTCAGGGCCAGAGGTATAATTTGTGGAGCCCATTGAAAAATGAAATTGCAGGGTCCTTGTCTAAAAAGCAGGAGGAAAGTCCCAGGAAAGGTACTAAATTATAAAGCTTTTTCCTTTCTTCTGTGGTTTCTTTCTTAACCTGTCGTGGTGGTTTTTATTTGCCATTCAATGTGGTTCAAAGTGGAACATAAATAGATAAAGATTTAAACCATGAGCATGAATTGTACCCTTCTTCATGTGGTGCAAGGCCAAATTTCCACGCACATGTAAGAGCCTTTATCTCATATGTGGAATCCCTGAAACTGCACAATTTGTATCTTGCAGCTTTCAGCATGGTGGCTGGCTTGATGTTGGATTTCCCAGCCTCCAGAACTGGGAGAAATACATTTTCTGTTACTTATATTAAAAAAAATAATAATAATATGAGTAGCAAAAGATATAATAGGATTTCTTGATGGACCTCATGTTAACTTGATGAGCTCTATAAAGCCCCTGTCTCTACACAAGGCCGTATTCATAGAGACCAGAAGATAGGACTTCAACATAGGAATTGTGGAGTCGGGACACAGTTCAGCCTATAGCGATCAGCATGGTGCAATTTCTGAATACGAACAATGTTGTTTATTGTTTGCTTTAGATATACATGCATGTTCACAGACCAATAAAACCTGGCAAGATGTATAACTGTGAATAGTGTTTACTCCTGTGGTGAGATGGAGGGAACAGGGCTTGTTATTTTATTTTATTTTTTAAACATATAGTTTTTAATTTTTTTTTTTTTTTTTTTTTTGGCCTCACTCCGTGGCACGCGAGATCTTAGTTGCCTGACCAGAGATTGAACCCAGGCCCCCTGCGGTGGAATCACAGAGTCTTAACCACTGGACCGCCAGGGAAGTCCCAGGGCTTCTTATTAACGTCATCTGTGACTTGAGTCTTATCGGGAATGTTGCCGTGTTTCACGAGGATGATTTATTTGTACGTGGGTGTAGATGCTGTTGGTACCTGGTGTAGATTCTTCTACTGGGCTGGTGCACCCACCTCCCAGCTGCTGGGAGTGTTGCCTGCTAACAGCTCATAGCTACCCCCTTCCCTGAAGAATTGCCCTCCTGCTAGTTATGTACCCCCCCCCCCGCCCCGCCCTTGGGGCAGGCCACTTGAATGACTGACTAATACAGGGTACAAAAGGCCAGCATCCTGGGCTCGAGGGGGCAGGGAAACAGTTCTGCGATGCCGTCTGTGTCCCTGAGCTCCCCTCGGGATCAGGCTAAGGCCAGACTTCAGCTAAACCACAAAATCCCGTGGCTTCTGAACCCGCCCTCCCCTGCTTCCCTCACCTCCTCCCTGGCTTTTCTCTGGAGAGTTCTTCCTCAGTAACTCACTTGAACAAAAGTCTCCAGCCCGGTCTCCACCCCTGGGGAGGCTGCTTTAGTCTGAATGTTTGGGTCCCCTCCAAATTCATATGATGAAATTCTAATGCCTAATGTGATGGTATTAGAAGGTGGGGCTTTGGGGAGGTGAATGCGTATTTTCATTCACTCATCAAGAATGGGATTAGTGCTCTTGTAAAAGAGACCCCAGAGAGATCCCTAGTCCCTTCTGACATGTGAGGATACAAGGAAAAGTCTGTGACCCCAGAAAGGGCCCTCACATTACCATCGTGGCACCCCGATCTTGGACTTCCAGGCTCCAGAATGATGAGAAATAAAATCTGTTGTTTAAAAAAATCACCCAGTCTGTGGTATTTTGTTGTAGCAGCACAAGGGGACTAAGGCAGAGCCCGATCAAAGATATATTACATGTATACTTTTTCAAAATGTTGATATGGCTAATGTGTATGAAATGTCTCATTTGATAAGGCTTAATTTGAATGTATTATCATTTTAGGTGCCTTGGACCACTGGCCCCTGCAGGATATGGGGTCAGGGACAGTCTATTTGCCACTGCCAGACCTAGGAGGCCAAGTTCCCTGGCTCCAAAGGCATCCTAGGACAGTCCTTAATGTCCAGAAGGGTCAGCGATGGCTGGACAGAGAGGGTAGCTCGTTGGACAATTGAATTCCAATTGCCTTCAGAGGGAAGAGGGCAAACTTGTTTTGACGTTCCCTGGGGCAGATCAAAGGGGTTATTAGTGGCCATTGTTAGGCTATGCTCCTAACCAAATCTTTTCCAATTAGGGAAAACGAAATCTCTGCTCGTTTGGTGAACCAAAGCAGAACGAGAGTCCCTAATGACTCCTTTGAAAGGCCACAGTGAGGCAATTAAATTGGTATAAACTATCTAAAATTTGGGATTTGCCCCTTACAACAAGAGCCATAAAACTGTCGTATCTGATGAAAATAGTTGACAGCCACGAACTTATCCTAAGAAAATTATCAAGGATGTATGCACAGTTAGCGTGTGAAAGATGTTCATGGTAGCATTATTTATAACGGTGTGAAGGAAAATAACTAGTGTCTAATGTAAGGCATTGACTAACTCACTATACTTTATAAGACGAGGATAAAGCAGTTATTTAAAGATGTTGTAGAATGATAGTGAATGACCAGCACATTTAATGACATGGTATTAAATCAAAAACAGGTTTCAAAATAGTTTGGATTGCAATTTTTCTTAAAAGTATGGTCACTTAGGAACATTATGGAGTTCTATACACCACGATGTTAAAAGTTGTCTGCCTTAAAGAGTTGATCATATTGAATTTTGGCTTTCTGCCTTCCTTTATGCTTTTCCGCACTCGTAAAGAGTCTATGTGTTTCAAAGGAATAAGCCATCTGATTGCTTTTGTTGTAGCATGAAAATGACTAGATTTATTGTCACAGCACTGCAAAAAAATCCTTGCCTAGAATGATGCACTTTTTTGGAAAAATGTCTTCCTGTTTCACGAATGGGGGCACTTTTTAAACCAGAGGTATAATCTATTTTCCCCAAATCACACATCAAACCTACAAAAGGGAGGGAGAATTGGAGAATCCAGTCCACGCTCATAAAATAGCAACTGCTGCTGTGATGTGGTGTATCATTCAGAATTGTTTTTTTCCAGTTAAAAACAAAATGAAGTTTAGATTTCTGTGACTATGAGATTCTAATTCCATGGAAAACCATTCGGAAGATTCTTGCTTTTCTTCTCTTGTTCTCCATGTCTCCCCTTCTCTCTCTCCACCCTCACTTTGTTCCAAAAATATTTTAGGAAGCTCACCTTTTCTTTCTTGCAGTCCTTGCCAGAAAAAAAAAAAAAAAAAAAAAAAGCAACTTGTCCAAGGTTAGCTGGCTAGAGAGAATCAAGGTTCATATTCTCTCTCTCTCTTCCCTGTCCTTTTCTTTCCCACTGTCTCTTTCATTTTTATTTAGTTTTTTGGACAAATTATATTGTTCATATCCCAGAAAATAGAGAGTAAAAAGTTACCTCCTATTCTTGCCTTTTGTCTGCCCAAGTCCCACCTCCACCCTCATAAGTCACCTCTGTTCTTAGTTAATTTCATATTCTTCTAAAGTTTCCTTATGCGTGTACAGGTAAATATGCATATAAACGCTGATTCCCCTCCCTTTTACACAAAAGCAGTACATTTTACATTCTTCGGCACACTGTTTCTTCCGCTTAAATTATCTTGCGTATCTTCCCACGTCAGGACACAAAGAACTTCCCAGTTCTCTTTCGCGGCAGTACAGCATTCCATTTATGGATATACCAGTGACCCATTGATGGCCATTTGGGTTATTTCTAATCCCTGACACATATCACTTCATGTGTGTGCAAGTGAATCTTCAGGATAAATTTCTGATGGTGCAGTCACTGAGTCCCCAGGTATATGCATGTGTAATATTGATAAGTCATTCCAAATGGCCAGTGGGCGTACGTATACATTGGTTCAAGCACTATGGAAGGACACGTGAGTCTTTGGAGTCTAGAATTCCACACACGATATAGGAAGATAACATGCAACAAAAAGGGAAGGAAAGGTGGTACATTGGAAATAAGAGTGGGCAAAGGGCAAAAGTGAGGTTGAACAAATGGTATACCTTTTGAGATCCACGCTTGGGATTTGGGACTGAGCATCTTTCTTGCAGCCCACAAAGAAGAGATAATTAGAGGTGCAGTCTTAGAGTTGCGTCTCAAGGGCGTAGTTCTCCTGCTTTCCACGCCAAAGCAAAATGCCTCCCGTGGGAAGAGTGACCTCTTGCCGCGCTGAGCCCCTGCAGCGCTAGAATGGGGCTGGAGATGCCTTCTCTTCTATCTTGAGCCTTGAGGACACGGGACCCTGGGCTCCAGGTATGTACCTCCCGCTGCCATCTCAGGGCAGAAGCCTCAGGCTGCCCCCGCTGACAGCACACAGGAGATTGGCCTTTGCTCAAATCAGGAGGAAATTCAAGTCCCCACCATGGGTGGACTGCAGCTTCTCTGCTCCCCGAAGTGTGACAAATGAATGAATTCCCTTTCCGTGGAGACTGACATTTTCCTGGCGTCTTTTAATTGGACCTTAAATCAATAACATATTAAATTAATTATAATTTTTGCATTTATGAGGGGCGCCCTCACCTCCCTGCCCCTTCTCACTCTTGCTCCTGTAAATGTATGGCTGTGAAAAGCACTCAGTGCTTCTGAGGATACCAGCAGAATCTCGCAGAAAACATTTTTTTAAACCAAATTTTAATTTGGGGATAGGATTAGATTTATAGAAAAGTTGCAAAGCCAGTCAGGAGTCACCATAGACCCCCTCACCTGGTTTCAGTTTCCCCTAATGTTATCATCTTACATCTGGCCCTTGTCACAACTAAGAATCCCACATTGGTCTGTGACTATTAACCAAACTCCACACTTGATCCATCTTTCACCTGTGTCTCCACTAATGGCCCTCGTCTCTTCCAGCATCAAACCCAGAATCCCACAATGCACTTGGACAGCATATCTCCTTCATCTCCTCCAACCTTCAACTATTCCTCAGTCCTTGCTCGTTCGTTGTTTCATGGCCTTGACTGGTTCGAGGAGTACTGATCCGCATTTTATCGAAACGTCCTTGAATTGGGCTTTGTCTGATGATTCTCGCTATTGGGCTGTGTCGTGGGTTTGGTGAAATGTCTTCGGTCACATCGTTATCAGTGAATGCCCGGCATGGAAAGATTCTGAGCTGTCATCAAGCAGATTGTTTTTCTTAGCCTTCCTGCCAGACAGACCTGGATCCAAACCCCAAACCCAAGTAGATACAATTATAAAATAGTTAACGTTCATCCGTGTGTTGGACAACATGCCAAGTGCTTCCCTGGATTATCTCACTTGAAACTGGGGCTCCTCTGAGGAGGAGGAGCATCCTCTGGATGCTATTCTTGTCTCCATTTCACATATGAGAAAACGGAGGCTCAGAGAGGTCAGGTCGCATACCCGGGGTCACACAGCTGATAGGTAGCAAAGCCGAGATTTCAACCCTGGGAAGTGTGACCCCCAGATCCACCACACTGTGCTGCCTCTGCTTATATGCACCTGAGGTGTTTGCACAGTGGCTGACACAGACTGAGAACTTAAAAAGTAGTGGTGACGACATCATTTCAGAATCTGACGTTTACCGTGTTATCGTAGGCAAGTGATTATTCTCTAAGCCAAATGCAAACAATAGCCTAAAATAGCCTGCCAAACCTAAAATATTTACTACACGGACCTCTGCAGAGAAAAAAAATTGCAGATCCCTGGACTGCTTCGTTGAAGACACAGAGTGAGGGTTATTTATGTTCTCTCTTCTTACTGCTGCGTTTGGTTTTTAACTTTTATTTATGTTCTCTCTTCTTACTGCTGTGTTTGGTTTTTAACTTTTCTTCCATCCTCCTCAAATCCAGTGGATAGCAATGATATTTCCATACAGGAATAATTTGTATGTTTGCTGTACAGTGTGAATTCTATATGGGTTCAATGTCCCCCAAGTGAATATCAGGGGACTGAAGAGCTTATTGTCAGGAGAAAGTCCACGGACCACAGGTTAATTCCTATAAAATTAGAAATCTCTATGCCACAGATTCTTTGAATTTTGTGTGTTGCTCTGATTACATGGTGAAAAACCCAGCCCTATTCTTTTATTAAGCCAAATAGATTTTCTTTAAGTATATTATAACAAAATAGGTGAAATTGTTTCCCTAGTATCTTAACAACCAGAAATTTTGAATAGCCAGAATTTGGATGTACTATACTTTAGTAGAGCGGTTAAAATTAGGTTTTGGAATCAGTTCTCTTCAGGTTCAAATTCTGCCTTGGCCACTGGCTGGCTGTGTGTGGCCTTAGTCAAGTGGCAGCTCTGGGCCTTTGTTACCTATAGAGATGAAAGCATCTACCTCGTGAGCTAATCACGAGAATTAAGTGGATAATGTCCATGAAACATTTAGCCCAGCTCCCGAGCCTCGGTAAGAGCTCAGAAATGTTTGCTATTTATTGATTTATTTTTACTGGCAGAAATTACGTATTCTGAGAAATAGCATCCAGCCTCTTGCTGTTAGTTGATGCAAATATCAAACAGTGCCAGCCAGAGGGTGAGGGCTCTGGTTCTCTGTCAATGAGCTGTTTGTTGCAATGCCCTCAGAGCAGTCTTTCTCGTAACTTTATGCGCCAGGGCCTGCCCCCAGGGCCGGGCTGGCACTTAGGAAACCCTCAGGAAGGCTTCTTGACCTGACCGAACCGGGGCACTGAGATCATTCAGACGAACGAGACATGACCAGACAGGGGCTAGAAACAGCTCCCCGTCCCCGGCTTCTCCCCGATCGGCCAGAAGGTCCGAGCGTGTGTAAATGGATGCTCCCTGCTGAGCCCCGGCTGCATGACACCGGGGCCCTCCTGCCTGGACCCCGATACCTCCTGCTCAGGGAACACCTGCGTCAGGTCCCCCAGGAGCTGGCTTTATGCCCGAGAGTCAGTGAATCTGCGTGTTGGTAGCCTGAAAATATTGATTTCAGGCCTCTGTTGAACCACCCTTCCTTCCCGCTCTCCTCCCTCCATCATCCCCCCTCATCGTGGCACGCTGAGCGTTCTCTAGAAGGTTCCGACTTTTAATTTGGGCAGGAGCTGGGGCCCTCGGTGGTGGTGGGCGTGGGTGGGTGTATGGGGCGAAGAGGTGATGGAAGAAAAGAAATTCCCCTTCCCAGGACAATCAGAGGAAGACAGTCCAAAACAGTGGCCAGACCATCCTCACAGGTCACGATGACAGCCATTTCGGACTTATCACACCCCGCCACTATATTAAGGGCCTGAGATTCCAGTGTGGTTCATTAGAGGAACATCTGTTGGAAATCAGCACGGAGCAGCCAGATATGATTGCTAAAAAAGCAGCCTCGGGGGAGGCGGGGGGAGACTACTTCCCTGAAGAGGAAAACAGCCAAGAGGCACCAGCTTGTTGGTTTTTAGGTGGCTCGCCTTCCCCCCTCTGCCATAGAACCAAGGATTCTAATCTAAGCAGGGGCAGGAGCGTATGTCAGGAAGCAGGATGCATTTTCAAGATCCAGAAGTCAATCGAAGTTAGGCGAATAGGAAGACCGCCCATCAGTTAGTACTTCCTGTGAGCTAAGCACTGTGGTACGTACGGATTCCACGTGTAACATCCCAGTTAATCCCCATGGCAAGCCCAGGAGGTACACAATATCATTGTCCCATTTACAGCTAAGGGCACTCAGGCTCGGAGAAGTCGGGGGACTTGCACGAGGAATGGATACGGTGATCAACAGCCTGTTTTATCCAGAGGGCTTTCCTGGGATACAGGATTTTCAAAGCTAAACCTGGGATAGTCTCAGGCCAAGCAGGATGGAGCTAGAGTTTCAGTTCACATGTGTCTGATGTCAAATCTTATGTTCTTACCCAATTCTGTTACACTGTTTCCTTCATTGTCTGCTCCTTCATTCGGTCCCACATTCATCATCGTTACAGAAGTGTTTCCTGAGCACCTATTATGTGCCAGGCATTGTCGTTGGCACCAGGGACACGGAGGTGAAGGAAATAGACAAAACCCCCTGCCATCATGGACCCGACATTGTAGCGGCTCCCTTGTTATAATTATTGTGTATCCGAATAGGCTTTATATTTTCCCAAGCCTGGTGGAATTAGTTGGATTATTATTACTAACAGCAATTGAATGATCCCTCTTTATGATTTGCTGCCCCACATCCTTCTTAAAAGGATCTGGAACACCCTCAAGTGAGGGTGCATACACAGGAGCCTCATTAACTGTGTCATGTCGCCTCTTCAGTCTAGAAATAGGATGGCTAAAGGGGCCTGTGATCAAAGTCCACACAATCAGGAGGTTATAAATAGGGGAAAGTTGGACTTCAGCAAATTCCTGTGCGCCAAAACTAGGAGATGCCCTTGCAGTGTGAGAGTTTCAAGTCGAGCATAAATAAAATACACGCTCGGTGGTGTAGTTAGAGTGTGGGATTTGCAACCGGCTAGACCCAAATTCAAATCTAAACCTGCTGCTTTGTTTTTTTTAATTGAAATATAGTTGGTTTACAGTGCTGTGTTAGTTTCAGGTGTACAGCAAAGCGATTCAGTTACACATATATATCTATTCTTTTTCAGATTCTTTTCCCTTACAGGTTATTACAAAATTTTGAGTACAGTTCCCTGTGCTATACATTAGGTCCTTGTTGGTTATCTATTTTATATATAGTAGAGTGTATCTGTCCATCCCAAACTCCTAATCTATCCCTCCCCCGACCCCCACTATACCCTTTGGTAACCGTAAGTTTGTTTCCTAAGTCTGTGGGTCTATTTCTGTTTTGTGTATAAGTTCATTGTCTTTAGATTACGCATACAAGCGATACCTTATGATATTTGTCTTTCTCTGTGTGGCTTACTTAGTATGATAATCTCTAGGTCCATCCATGTTTCTGCAAATGGCATTATTTCATTTTCTTTTTAAATCACACCTGCCACTTTCTTACTAGGTAATCTTTAATTTTTATTTTCGGCTGTGTTGGGTCTTCGTTGCTGCACACTGCTCTCTCTAGTTGCGGCGAGCAGGGGCTACTCTTCGTTGCGGTGCGCGGGCTTCTCACTGCGGTGGCTTCTCTTGTTGCGGAGCACGGGCTCTAGGCACGCGGGCTTCAGTAGTTGTGGCTCGCGGGCCCTAGAGCGCAGACTCAGTAGTTGTGGCGCCCGGTCCGCGGCACGTGGGATCTTCCCGGACCAGGGATCGAACCCGTGTCCCCTGCATTGGCAGGCGGATTCTCAACCACTGCGCCACCAGGGAAGTCCCCTTATTAGGTAATCCTGAGTACATCTTTTAAGCTCTCTCTTTTTTTTTTTTTCTGCAAAGTGGGGCTGTGGTAGCAGTAATTTCTCCAAGGTGTAACGCTGGAAGTGAATTAAAGCACACCATCGGCCAGCTCATAGAAAAACTTCAATATCAGTTCTGTTTCTTTTCTCCTTCCTCTTATTCGTAATTAACAGACACTTTTAGAGCACTTATCGTATCCCGTGCTCTGTTCTGAAGACTTACAGATATTAACCCATGTCATCCTCATGACATCTCTAGGTTGTGAGGCTCACCCCCATTTTCAGAGGGGGAAAGGGAGGCAAAGGAAGGAAAATGGACTCACCCGGGCTCCACAGCTATAGTCGGTTGGCAGGGCTGGAATCTGGACTCAGGGTGGTATGGATTCAAGTATCAATACAAACAGTTTAAAGAGGACTTAAACCAAACCACAGAGGAAAATCTCTCATCCAGCTCTCAAGAGAACATCTGAAATTCAGGGAACTGTCTAGCTGACACGGGGGCTGGTTATGTTAGACACGATCCGGCCAAGCTTCGGGAAGCTGAGTTCACAGCCACAGCTTAATTCACAGGAGCTGGAGAAATCGCCGCGATGCTTTCCTGACACCTCCTCCTCCCCTTGCGAATGGTTTTGTCCTTGATGATCACCTCCTGGTGTGAGAGACTTTCCCCGCAGGCTCAGGTTGGGTATAGAAGGACACACATCTTCCTTCAGAAAGAGCGTGTCCCTTATTGTCAAAACAGGGAACTCATTGGCTACTGGAAGGCAGCACTGTTGATAATGACCCCAGGACGGTGGGCATAAACTGGGAGCTTCTGGTCTCTCTCCTAATAAGCAGCACCTGGACTTCAATACGTCCAGGAGCTGCTCGTGGGCCCAGGTGGAAGGCATTTGGGAGGAAAGCAACCAGCCAATGGGCAGTGAGGACGGCACCTCAGGAAGCGTTAAAAGGACCACCTTGGGGCCTTGTTCAAGGCTTTTCTTTGGGGTCTGCCATCTTGCTTTCCTTTTCGGGGAAGGGGTGGGCGTCGAAGGAGGGTCGGCCAGAAGGTGCTTTCTTTCATTCTAAGCCAAGGTAAGCCTTATTTGCCGGGGTGGGGTGGTGAGTGCTCGTTAGGCTTTCTTTCTATTTCTTGACATGTTCTAGATTTTAGGAAAATTCGGGAGTAGCCTCAAAGTTTTTTAACCTGGAAGAGGAGGAAAGAGCAGCGGTGAAGTTGCTTAGAGATGAGAAGAATGCTGGCAGTGGGGCCTCCAGAGCTGTGGGGAGGTCTGTCCTTCTGCCTTGAAGCTTTCTGAGGCTCTGGCTCTGCTGCAAGCCTTGCCTCTCCTCCAGGGGCTGCCAAGGGGGGCCGAAGAGGGAATTGAGAGAGGAGAGAGTCGAGCTGTCTGTCCGGGAGCCCCTTCAGCTAGCCTCCTTCCTCTTCCTGGAAGCTTTCAAAAGTAGTAAACTACTTTTCTGCCTCTCGGAGCTCTCTCTGAGGTCCTACCCACGGGCAGGACCCCAATCTCTGAGCTGTCTGTGGGTTCCACTTGGGGTGTGTCAACTATAACAGGGAGGGAAACGTGATGACGGAAACGGGGTTCCCATTGGCTGGGCTGTCTGGCCAAAAAGGTGGCGTGCTCTGTGACCCTGAGGGCACCCCAGCTCCCGCAGAGTGGTGGGTGCTTCGTGCTGGCTGCCCTGTAACCTTGCAAGGACGCTGGGCTCTGAAAGCCTACCTTCCAAAGCGTGGAAGGAGCCAGGCAAGAATGCTAATTGCAGCTCAACTTTTGATATCTGGGGGCAGCTCCTGGCATGGGCTAAAAGCTGTCGGGGTTTTTCCCTTGTTGGGGCCGGGGGCCGGGGAAAGGCTTTGGTTACTACAACCTCACAATATTCGACTTTGATAGGCTTTTCTCAATTCCTTCTCCCAATATTCCTTTTACAGCTGAGTGAGGCAAGTCCACGCTGACCTGGGAGGTGGCAGGAGGGGGTTGCACGGAGTAGGGTGGAAACCCACTGAGTTTTCTCACAGAGTCCATGCGATGTGTGGGTGTTGGGAGGCGAGGCTCTGAAGCCAGGCTGCCCCAGCTGGAATCTTAGCCCAGCTAGCTAGTGACCTTGGGCAAGTCACTTAGCCTTTGTACTTCTGTTTCCTCACTGTTAAATTGGGGGGATGTATAGTACGTCTTCATGGGGTGATACCAATTAAATGGGTACACCGTCCAGATGATCAGCTCTGTACTAGTACAAGGCACAGGTTAGAAAAAGCTGACAGTTAACCTGGGGAAAACAATTAGAGTTGAGCCTCGAATCAAAAAGTGGACTTCCCGGGCTTCCCTGGTGGCGCAGTGGTTGAGAATCCGCCTGCCGATGCAGGAGACACGGGTTCGTGCCCTGGTCCGGGAAGATCCCACATGCCGCGGAGTGGCTGGGCCCGTGAGCCATGGCCGCTAGGCCTGCGCGTCCGGAGCCTGTGCTCCGCAACGGGAGAGGCCACAACAGTGAGAGGCCCGCATACCGCAAAAAAAAAAAAAAAAAAAAAGTGGACTTCCCTGGTGGTGCAGTGGTTAGGAACCCGTCTGCTAATGCAGGGATACACGGGTTCGAGCCCTAGACTGGGAAGATCCCACATGCCCACCACAAGTACTCAGCCTGCACTCTAGATAGAGCCCATGAGCTACAACTACTCAGCCTGCGTGCTGCGACAACGGAAGCCGGGGTGCCTAGAGCCCGTGCTCCGCAACGAGAGGAAACACGGCAATAAGAAGTCTGCGTGCCGCCAAGAAGCGTAGCCCCCCGCACGCAGCAACAAAGACCCAGTGCAGTCAAAAATAAACTGCAAAAAAAAAAAAAAAAAAAGTGGTTATTTCATCCCCCTCCAAACTTCTGCGAGCAGGAAGAGCTCCCTGGTAAGGCAGCCTCAGCTAGCTCAGGCGAGGGTCCCAAGCAGCCCCGTGGTCGTGTTTCCGAGGCCTCTTTTCTGAATTCGGCTCCTTATGTACCGGGAAGGGACGAAGGGGGGTCGCCTGGTGGCTCAGACTTCCTCATTTCAGCTGCCTGTTCTTCCCGGGGTTCCCTGCAGACCAAGTGGACACCAAGAGAGCTTGTGCCATGTGGTGGGAGCCTCTTTACTGCTAAGGGAAAGGGCTAGTTTGAGAACGCCCCGAAAGGGACCAGCGTGTCCAGCCGCTGGGCCCGCCTGTCTGCATAGCTGTGACTCGCTAAGTCCAGGCACCTGGGAGTAGGGTCGTGCCCCGTGGGTCCTCCTGCTTGATTAACCTCAAGCGTGAGGCTTACCCTGTGCTCCTCAGGTCTCGGCCGCTTTGGGGGCATTCCATTCGCACTAGGGTGAGATCTTCACAAGCTAATGAGTCATTAATCAAGCCTCAACTAACTCTACCTGAAGGCAAGTTCTCAATCCTACTCAAGCTTTGTTGGGCACCCTCTCGGCTTATTCTCTCCTGTCCCCCTGTCTCACTGCCTCTCTGTCCCCATTCCCCATAGCCAAGCACTCGATGCTATCCTGTGAATTGGGTCCTTACAACTTGCCACTGCGTGTTTTTGCATGTCATTAACACTTGGAGGTGGTGTGGTGCCCTGGCAAGCTCTCGGCTTTCATCTGGCGCTCGTCCACGTTGCTGGGTGCGTGCACTCAGCCCGTTGCTTCTACCTGCTGCGTGGGATTCCTAGTGGCACCCACCACATCCTACCTGTTCACCCCCGACTGATGGACAGCCTTCCTGCAACTGTGCTGCCGGGATGTGAGATGTAGGAAGAGGAGGGGGGTGGTCGTTGTAGACAAGCCCTTAGCTCAAGCTCTGAAGGGCGCGTGGGGCTGAGCTGGCCCCGGAAGGCTCAGCCGGGTTTGGGGTGATGGGAGGGAAGGCATGCCTTCCCCCCGGAGTTGCGGCGGCGAAGGTTGGGTGGCTGAAAGGTACCCATGAGTGGTGAGCATGGAGCATGGATTCCTGCTGTCGTTCTCTCAACTTCATTCTCCTCAAAAATGAGAGGGTCGTCTTGAAGCTCTAGCCCTTATTTAACAAGAGGCAAAGCTGAGGCAAAGGGATGTGACTATGGTCTGGGGACTTGCTCATGTTTTTATGAAAGGAGGCTGATTCTGGGTGAGGAATTCTTTGAGAATGGGAGCTGGTTGGGAGCCTCTAGAGACACTGTTTACAATGTAACCCCATGATTATTGGAGGACGGTTTATTCCAATGGGTGTGTTGAGTCTTTTCTAATGTACCCCCGGAATTGTGTCTGACACAGCATGCGTGCGACTTCTGACTGTCCTGATCTTAGATTTCTCTCCCCAATCCCAATGCTCTCAGCTCGGCAAGGTTGATCTCCTCCCTACGGGACAATTTAGCCTATGAATCATGAATTAACATGGTGCTACTTCATAAGAGAAGATGCCCTTCTTGCTAGTTAGAAAGTCTGTTCACACAGGAGGTCACCTGTAACCTCCCAAGCCATGAGAAGTGTTCCTACAATGCAAAATCATGCTTGCCCTTGGCTGGGGTTATGGCTCTTTATAAGGCTTTTCATCTTTGCTTTGCTGGTACCCCGCTGATTTTTTTCCCCCCCTGTTGATTCATTTTAATTTGGATTCCTTTGAAAGTACTCTGAGCCCCCAAGGTGTTGAGGGACAGGAGAGGCTAGAATAAAAGGAAACAAGGCTTGAGAGCCACTGGGGCCACCTGAGAAGTGTACAAATGCCTTGGAGGATTTTCCAAGGTACGGGAGGCGTTCCCAACTTCCAGTTAGGTGAGGATTGAATCTGGGCTCAGGCTTGGCTACACTTGTAAATTGCACACGTGCATCCGTGGTGAGATGCACCTATGAGCAGAAAGGAGGCTGTGCTTTTGAGGCAAGATGCTGTCCCTGCCGAGATGGGCAGTTCTAGGCCATAACTGAACGTGGAGGAAGCTACGTGTAAGCACGGGGATCCCACGTGTCTGCTGTAGCTGCTGACTTGGCCTCTAACAGGCCTTCTCCCCCACTAGACCACGAGTTTCTTTTTTTTTTTTTTTTCTTTTTTTTCTGCGGTACGCGGGCCTCTCACTGCTGCGGGCTCTCCCGTTGCGGAGCACGGGCTCCGGACGCGCAGGCTCAGCGGCCATGGCTCACGGGCCCAGCCGCTCCGCGGCACGTGGGATCTTCCCGGACCGGGGCACGAACCCGCGTCCCCCTGCGTCGGCAGGCGGACCCTCAACCACTGCGCCACCAGGGAAGCCCAGACTGCGAGCTTCTTGAGAGCAGGAGTAGCCCTGCTAGTTGGGGTAAACTGCACATGGCTGGCACTTGGAAGGAGTCGTATCAGCCAAATGGCAGCCCTGAGGATGTTATGTTTCAGGCCCCAAATCAGTGGTCAGTGACCCATAAATGGGGAGTCAAAACCAAGGGTTTCAGTGCGTTTGCCCCACTTCCTGTGACAAAGCCTATCCAAACTTTTGTCCTGTCCTCTCGGGCCCTCGGGAGGGTCTCTACTCCTCTGTCTGTGATCCCTCAAGTGATAACTCACCGAAGTGCTCCCTAGACTTGGGGTTTGGCGCTCTAAGCCCTGGTGTCTCTTGGCCCTGGTGGTGGTTTTAGATGTGCAGTCATTACCCAGCCCTGGCTTAAGGACTGAGCTGGGGACCATGGCGTGTGTCACACGCCCCTGGCCGCAACCGACTGGACTGGTTTGGACTCATGACCCGGAGACAGCTGAGGCCGTGCTGACAGACGGCCTGGCTTGGTGTGAATAGAGTAACTCGGCTAAGTGGTTCCTTCTCTTTCCGCTCTGAACCGCAGATCACCTAGCATGAGTTCCACAGCACTTAAAGTCGAAAGATCAACACTTAGAGCTGAAAGATCACGTAGACAGTAAAGCTGTGGTGGGCGAACTGGGCTGCACTTGCGGGGGGGGGAACTTTCTACTTCCTGGAGAGGGAACACATGTACACGCAGGAAACCAGATGGTACCCAGGCATGTGTGGCCCCTAAAACCGCATCAGTCCCTGGACTCAACTCTAGACCGCGTCGTCCTTAAAGGGACTCTAACCTTGGAAATGAAAACTGACTCATTCTGGGTTAAAATGGGAATAAAGCAGAGATGTAAAGCCTTGTAACCAGGACAACTTCATGTTGTTGGGTTCCCAGCAGTTAATGGCTTTGACTGCCCTCCAAGACCCTATAGGAATAGGAGAGGTGGGCCGGTTTTGTGATGCTGTCACAGCCCTGAAGGCCGTTGCCCGTCACTTCGTGTAGCAAATGGGGGCTCTGGGGAGAAAGTCAAGTCATGGATGAGGGAACGTTGTGGGAAGCTGGTGTGCCAGTGGTTTAGGAATGGTCGACTTTCACCGGCATCCTAGTGGGTGTCTAGGAAAGACTGGACACTTAACCTCTAAGTCTCTTCTAGAGCCAAGACTGGGCTGGAGGGACAGTAGTCCTGATTTCTAAACGCAATTGTTCTTGCTCTTAGATCTTAAGTGCTTTGCTTCTAAGCACGTCTCACCTGAGATCCAAGCCAAAAAACACCATTGGCATCTAGGGTCGAATAAAGGGACAGAAAGAAACTCTGAGCACTTGCTTACATGTCAGACACCAAACCAAGAGCAAGAATAAGGAATGATCTAGCTTTTCTGTAAAGCTGGACTTGGATTCTGAGATCTATCTAGCCTCTGACTTTTGCATTTGACTTACGAGGACATTACCTTGTGAGATGTGAGGACCAGAAGTCCTTTTGGGGGCCAACTCCATTTGATCTAATTTCAGTAATAAGACTAAATATCTAAGAGTGCTTCTATTAGGAAAAGCATCTAACTGTTCCTGAAACATGCTCTCTGCCTAGGTTTGTTTCTTTGGAAAGATTTCCCCAAAGGATCCCTCCCTAACTCAAGGCTGTCATCTGCCTGAGGCTTTCTTAATCCTTCTGGGATAAAGCACTTAAAATAGATTTGGAGAATTCCATACCCCAGGGCAGTAATACTTCAACTATCCAGTATAACTCAGGCCTCCTGTGCCTGAATCCAGTATGGGGTTCACTGGCTAGTTTAGATTCAGTAACTAATTCAGAGTCCTCAGCTGAGAATTAATGGATGCGTGAGTTATTGAAGTCTGTGCAAAAACCTCGAACATCCAAAGTGGAACAGCCAATGCAAAGGTCCTGAGGTAGGAATGAGTTTGGGATGAAGAACAAAAGGACAATGACTGGAGCTCAATGAGCATATGGGGGTGGTGGCAGCAGCTAAAGATGAGGGAACAGATGGGCAGGAGCCCTGTTCTGTGGGATCTCTTCGAACTTTATTCCAGAGATGATGTGAAGACACCCATCAAAACTTGAGCGTGTGCTTTGTCGATCACTGGCAGCTATCTAATCATAGGCAGCAAGAAATAGGGATAGCAGGGAGATACTCCAGTTATCCATGTGAGGCATGGGACTGGGATCCAAGCTGTGCCAATGAGAGTGGCATAGATGAAAATGGATTGGGGGTTGAAGTGGTAATAGGACTTGATTTAAAAAAACAAAACAAAACTGGCTTTTGGGTGTGAAGGGGAGAGAGCCATCAAGGCTAGAACTCCCAGTTGTGTGGGCTAAGTAGATAGTAGCAGCACTCCCCGAGACAGGGGAGCCCAGGGTGGGATATAAGTGATGCCAAGGGCAAGCTATGGGTTGTCCAAGATGCTGTGAGGGCTGAGCCCCTCACTGTACTCTAACTAGTTCTGATACAAGTTGGGGACCTCGAGAAATACACTCCTGGAGGGGGACCCTACGTACCCAGTGTCTCCCTAGGTAGCGTGAGGCTTCAACAGCACAGTGGTCCATGGGAATAAGCAAGGGCTTCACCAGGAAAGAGCTGGAAAGAAGCGATGGCCGACAACCAGAGCCTCATCCCTTGAGTACAGACATTTCAGGCACAAAGACTTGTAACGGCAAAACTAAACCCAAATGTCTATTAGGCATATAGTCATGGCTAGAGTCCAACTCATGGAAGCAAATCATCAGACCCATTAAACAGTTCTAAGAAGGTACAAAACCAAGCCCTTAAAACTGGGGGGAAATGTATTGCTAAATCCTCTCTATTCTCTACTTTCCAAACTGTCTTTATGAGCCAGGATTAGTTATACTAAAAATGAGATCAACCCTTACCCTAGGCAGAAACTTCTAAGAGGCCATGCCCATCATGGAAAGCATGATCCAGACTCAGCTGCCCCTGGGTATGTGAGTCAGCGTTTATGTTGTAAAAATAATGGCTTTTCCAAAACTCAACTTCTGAAGGCGCCTGAGCTAGTTAAACTAGTTTCAACTGCTTTGAACGTTTCTAGCCGGTCCTGGGAACAGTCCCTGGAAACTTCAAGCCTCTTAATTAAAAAGATGAGTGCTGGAAGTGTCCTAAGATGATTTAGCCTCACTGCCCCTTTCTACGGATGAGGGAAACTGAGGCCCATCTGGAGAAAGACTTGTTTAGGGTCTGAGCTAAGGCTGCAGCTCAGATCCTGACTCGGGTCAACACTGGGTGCCCCGAATCTTCAGGCCCTTCCCTTCTCATCCTCCCTCCCCTGTTGAATCTGCCCCCTACCTATTGATTGAGGAAGGTCCCGATGACACATCTGCACCCATTGATTCATTGACGCCTTGAGTAACTATACTCCCATTAGAGATAAATAATGCATGCCCCGACGCGGCGTTCTGGCTTGGCATTGATTGAGAACTGGGGGAGGATGGGGGCAGCTGTCAGTACAATGTGAAGTGAAGTCTAGCAATTGAGATGATTCTTCAATAGACAAGACTAAAAGCACGTGCACCTGGGTTTCGGCAAAGGCAGTCTGCAGGAGGAACAGGGTCCGACGCAACTTTGTGAGCCTCCACTCTCGGCCCTTCATCTAAGCCTTTCTCTAGCATCACTGTGAAATTCTGTAAAGCGGCACTTGCTTCCATATCCCTCAGAACTTCCCAAGAACGGGCCACGTGCCAGCTGCTGGGGTAGAGTCCAGCCTGATCTAATTGGGGGTAGGGGGGTGGTTAGAGGATTAAACAGACTTTTACCTTTCAGGCATTAGTGGATCCCTTCTGTGTGTGTGTGTGTGTGTGACCTCCTAGGTAGTCTCCTGCGGGCTCCCGCATTGCACTAGCCCAATCCCTAAGAGTCAGGTGAGTTTGGAAGCCCAAGTTGAGTGAAGGGCCTTTGCACAGACCTGGGGGCCAGATGGTGCAGAGCCTGAGGTGAGCAAAAGCAGATGATGTGAGCTGGAGAAGAGAGCAGGGAGAGGATTCCATAGGGTCTTGCAGAAGTGTTTAGGATGCTGTACCTTACGTAGGATGACAACTCCTCTGCCCGCCTCAGCACGGACTAGACTTTGAGGTAGATCACAGCCTGGCTTTGTGCACGTGGACTGAACGCTGAAAGCTCGTCTTGAGTTCTCAGCATTGAGCACGGAGGAGGAACACGTGGATGGAAGCAAGGAGGGCAAGTACAAGATCCTGAAGTGTTTCTAGAATGGAAAGGAGATGCTCAGAAGTACTGAGCCTTCAGGCAAGGTGAGACCACACCTCAGCTTCCCTATAGAAATGGAAGGAAAGCTCTCGGATGGCATGGACCCTTAAGATCACATGCATCCACGGTGTTTTTTTTTTGTTTGTTTGTTTTTTTACGGTATTAGTTTTTGAGTCACTTTTGTATTAGTCCAAATCCAGTCTCAGCAGCGTCAGAGGAAGAAACTTTCCTCTGCCCCTCTAGGCTCCTCTGGCTGCTCTAAGAACTAAATTGACACGAGACAGATGAACAGGAGAAAAACCAAAGGTTAAGATGTATACGTGGGAGCAGCCCAAGAAAACTTGGGGGTAGCTCACCAAAATGGTCAAAGCCCTCACCTTTTTAACAGATCGCCTCCAGGTAGACAAAAGAAGGTGTTGGATAGTTTGGGACTTCAAAGAGGAGGAAGGCAGTTCACATGGAGATGGACATTCAAATGTCTGGGCGCTGGGCCACGCAGAGACAATGGGGTCACAGAGCGGACTCAGGTCTCTAGACCCTGCTGAGCCCCTGCAGCCACACCTGGCCCATCTTCTCTGTAGATACCTCTGGTTGCTTTTTTTTTTTTTTTTTTTTTTCAGGGAACAGCCCCTCTAAGTTCTTTCAGGCAGTTAAGGGAGAGGTAACAAAGCTTCCTGTGTCTTCTGTTTCCTAAAAATCGGCATAAATTAATCCTCATGGCAAATTTTGCTCCCATATAGCAGGCTCAGCTGGTCTTAGAGTTTAGGCTCAAGATAGCCCTAGAAATACCAAACCGGGTTCGATATTGACTTGCCGATGACCTGTTGCATGCAGATGGTGTTGGTTTCTTTCCCAAAGGTACCTCCTGCCCTGGTGCTCAGCTTGCGAGGTCTATCTGCTTGTGTCCCACTCCCGACAAGAGGCCCTGCCAAGATTTAAGGGACCAAAGATGAGATGCAATGTGAAGCTTAACAGACCAAATTCCTTCCTTGGAATCTTTCCCCATCTTCGGAAAGAGCACACCCTTTCCAAGAAGTAGACGGACTCGAAGCTCCTGGCCTAGAGTAGGTACTCAAATGCAGGTCCTCGGGGACTAGGTTCTCTTCCCCTGTTACCCTATGAGACAGTCCCTTTCGGGGGGACCAGTTCTAAAGATTGAGGCTTGCGTTCACGTTTAATGGGAGCCACTGGCATCAGTGAGGTGAGCATGGCTCAGACCTGGGAGATGTCAACTATTAATGTCTCCTAAGAAGCCCTCTACACGGTCCGAGTGGCTTAGGTCTTCATTAACAGGTAACAGCGTAACAAAGTGGGTAATCTGGTTGGATGCTGGTTGACGGAGGCCTTCTTAACTGAGGTCTGACCACTTCTGACGTCAGTTGAATGGACTCATCTCAACCCTGGTCTAGTGAACCTCGTTAAGCATTTTAAGCCTCTGGTGATGGCTTGACCATCTTAATAGAGAACAGCAGAGACGGAGTCTGTATATGATTATTTCTTGTGCTTTGATTTGCTGGCTTTCCATGTCTGACTTCTAGACACAAATTTTGTTTAATAAATTTATTTATTTTATTTATTTATTTTTGTCTGTGTTGGGTCTTCGTTGCTGTGCACGGGCTTTCTCTAGTTGCAGCGAGCGGGGGTTACTCTTCATTGCGTTGCGCGGGCTTCTCATTGTGGTGGCTTCTCTTGTTGCGGAGCATGGGCTCTAGGCGCGCGGGCTTCAGTAGTTGCAGCACGCGCGCTCAGTAGTTGTGGCTTGCGGGCTCTAGAGCACAGGCTCAGTAGTTGTGGCGCACGGGCTTAGTTGCTCTGAGGCATGTGGGATCTTCCCAGACCAGGGCTTGAACCCATGTCCCCTGCATTGGCAGGCGGATTCTCAACCACTGTGCCACCAGGGAAGCCCTAGACACAAATTTAAAGGGCTCATGTGATTAGGTAGGGCTCATCCAGAATATTGAGAATAACCCGACTTAAATGTGCCTTATAAGGGAAGGAGGCAAGGGTTTTCCTCTCGCAACCGCTTTAGTACTTTCTCTCCCTAAGTTGGGTGAGTGCTGCCCCCTTTGGGTCACGGGGAGTAGTTCTTTTGCCGGCCTTGCGTTCACATCCGTGTAAAGTGTCAGGAAAGCCAAGTGCCAATACATCACTCCCTTCGTTCCTCCCTCCTCAGGGGACTCACTTGGAGGTTGTTGCTGCCTTAAAAAAGTTGCAAGGCTCTACCTACTTTCCCCTTTATGTTCTTAGGGGATTAGTCTGAAGGCCCAGGGCAGTGCTGCATGAAAGACGGGGGAATCGGCTCTAACTTTAGTCCTGGGCCCCACTTTCCCCGTGTAAAAGGGTTGCCAAGTGATGCATAACAGCAAACCTGCCGCGCTTCCTCCCTGGGTCACTGCTAATCCATGACAGAGCTTGGTCCACAGCGAGCGGCTGTATGGATGTGAAATCCTTCTGGACACAGCATCCTAGGGCAGTGCTGCAGGCTAGTATCTGGTATTCCCGAAGTAGGCAAGAGTATGACCTGTAATATGCATCAATCCTCAATTCCCTGTCCAGGCATCATGGCTCTGCTGGGTCAGCCTGGGGGCGTCGTGTGCAATCTCCCTCTTGAAACCTCCAGCGGGAGTAAGAGGGGGCCAGGTTGTAACTTCCTATCCTCTTACCCGAGTTCAACATGCATAAGAGCCTGGAGAGTGATCTCAGGACAAAGGCAAGATTGTCGCAAGTTCACGGGTCAAGGTTTTGGGAAAGTCTAAGCTGTGCATCTGGCCCGAGGTTGAGGTCTTCCTAGACCTCCAGAGCAATTGTGCTTTGGGGAGGAGACCTAGCCTGACCCTCAGACACGAGTTCCAGTCTGAGTTTTAACAGCTGTGTGTCTTGGCCTGAGTCACTTAACCTCTCGGGGCTTGCTTTCCAATAAAAAGGAGCGTCTACCTGCAGGCCTTGGAGATCATTGTGGATGGCAGTGGTTCCCTGCCAGGTAAATGGGCTGAGCTAACTTTCTCCCCTTAAGGCCGAAGAGCCTTAATTTCTCCCATGGGGACTCAGTCTTCTCCCTTGCGGTGTTGCCTATGCGTACGGGTCCTCCGACCTTTTGGAGGCACTGCTCTTCCGACGCTCTGAAGGCCACCACGTCCCACTGGGAGGTGGTGACTCTGGGTGACCGTGTAGATGCTTACGAGATGAGGGCATCAAGGCACACGATCTCATGTTCTTTCAAGGCCTCCAGAGATCGTGAAAGCTGCTGCCAAGAATAATGATTAAGCCTGGTCCTTTGGGCACTGCACGCCCAGGCCTTTGCTTCCAAAGTGTCTGTTCAGGATGCTTTGGACCCTGCTCTTAGAGCTCAGTTTGCATCTCAATCTGGGATTACATAGTCCCCGAAGTGGAAAATTACCAAACCAAGGCTGGCATCAAATCCACATCAAATTTACTGAAGCCTAACTTTTCTCTAAGCCTTTGAGATGTGAAATGCTATTTTGATGAAGACAGCATTGTTACAGAGCAGGATACAAAAATGTGGTCCCAGATCTCCTTGAATGGAAATCTGGGCGTGTTGCAGTCAAGTAATCCAAGTAAAAAACGGAACGCCTGCTATACTCTGGACGCTACCATAGGTGCTGAATATTCAGTGGAGGAGAGAGTGCCTGCCTGCGTGGTATATTCTAGATGGATGTGCAGAATAAATTGAGTAGTGATAGGGCCTATGAAGAAAAATGGCCGCAGGAAAAAGGATAAGGAACATAGGTCTGTCCTGGGTCTGAGGTCCCCAGGATCTTGGGCGAACAACTTACTCCTGACTATTCTCAACTTCTTGATCTGCAAAACAATCCTCAATTTTGTCTTTCAGAGTAGAATCCTAGACCTGACCTTTTCCTGCAGCATGATAGCAGGTTCAGACCCCAAATGAGCTTGAGGGAATGCTGCACCTCAAGCTCCTCAGAGGTTCACATCCATGTGGGCGTATTCAGAGCTCTGATAAATTCCGCAAAGGAACGTTTAATGCTGCATAAACCCGCGTCTCCGACTTAGGCTCCACAGACTTCTGGGGTAATGGTGGACCCAGGGTCCTGTGGAGATGCTCACCTAACCTCTGAAAGGAGAAAAGGTTAAGCAACCGGGAGGAGGGAGGAATGCCAAGTTAACTCAGGTTCTGTTTGGGTCCTTTGCCAACAGCAGTCTTCTTCCAATCAAATGACTACGTTTCAAGGTGTGGCTGACTCAGGAGCACATGTGAAGATGAAGGCTCATCGTGTGTTCCAGTGACTTTTTCATTCCAGGGTCTTCCTCAACTGTTTTCAGCTGACCACTTCAGAACCAGAAAGCACTATTCCCTTTAAAAGAAACTCAAGATGGTAGAACTGGCCGATTAATCCTACATGGAGGAATCATGGTATATGAAAGGCCAACTTAATAGGAAGTTCTTGCAAGACGGAACTAGAAGGTCATCCTCAGATCTTGGCAAAATGTGATTCCTCACGTGAGTAGCCTTGCTAGAAATTCTCAATAAGAGAATGGAGAAATATTAAACGTATCAAATGAAGATGGTGAATAACGATTTAGGGGAAGTGAGATCGCTAGTGCTGGTTCCCCCCCCCAAAAAAAGTTTGGGGGAGCTGCCTCAGTAAGAGGACGAAACGTGGAGTTTGATGGACGCTTTGGAGGGTTTTTTGCCTTGGGTTGAAGGAGGCTGTCCTACTGGGCTTCTCGTCTGAAATAAGCATGGTTGTCTGTCAGGCTGCACCTCACAGGCCTGCAAACCTTGGAACCGCCCAGCCGCCAGACCACAGAAAGAGCCTGGAGACAGCACCAGACATCAGTGACTTATTGGATAGGGAATCTTAGACGTCCGAAACCGAGTCCTGGAGCAGCAACCCATCGTGTACGGCAGACAACAGGCAGGACACGGTAGCAGTCCTTTGTACTTGGAAGAGGTTACCAGTTCAAAGGAGAAATTGACTTTGGGTTGGCTCATCAGTTACTAAGGAAGCCAGAAGGAGCACATCCTATATAGTCTCTGGGGTTAATGACCATCACAAGGGCAGATGTTTCCCTTCGATAAACTAGCAGGAAGGGCCATCCGGGTCTAAGGATTAGGACAGTTACTGGCTGGGGCAGGGACCAAGGACATAGGCAGCTACTGATGAAGAGGAAAGTTCAGTCGTGTGAGTTGGGTGGAGGTGAGGCAGGGACTGGTGGAGCAGGGCACGCACAGAGAGCGAGAGGACAGCCATCTTGAGGGGGGCTGACCATACCTTGGCTCTGGTTTTTTGGGACTGTTGCTAGACACAGGTTCACAGATCTGGAAGCAGAGATTCCATTTGGCCTCAGCGATGCTTGTTGGGTTAATGCCTGATTTAGCTCCTGATGCCACGTGGTGTTTGGGGGCCGTAACTCATGTCAGCTTGTTCATGGAATTTCCAGTCCTCAAGCAAATCCTGCAGTATGGATCCTGGGCCGTAACTCAGAGGCAGACAATCCGAACATGAAAGCACACAGACTATTTACAAAATAAAAATCAAAACAATGTGGAGTGCTCATCGTGCGTCTAGGTGGAAAAGCTTAAAAACCCATAAACCTGTGCAAGTTAACGAGGACAGATGGTCGTCCCAGCGCATAGGAGAATAAGTCCGGTCCTTCCCTGAATGGCCTGGGACTCCGCGCTACCCTGAGTCTCCTGGCTGCTCTCCCCACCCCTTCCTTGTTCTTTTCACCTCTGAGATGAGCTGGAGAGGAAATGGAACAGTTCTCAAACGCACAAGGAAGCTCCCCTTGTCGGCCCAGCCCCGGGATGGGGGGGGCGGATAAGATACACAGGAGCATCTTGGATGAAGGGAATTAGGAAATTACAAAAATAGCTTTGCTGTGAGTCACTCTTGCTTACAAAACCCAAACTTGCTGCTTCACGGGTCAAAATAGGTGGCTCCTGAAAGCTCACCTTGATTTGCAGGTGGAATTGGCTTTAGGTGGAAGCACTGGATTTTGCTAGCCCGTTGTTTGCTTTCGGAGAAGCAGAAAGAAGCGGTGAATGGGCACGCTTCAGCCTCAGTGAGCCCGTCCTTTGGAGCACCTGGTAGCAGAGCTGTTTAGACTGTTAACCCGGATAAGGAACAATAAGTAGCCTTTCCGCTGTAACGTGGTTCTCACACCTGGGAGATCCTAGCCCCTCTTGCCTGCACTGTGGAGCAGGTGTTTCTTTCAGAACCTTCTCTCCACCCATCCCCGGAGCAGAGAGTCTTTTCCTTCCAGCTAGGGCTTTGGTGCTCTGCATGGAATCACTTCTCAACCTCTCCTTCCTTCCCATGGGGAAATAGAGGTCAGCAAAAAAGCCCACCGTAACCCCAAGTCTCAGTCCACCCTTGAGATGGGATTCCAAGGATTCCTGGAAGTGGGTGGGGCATCCTCCATGCAGAGCTGAAGGCTTCAGGGAGTAGAACTCTCACTTTGAAGTAGGCTAGGTTGATGGATTCAGGTTCAATAGCACGTGAGCTTTGACCTGGGGGGTACTTGCACTTCCGTAACACCCTTTGTCTAAAAGAAAAGAAAAGAAAAAGCAGTGTTTATCTTACGGGCGTGAAGTATAGAGACTAAATGCTGCCACTCGCTGAGATAGAGGAGACTGGAGAGAGGGGAGTGGGGGAGGAATCAAGGTCCATTTGTGATGCTCTGAATCTCATTTGAAACTTCTCTCTCCATTGCAAAGGCACTAATGGATGGTATGCACCATGAAAACGCTCCTCCGTGAACGTCGATGCTACAAACTGTAATCATTGCAGCCGGACGTGAAGACTGAGCTTGGTGTTACAGGGCCGCTACGTAAGTGACACTAGTTCCTTACCTAGGAAAGCCTCGTGTATCCCAGTGACTTAACAGTTGAATCTGTAGGCGTGACTGCCTCTAACGAGACTGAGTTCTGCAAGGGTCTCAGTCGGGACTCCCGGCTGTTCCCCTGACCCCACGTGGACCAGTGGTTGGCACAGAGCGGGTGTTAGAACATCGTTTGACGTGACTAGATGGTGCATTCTTCCCCATTTCTCCCTCCAAGGGGGAAAACTTAGGTTTGAGCCTTAAAGTTGTGCGAGGTCTCCTCAATCTTGAAAGTGCTGTCCTGGGGAACCCTCTGCTGAAATAACCTCGACGAATGCTCGTAGAGGAAACAAAGCTAACCCAGACGTCATAATTACTCCTGGAGCATGGGCTCCCATTCACAAGTGTCGGAGGTCACTGTCAAAGTGTATTGGTGGCTTGGGATACAATCTCTAGCTACAGCATTGCTCAAAAAAAAAAAAAAAAAAAAAAAAAAGACATCTTGCTCTTTAGATGGAAGTAAAGATGTACCCTGGATAACCAGGTAACTGAAAGGCTCTAATTACAATAACCACCTTTTGAAGAAAGATATATAAAAGTTCTCTAAACTAGTGTATAGAGGAAGAGGGTTTCCTAAACATACTAAGACTTCAAGTGTGGGGGGCTTCCCTGGCGGTCCAGTGGTTAACACTCTGTGCTTCCACTCGCAGGGGGTGCGGGTTCAACCCCTGGTCAGGGGGTGCTAGGATCCTGCATGTCATGCAGCGCGGCCAAAAAAAAAAAAAAAAACTTCACATATTGCTTAACGTTATAGGTGGGTATTCTATCAATACATACCTCAAATCTTAACATCTTTATTGGAGTATAATTGCTTTACAGTGTTGTTAGTTTCTGCTTTATAACAAAGTGAATCAGCTATACATATACATACATCTCCATATCTCCTCCCTCTTGTGTCTCCCTCCCACCCTCCCTATCCCACCCCTCTAGGTGGTCACAAACCACCTAGCTGATCTCCCTGTGCCATGCGGCTGCTTCCCACTATCTATTTTACATTTGGTAGTCATACCTCAAATCTTGATCATCCTTGGGGCTTGGCCAGGAGTAAATCCATCTTAGACCAGAGCTGGGCTCTCTAGATAGCTCTGAGGTCATGTGAGAATGCAGACCCAGTGTTGCCAGTTCACCCCTCATTTTCAAAGGGAGCTAGAACTCGATTTTGTGCACTCCAACTTTAAATGTCAAGTTAATTCTGGTCTCTGAAACCTTACAGATACCTCTTCTGCAGGTTGGATGTGTTCCATTGGGGCAACCTCTCAACATTGCTCAGCTACTAGCACTCACAGGAGTATTGGGTGGTGTCCTTTATTTCTCCACCTGCGAAGCAGGGCGAGTTGTATAACTTAAATATAATTACGTGTGTGAATGGTCTATAGGATGGACACGCAGTGAAGCAACGAAAAGTACATACTTCCTTTGGGCCTAGGCTGTGAGGGACGATCTTAAAGGTCAGTTTGTCTTAATTCATTGTGTGTTGCCCCATTTACTTTACAACTGCATTGCTTCATTGGCTTGACTTTCTGCCAATACATCCTTAAATGGGTAATCTCTAGATTCCAGTGGGTTGAAGACCCATCCATGCCCTGTAGAAGCAGACACTCGATTAGTACCTATTTGAGCCCTTACATGCGAAGCGCCTTAGTGGTCGTTGGTGGGGCACAGTGAGACAGGATGCTGCTTATACATAAGGAGCTGCTCTGGCCTGGAGGGGAGCAGAATAAGATAATGTGATAGCCTATAAAGGGCCCAAGGTTTTACGGAAGTTCACATCATAAACGCTCAGATGTCTTGTGCTGTTAGCTACTTCATATGAATTCCCTGTCTCCATAGCCCTAAGGTCTTAACTACATGCCCATTTTAAAGATGAAGAACTAAGGCTCAGAAGTTATGTAAGTGGAGTCACGAGTTACCCCATGCTTGTCTTAAAGCCAGTAAATGCAGTGTCAGCACAAGGGAGGTACTTAGTCTGGGGAGGTACTCAAGTTCTGTCCCAGTGTGGACTTCTAAATCACTGCAGAAACCCAACTTGTTTGCCCACGAATCACATGTGAGATTCCTTCTCCATCCTCTTTGCCCTTACAATGTACAACATGCTTTACTATGTCTTGGTCCACAGGGTAGAAGGCAGCCATAATTCTGTGCTCCCCAAATGGTGACTTTCTAGGAGCCACCAGACCCTGGTCCTTGGCGGCTTACATGTAAGGGGAATAAATGCCTACTGACTTCAAAACGGTTACAGGGGGATTGAATCCAGCCATCAACCCTGGATGTATGAACCCAGGAGTGTGTAGTGTTCTCTCCCCTTCTGTGGGCCTCCCTCAACGAATCCCAGGCATGAAGGATCATGTGTTGAAGGCACAGGTGGGCATTTGGATTACAAAATAAAGTGGCTTGAAGACCTGGCTTCTTGGAGCCTTCTAGGCTTCAAGTCTCACCTTAATTCCGTATCTAAACAACCTTTTGGCATCTGTCCCTCTTGCCGACTTGGCTTATTTCATCTTCGTTTCAAATATGCCTACGGTTTAACCCAGCCCCTCCCTTTATACCTCGGTCCCAGGAGTCAGTAGCCAGCCAATAGGCAAGCTGCTCCAGGGTCAGGTGGCTGCCTCAGGCCAATCAGCTGAGCCCCCGGAAAGCAAAGTCACATGGTACAAAAACATGGCCTCCTGGTTGGTGGGGGCTGGGATGTGAGCAGTTTCAGTTCTCAGGGGCTGTGGGTAGGCAGGGTCACTAATACCTGTTACCCCGTAAAAGGACAGTGTTGTGGGGAGGGTCTGGAAAAAGCTACTGCCTTTCTAGTACCTAACGAAAGAGTGAGTGACTCCAGAGCAAATCTCCAGCCTCCTAACGGGGAAAATCTGCCTGCCCCATTCCTCAAACTCAGGAGGCAATGGCTTGACCTTCTCGTCTCTGACCCCTGACTCAGGTCTTTACATATGGAGAACCCTAAAGTGGAACACTTACAGGTGCTCTACATGGACATGCAATCCTAGGTCAGTGTCCTCTCTGAGGGCTTATACTAGAAGGTAGGCACCCACTTATTTTCATGTTCATTATACATACAACCAAAAAAGCACATGCCCTACCATTGATGGCAGGGAAGGGGGGGGGGGTGGATCTGTCACTTCTCTGAGCCTGGCTTTCCCGTAGCCTAGAATGTGGTCTATTTTGGTGCATGTTCCATGTGAACCTGGAGGAAAGTATTAGTGCTGTTGAACATTTTTTTAAAAAAATACATTTATTTATTTCTGGCTGCGTTGGGTCCTTGTGGCTGTGTGCAGGCTTTCTCTAGCTGTGGCGAGTGGGGGACTACTCTTTGTGCGTTGTGCGGGCTTCTCATTGCGGTGGCTTCTCTTGTTGCGGAGCATGGGCTCTAGGCACTCGGGCTTCAGTAGTTGTGGCACTTGGGCTCAGTAGTTGTGGCGCACGGGCTTAGCTGCTCTGCGGCATGTGGGATCTTCCTGGACCAGGGCTCGAACCCATGTCCCCTGCGTTGGCAGGCGGATTCTTAACCACTGCGCCACCAGGGAAGCCCACTGTTGAACATTTATAGAGTACATTTTCCTTTAGATGTGGTGGACTGGTGCTAGTTAGTTCAACTATCTTTACTGACTTTCCTGCCCTGCTGGGCCTGTCAATCTCCGACAGAGGGCCGTTGAAGTCACCAACTAGAAAGAACTGCAAAGAGAAAATGGATAAGTCACTGCGCTTCACATGTTGACGTTATATGTGTACGCAGATCGTTAGAGTGGATCCCTTAATTTTGTTGTGATCTTCTTTATCCTTTAACTTGCTCAGAATCTTTCTCTTTGAAAGAGCTGCTCCACCTTTCTTAGTGTCAGCATGGTATAGCCTCATCCCGTTACTTTTCATCTTAGTCTGAAAAGCGAGTTTCTTGTAGACAGCATGGTTGAGTGGCTTTCCTAATACATGTTTGAAAAATCTAAGTCCATGGGCTATGGCTCAGTCCCTTCAGTAGTGCATAATAGGCCATAACTAACTCACCCAGTCGCCAAACTAGGGAGTTCCTTTCCTGCTTTGGGGGGATCCCTAAATCATGCTGAATAAACATTGTCGCATGTCTGTCTTTGTGAACTGGTGTTTTACTTATTACTACGGGATGGAATCCCCAAAGTGAGACTGCTAGAATGTGTTGTACATAAGTCTTACCAGCTGTTGCCAAATTGCCTTCCAGAAAGGACAATATACACCCCACTGCAAATATACTCTCTTCATTGGAGCCAAGGGCAGACCAACCAGGCAACTGTCCAGGAAGTTGGAATCCTTTTGCTAAGGTATCTGGAACATTCAAACCAATACTGTCATCTTATGGCAAAAGCTCTTACAATTTCAGTTAATTGTTCCAGCACAATCCCTTCCGCCCTGCCTATTGATGCGTCCTGAGCCGATGACTATATTCTCCCTAAATCACATATATGTACATATGCCAAGTCTATTTCTAAGCAGAATTCCTTGCAAGATAATGTCTGGATGAGGCTTATTTTACGTTAGGAGAAAAACTTGAATTTGGTTTAATATTTAGGCTCCTTTTACCTGAGTAAGTTAGTTCAGGTGATGGTTAAAGATTCTGTGAGTTCCACAAATGGTTAATCCTGGTTCCCTCTACAGCTCATCCTATACCCTCTAAATAGATGGGCATCTAGAAACTGCAACCTAATAGGGAAGCTCTTTGGATGGGATCTAACCAGGGCGTTGAACCAAATTGTCTGCGGCTTTGGAATGTGGGGCAGGGTTTGCACAACGGCTTTATCTCTATCCCTGCTCACCACTAATAGGTCATTAACTTATCTGCGCTACGAATGCATCCGCATCGCATATGTCTATCAAACCATAAACCCACAGCCAACCTGGCAGACTGCACACGCAGTGCTGCAGAGGCCTCTGTCTTGGAGCCAAGCGCTTTATATAACGGCACTGTGGTGGTCCCAGCCAACGTGCTTTTCAACAGCTCTCTGTGTGGCACCATTGCCTGCCTCTCAGTGACAAGCCACGGCCTTCTTCAGGCATTTTCTCAGCAGGTTAATCAAATGGCATCAGTGGGAATGTTTACAGCTTGCTGCCACTTAGGGAGCTTTATCAGAGCCCTTTTAATATCAGCCCCCAACCCAAGGCTGATAACAGAACAGGAGGGGGGCAGGGGATGGACAGCTTCAGGAGAGCCGGTGAAACCAAAAAACAAGATGTCAATCTAATCTGAAAGACCTCCCCTAGGGTCCCTGCTGTGGGGTAGCAGTTGTTCGGTCTGGAAATTCTTTTCACGGGGTGACATATCTCTAGTCCCAGACAGACACTTGGCATCTAGCACTGTCCTGTTCAGCACAAGAGCACCAGGCCGTGTTTCTATGGTGATAAGATACTGCTCCTTCTCCACCTGTTCATAAACGTTGAGCTAAGGTTTAAGCCTGAATACTACCATTCCTGTCTCGGTGTGACTTTGAACAATTTCCTTTCTTGGCCATCCCTGACCCCGTTTTACAGGGGGTGTCTTCTGAATAGTGTGTGTATTTAAGATCTGTTGGGAAGGGCTGGAGAGCAGCTTGACCCTACCATCACAAGGAATTGTGCTTGACCCGGACTTATAAGATATCTGAGCTTTACCAGACACCTATGGGAAGAACGGGATAAAAGCACTGAGACAAGAAACATAAAGGCAAAGATACCCGAGGGGCTCCAGTGAAAGAAACAAAGAAGGGGGGGCGCTTTCTGCAAGTCCACACTTACTGCACTCTCACTGAAAAATAGACACTTTGTACCTTTCAAAGGGTAGCACCTACCAACCTATTATAGATATTCACCTGCCGACTTATGGATATTCAATATCAGAGGCATTTTGTGCTAAAATAGACAACAGGCAATTATCTGACTATGGATGAACCACAATTTTAATCCCAGGCAGATCTCCTGGCTTCAGGTGCAGACTTCAGTGTCACTGGGGTGCAGCACCACTGTTGCAAAGTGCCACACCACTTGGTACCTTAAGCCAACTCGACATTGTTGCCTTTGGCCCCCTAGAACCGCGTTATGCGTTGAAATTCAGCGTGTGTTCTGAAGTCGTGTGTTAGAGCATCTGTCAATGAGTCTATAGTCAGTGTCAGATCGAGGCTAGACACACGTGAGGGTGAAACACAAAAAGCGTGTTAGTCGCTCGAGTTGGCAACTCTCACCCTGTGCGCTTAAGTAGTTTTCTGCAATGATCCACTGAATGTCCATGATGATCTCCAGGTGCCTTACACTATGAGCTCATCTGCCTCAGTCTCCAGGTAGGTGGTGGAAATCCTCATTGCACAAATGAAGTTCACAAGGTCAACCCGCAAAAGAAAGTGAAGTTCAAATTCAGGTTTATGAAGGCTGTGCTTCTATGTACAAGATACCTCCAGCTCTTGTAGGCGGCATCTATGTAGTCCAAATGGAGTGGAGAGCTGACAATTAGATCGAGGAAGCAGTGGAGATTAAAGCATGACCTGGGAGAGGGTTCTGGGAGCAGGGAGAGAGTCCCTCAGTTTAAGTTTTTTGCTTCTTGCTTCTGCATCGAGCTCTTCACCGTGCCTTGAGTTCTAGCACCTGGCGGAAACTCCGTCTAGAGAATAGACTAAATCTTCATTGGGTACAGGTCTCTGTGGTGGAGGTAGAGGACTGAGTGTATGGCTGAGTCTGTGACTATAGAGCACTTATTCTGTCCCACCTTCCCAGGAGCAGGGGCTGCAGGCCCTACTGAGTGGATCAGTCCATCTCGTATGTCTCTTTGCAGACACTAGTTTTGGCTTTCCCCACTCTTCAAGGTGGGTATGCCATTCCTTCATCTCCTTTTCTGGAAATTTCCCATTCTTCACTGACTTGCTCATCCTTACGGGCCTAGTGATACCTCTTTAAATTCTTTGGGGATTTGGGGAAGGAAAAGAGAAACAACCAAAAGATTGGAGGGGGATGGAGACATGACAGTGAGATGCAACATGGTACCCTGGATTGGATCCTGGAACCATGAAAGAACATTAGTGAAGCATCATGACTATGGATCACCAGCCAGCTAGTTGGCTCTGAGGACGGTAGACAAGAGGTCCTCGTGCTGGAACATGAAGAGCTTTCCTTTGATAAGGGAAAGAATGAGGATGTTTCCAGTGTGACAGTAAGCAACTTATAGAGGCCGAGCTAGGATGGCCCCAAGCCACCTTCTTGTTGAATACTCTGAATTCTGCAGCTGAAAGAACCGGGCTCCAAGGGCAAGCCCCGGTCAGAGGCACCAGCACTTGGAGTCTTCTTCCACACACCTGACTTTCTTCCTCCGGTTAGTACCCTTTGGTCTCCCTAGTCACCCCACTGTATGAAGCTTTACCGTCTTTCAAGATGGGAGTCCTAAGGGCAGTCTTGCTCTTGGTTCGCCTTTACTCAGCTCTCAAGCTCCTTCGCAGACATTCGTCTCATTCCCAGCCCTCCCTCCTTGGCGAGAGAAGCTTCGTGGGATATTAAATCTCCCTGGAAAGAAGATCTTGGATTCCATCTTTCCCCGTGCAAGCCATTTGCACTGGCTCATTCTTTGCTCTCAAAATAGGGATCAGATCACAGACTGAAAAAGAACAGTAACCACTGTGGTCTAAAGTGAGTTTAAGGAAAATACCATTCAGTGCTCCAACTCGGCGTTGGATTTGTGTACTGAAGCTTTTGAGTCCTGGCTCTTCTTGTACTGCTTTGCCTTATATCACCTGTGCGGGGCGCCTAACTTCCTTTGAGCCCTTGTGGGAGGAGTAGGTAGGGTAGATGGCAGTATCTATTCCTATATCCCTGGTCTAATGGCATGAGATTTTGCATGCTGTCATCTCGGACTCTTCAGAGTTAGGAAATTGAAGCCTAGGCATCAGAAACCCACCTGGAACCCAAAGTTATATAGAAAGACACTCATTTCTATCACCCTACAGGGACTCTCCTGGTTTAAAAAAAAAATACTTCATGGCAGCCTTGAGACTAGAACCTGAATCTTCTGACATTCGCATAATAATCATTCGTTCAATTTGAGCATCACTGTATGCTCACTGGGTCATGGATATTTGCCTTCTCAGCACCTACATATTAGTGGGAAACGGACAGATTCCAAGCTATAACTATGATAAGTCTGTGAAGGATAGGCCTGTAGTGTTAAGGGGCCTATGAGCAGGGGATCTGACCTATGAGAATTCACAGAACTATGGGAGGCACCCTTGAGCTGCCATGGAAGGATGCGGAGGGCTCAACCAGCAGATGGTGAGGAGGGAGGACTTTAGACAGAGCAGGCAGGGCTGGAAGGAGGCCCGTCTGAAGTGGAGAGTGGGTGGGAGAGCCCACACGAAGAGGCCAGAAAAACAGATGACAGCAGTGGTGGTAGCAGCAGTGGGCTGTAGACAGCAAACAGCATCTGGGGGTGAGTCATAGAACTGACTCGGGGGCAGTGCAGTTCTCTGAAATCGACGGCTCCTCAAGTAGGAAGGTCTGGCCAATGAGAACTTCTTGAGTGAGGTCCAGATCTTAGGCTAAGGACTGGAGCATTGACCACCCTCCCACTTCCACCTCACCCCTACTCAAGTTCCAAGTCAACCTGGCTCAAGAGTTTGGTCCGCACTTTGGACTGTTCTTAATTCCCTGATGGATGATTATGAACCCCCATGACAGGCAGGGATGTCTTAGTTAATACGTCACCTCCTAATGAATAAGGCTAACGGTTTGAACACACCACCTGACCTAATTCTAAGCACCACTGAGAGTTTCTTAAAGCAGAATAAGAGTTGGGAGAGGCTGGGGCCCCACCCACCGCCCCACACCCCCTGCTCCCAGGGCCCAAGGTGAACTTCCACGATGTTCTCTAGGCTGCTCGTTTTAAAACAACTCCAGCAATGTGGTTTCTATTTCTCTCCTAATAGACCATTTTCTGCAGTCTTTCCCATCTGTGTCTGAGATGTTGTTTCAGCTTGTTTTCTTGTGTTAAATCTCTCCAGTCAAGTTGGGTAGACCAACCTTTTCCATTTGTGTTTCTTACTAGGAACCCTTAGCCAAGGGTCTGCTGGTACAGTTCTTGGTACAGACTGGACTGTCTTAGCTCTTAAAACGTTACCTCCTTTGAGATTCATGATAACCTTAGGGTGGGGTGTTTAGTGATATTTTTATAGATATAACCATGCTCAGAAGCTAAACCGCTCAACCAGAGACATGCAATGCATGATAGGAGTTCATCTCGTGTCTGTGGACTTCTCACTGGATTTCCCTATCTACCTATAGGCTCTGAAACTTAACCAGTTTGATAGTGTCAGCTCAGGATGGGCTGGATCTACTTTTCTAGTAATCAGCTGTTCTACCAGACCTTCTGTCTGTTGAACACTGGGTTTCCAAACACTCAGTATGTCTCCTTTCTTATAAATCCAAACTCAGATATATTTTTATGGCTTGTGAAACTAGTGAAAGCTATGAAAAGCACACATGCCAGGCTGTAACCAGTGACCCAACCTGTAGGGGATTGGAAATGGTGAGGTGTGGGAGATGGCCAGCTATTTCTTCATACTTTGGCAAGCGCTTCCAATACATCGATGCACTCTTGCTCTGCTCGAAAAAAAAATTCCAAATAAATGTGTGGAGTGAAGGTAAAACACACTAAAGCTAGGGTAAGTGAAGCACACATAAATGCTCCTGTAGACACCTTCAGCAAGGGCTACAAACTTGGTCCCAAGCTTCCTGTTGACCAAAAGCAAAGTGTAGTCTACAGAGACTGATACTAGTTATAAGTGAAACTCAAGCCCACTCAGAAAGGGCAAGATCATCCTGATGCCAGGAGCCAAGACCCACAAGATAGCCCAATATTGGTAATAGCCACTACTATTACATGGTATGCATCGAGCTGGTGTCTCGTCTCTGTAATCCAGAAGACGTGGGGTGGGTTTTAACATCTCCACTTTAGAGTGGAGAAAACCAGCTTGTGCTTTTGAGCTCAGGGAGGAAATGGCAGAAGCAGCACGGAGTTCCAGGTCCACTGGATTCCAAGCCCGCGCTCTGACCTGATGCTGCCTGCCTTGTGTTTGCTATGAGTTGGGTTCTTGTAAGTGACGGTAAGTGGTTTCCTCAACACAAGACCAAGAACTTCTGGAAAGAGTCCTCCTGGGAACAGAAATGAGTCCGAGGCTGTAGCCCACTGGTCTAGAGTGAGCGAGTGGCCAAGTACCAAACTTTAGGAAAGTGGATGAAACTCCTCCAGGCAGCCCTCGAGTTTCTCGAGCACAGGCCTTGGATCACGAGGTAGAAGTTAAGGTTGTGAGTCCAAGTCTGAGACCTGAGTGTGTGACTGGTATCTTAAAGGGTGGGGTTTCCTTGTGCTTCCTCTAAACAAAACAAAACAAAACAAAACAAAACACACCTTATTTATACAACTCATGTATTCTATACAGTTCAATTCATAACATGGAAAGTTGGTCTCAGAATCCTCATCCTTGAGACAACCACTGCTAAAAGCTGAAAATCCATAACGGCTTTCTACTTAGAATTCCTATTAGCATGAAGCAAAAAATGGGATTCTTCTATAACTGCTAACGTGCAGCTTATTCTTTGCAATTTTGATACGTCAATCTTACAGAAGAGCTGTAAGAACATAACAAAGAATTCACATGTACCCTTTACCCTGATTCACAAACTGTTTCTATTTTGCCCCCCTTGCTTTATATTCTCTGAAGATTTTTTTTTCTCGGAGCCATCAGAGGAAACTGGAGCCCGATATGTCCGTTTACTCTCAAATATCCTTGTGTGCAATTCCTAAAAATAAGTATAACCTCTTCTGCCACAATACAATGATCAAAATGAGGAAATTTAATCTACGATCTCTAATAAATTTCATAAACTGTATATCAAGTTAACTAATGTTGTCAGAGGTCTAATCTGTTAAATGCTATAGCCATGGATGTACCATAACTGAGGGACATTGAGGAACATTCTGACTTTTTATCCAAGTACCAAGTACACTTCACTCACTCAACAGCCCCCCATCTTGGGTTTGGTTCATAGCCATGTACGGTGTTCACATCTGAGGTCCTGGGCTCCTGATGGTGACTAAAGGAGACTGAGGTGAAGAGCTAGAACATGTAGGGGTGCTACAGATTCTATTCTAGCTTTCCCTTGTAAGTTACCTATCTTCTTACCTACGCAGTACACGTCCAGTAATGGACCGCAATGCCTGCCCTTGAAATGTTCATTCTTCCATCTTTATCCTGACCCTTCTTTCCCCTTCTCTCAAGTCTCCAGGTCACATGCAGCGTGACCGATCTTCCCTGTTGTGACTCACCCAGTTTTGACACAGTCCACATCTCAGGCAAGCAGAAATGGTTGGTCACCCTACACACTCCTCATACCTGGCTATAATTGATGTCTGCTTTAGCCAAGCGCCATCACGCCTTTCCTAAATTCTTCTAGAAAGCTAACATCCCACAAAATTGGGAGCCAACATTGCTATTCCTCGCACGGCAATGAGTTATATTAAAAGTAAAATGGAAAACACTTCTGTCCTACCACTTTAGGCATGAATGCTATAGATCTGCAGATGCCATAAAGCACAAACGAGAAGTCACCTGATGCAAGAACACATGAAACTAATGTAACATCAGTGCACTGAGGGGCCGACTGAGAGTGGGGAGTGGATGGAGTAATTGCCGAGAGCAGGGACTTTAGGTGAACCAGTGTTTAAGTCTTAGCTCTGCCTTGACTAGCTATATGATGCAATATGAATATTGCGACCTTTTGAGCAATGCCACGCTCCTCCCTCACCCCCTTTTCAAAAGTAGGACTGATATATCCTTCACAGAGCTGTTAGAAATAAGTATGAATCTATGCTTCGCAGAGCTGTTAGAAATAAGTAGGTATGCAAGGAAGCTAGTATGCTGCTTATACAAGTGGTAGCTATAGTAATAAGGATAGATGCGCTCTCCCTAGGACCTTTGGGAGTTGGAGAAGCCCAAGCTTGTGCGTTGCTAAGTAACACATCTCCATCTCGAGGATCTTAGTTGCCAAGGGCTCTCGGAGCTGGACCAATCCAATGTCCCGCTGATAGAGGGCAGAAGCAGCTGCCTTGCAACTGGGCAGGGGGTGTGCAGAGAGGAAGTGGGGGGTGGGAGGCCTGGTGTCTGGAGCAGCAGCTGTGTGCCATTACCCACGGCACTTCTGGGTAAGAACAGGCCTAATGCTGGCAACTTGTCCATATAGTTTTATTGCTTTAATCCCACCATACTGGCCAAGGCCAGGTCATGATAATATATTTAAGTAATGAGGCATGACAGCCGGGGCCTGCTGTGATGATTAGAACACACCTAGCAGGGTGTGAGAAGGTCCAAAGGTGAGAGTCCTAATCCCTTGGAAACGGCTGCAACTGTGAGATGGCAAATGAACACAGGATGTTTAGACCCAGAGCAGGGCCAATAGCCGGTTGGAAACCGCCCCCCCCCCCTCAAGCCCAGGTAAATATGTGCATCCCAAAGAATGAGAATGGAGGGCTCTTTCCGTGTCAGGCGGGTGATGGGTTTTGGTCGACTCTGGCCAGTATTAGACACTTGGCAATTACACACTTGGATACACTTGAAGGTTGAATTGCCCAAATACATCCTAGTATTTATTAGGAAAAAGTTTAATTTCTTAAACCCTGTCAAGGTAATAGACATGCATGGTAAAATTCCCAAAGCAGTGTTGCATAATGAAATTCTTCTCCTGGCCTGCACTGCTGAGATAGAAATATCCCGAAGTCTTCCTTGTACAGGAAGATCCCTTCCTACATATAAGTAGGAGCAAGCTACAAATTCCAACTGTACATTGGTCTCTTCACTTAGTTATTTCTGGTGATCATCCTACATTGCTGCATAGCTGTATCTTGCTTCCTTCTAAGTGGAATCTTGTTTGGACTTTCAATAGCGGGGGTGGAGGAAAGACGGTCATTCAGGCTACGATTTTTTAACATGCAATGAGATGCAATGTTTCAGCTACCCTTCTGGAACACAAGAGGGGGGAAAACCACTAAACTTTAGATCTTTCTAGTTCAAACCCCTTGTTTCTGACCCTGAAACTTGGACCTTCTGTAATCTTGTGGATCTAAAAAAGATCCACAGATGCATCTGTGGCCATGAAAAATCTCTGGAGGTCCATCCACAACTCTACAAATGGCCCAATTTCGTTCCTTTTAATGGCTGAGTAATATTCCATTGTATATATTTACCACATCTTTATTCATCTGTCGATGGATATTTAGGTTATTTCCATATCCTGGCTATTGTAAGTAGTGCTGCAGTGGACATTGGGGTGCATGTGTCTTTTTGAATTACACAGAGTGAGGTGGGTCAAAGAGGAAAACAAATATTGTACATTAACGCATATATGTGGAATCTAGAAAAATGGTACATATTAACCTATTTGTAGGGCAGGAATAGAGATGAGGACGTAGAGAATGGACATGTGGGCATGGGGGGAAGGGGAGGATGGGACAGATTGGGAGATTAGGATGAACATATATACACTACCATGTGTAAAATAGATAGCTGGTGGGAAGCTGCTGTATAGCACAGGGAGATCAGCTCGGTGCTCTGTGATGACCTAGAGGGGTGGGGGGGAGGGGGGAGTCGGGGGGAGGTCCAAGAGGGAGGGGAAATATGTATACATACAGCTGATTCACTTCATTGTACAGCAGAAACTAACAACACTGTAAAGCAACTATAGTCCAGTTAAAGAAAACATGGAGGCAGAAATCTGGGCTGTGCATTATTTTCTCTATGCGCTATTCCCTAGTTTCATAATAGGCGGGTGAATCTAGGCTGACGGCCACCAAACAGATTCTTAAAGAAGCATTTGCCTCACTGGGCAGGCTGGTTTCAGAACACACCTGAGAATCCAGTCAAAAAGTGAAGGGTGACCTTTGTCGGTGATTCCGTTGAGTAATCACTCTTGGTAAACAAAATGAGAGTGCCCTAAGTTCTAGAAGTTGACTTGCTAGTTTCCCAACGCCCAGGAGACTGAGAAATGTTGTCACTTGTATTGTTATAGTGTTCGGTTTTTAAGTAAAACTAAAAGACATTTTCACAAAGAACTTTATTGAACAACGAATTCACTAACTGAACGAACTTCTTGGCCAACCCAAGAGCAAAGACTTTTGCCGGGATGGTTTTGGGCAAAATCAGAATTGCTTTGACCGGAACAGCTAAAATCCACAGGCTCTAGAGTCTGAAACTCTAGGTTCAACTATCGTTTTGCTGTGTCACCTTGGGCAAATGCCTAACCTCTCTGAGCCTTTTACACCTCTTCTAAAATGGATATAAGTTCTTGTGTTAATCTAGGTCCTCTGAGAAAGAGATGCCAGTGCAGGATTAGACTGGCAAGGGCTTTTTTTTTTTTTTTTTTTTAGGAGAGGCGCCTGTGAGGGGAAATGGGGAGAGCTGGGGGGACCTCAGCTGTCGGCCAGGGGGCAGTCCTTGAGCCATAGTCACCTGTGACTCTCCAGAAAAGGCTCACCTGAGTGTCCGTGCAGTGCGGTCATGGATGGGAGCTGCAGGCCAGCTCACAGGGAGCCTGGCCTTGGTTCAAACGCAGTAATGGCTCTTTGACCTCAGCGGGTGTGGCCATCCGCCAACGAAGTTTCCAGTAGATAACAGATTTGAAAGTCACGGTTTCAAAGCTGCCGCAATACTATCGTCTGAGATGTGAAGATTAGAAGTGCGTGAAATCCTAGCTCAAAGTGGCACGTAATTGCAGTCAAACACTCTTTTTTAAAAGATAATTTGCTATTTATTTTATTTTTAACTTTTCTTGGAATGTAGCTGATTTACAATGTTGTGTTAGTTTCAGGTGTACAGCAAAGTGAATCAGTTATACATATATCCACTCGTTTTTAGATTCTTTTCCCATAGGAAAAGAATGTAATGTAGGCCATTAGAGCACTGAGTAGAGCTCCCTGTGCTGTACAGTAGGTCCTCATTAGTTATCTGTCTTGTATATACTAGTGTGTATATGTCAGTCCCAATCTTCCAACTTATCCCTCCTCCCCGTACCCCCTGGTAACCATAAGTTTTAAATAAACACTCTTATTGGGGATCCATTCAAAGGTCACGGCTCACTTCCACTGCCTGTGTGAACTTAGGTACACAGATGGGAAGTGATGTGCCTTAGTTTTCCCATCTCTGAAATGGGGTTACCCATTTAGTTTAGACAAACTTGGAAGGCATTTGAATGCTCAGCATAGTACAGGGCAGATACTGAGCGAGAGCTCGCATCTTGGATTCTCATCAGCTGTTCGTACCAACGTCTTCATGGCCAGTGACTTTGGCAGATCTTCCTCTTGTGACAGGAGCGCAGCAGGATCTGTGTCTCCAACCCCGCTTGAGTTAGGGACCCACTGCTGGTCTACCCCATGCTTGCTGTCCTACCTGGGCAAGTGGCATCCTCTAGCTGTTCTCCTCTTATTCAAGGAGGCACGCCTGCATGTCAAGTAGGTAAATCTGCCGAAAAGCCTTGGTGGGGCCTTTAACCATCCCTCCCTGCAGCCTGTGTAGCCTTGGCGTGGCACGGAAAATCCCTCCCGTTTACGCAGATGAGCGCACACAGCCTTGGGAACTCCAAAGTGCCCAATGCTTAGAGCCCTGTCCTTATACGAACACTTGATGTTGGAAGACTTGAAATTCTTTTTACATAAATTATTTATTTTGGGCTGCGTTGGGTCTTCGTTGCCGCGCGCGGGCTTTCTCTAGTTGCGTCTAGCAGGGCTACTCTTCGTTGCGGTGCGCGGGCTTCTCGTTGCGGTGGCTTCTCTTGTTGCGGAGCACGGGCTCTAGGCGCACGGACTTCAGTAGTTGTGGCTCGCGGGCTCTAGAGCGCAGGCTCAGTAGTTGTGGCGCACAGGCTTAGTTGCTCCGCGGCATGTGGGATCTTCGCGGACCAGGGCTCGAACCCGTGTCCCCTGCATCGGCAGGCGGATTCTTAACCACTGCGCCACCAGGGAGGTCCCCTGAAATTCTTAACGTTGGCACAAGAGGCCCACGTGTTTGCTTTGCACCAGGCCGGGCAAATGATGTAGCCGGTCCTGAGTAGGTGTGTCACTTCGGATCCTGGCGAGAAGCAGCTGGTACATCCAGAGGGTTTCATGGAAGACAACTTAACGAACAGATCATGTGGAGAGGCGTGAGCGGGCTTCAGGACGCTAACAAGGAAAGGCAGAGCGCTCAGACTCAGAGCAGGAGCGGCTGCTGCCCCCGGGTGTCCACTCCAGCCGCCGCCGTAACTGCAGAAGTGAGACAGCCTGGGACCTGGGACCCTTTGCTGCAGTGCTGCAATTCTCGCACCTGGACACACCTCTCCTCGAGCAACAAATTACAAAGAAACTGTATGCGACTAAAAAATAACTGCGTGGGGCTTCCCTGGTGGCGCAGTGGTTGAGAATCCGCCTGCCGATGCAGGAGACACGGGTTCGTGCCCTGGTCCGGGAAGATCCCACATGCCGCGGCGCAACTGAGCCCGTGAGCCATGGCCGCTGGGCCTGTGCGTCCGGAGCCTGTGCTCCGCAACGGGAGAGGCCACAACAGTGAGAGGCCCGCATACCGCAAAAAAAAAAAAAAAAAAAAAAAAAAAAAAAAAAAAAAAAAAAATAACTGCGTGCATGTGCAGTTGGGGCAACTTCTGGACCCAAGAGTTACAAAGAGACCAAAAAACCCAACTGCCAGTTTGGAAGAGCCTGCAGCCAAAACTGTGGCGAGCATTGCCCTCTGAGGAAGGCGCCATTAAGACCCTCATAAGCCTCAGGGCCCGATTGTACTCTCCTTGGTATGCATCCTGGACTTTATGGTATGAACGTAAAAAGGGAGATGGCCTTTGGCCACATCTCTCCAGGGACCTGCTCAGTTACTGGGGGTCCCTGGTTGTTCCCTAAAGCTAGGAAAAGCAACCCTGGAGGGGAAATTGGTGCCTTTGAGGGAGAAGCCGAGAAGCCAATCAACCAGCTGATGCCGATAAGGCGTGACTAAGCCGAGAAGCCAATCAACCAGCTGATGCCGATAAGGCGTGACTAAGCAAATTCCCTGCTTTAGGGGGATGTAGATACCTTGGTGCGTTCAGTTCCCTACCCCCTCTCGTCGATGGTTGCTGCACTCTGAGGACCCGCCGCGGCTGGCGGCAAGTGGCGCCCGAACAGGGACCGGACGAGAGGGACATCTGAATCTCGGTAGGTGAATCCCCGGAGTGAAGGGTGAAAGTGTGGCCACATAGTAAAGTTGATAGTAACTCGGGGCAATAGGCAGAAGTAAAAAAATATGGGACAAAAAGTATCCAAGAAGCGACCTGAGATCACTGATCAAGAGCAGGAGTTGTCCACCAGTGCTTTCCAGGCTTTCATAGCTGGAAATTATGATGTCTGTCTGCAACATCTTGCCTGCCTACAAGATATAAACAAAGACGATTATAAAATAATTTTGAATACGGCAGTAGCTGAGTTTTTCAAAAGTAACCAGACAACAACAGCTAGTTTAAGACAGACACTTAACCAATTGAAGAATCAGGTGCACTCGGCTGTTGAAGAAATGGATGGACTAGATGATGTTGAAAACAGTATGTTGTATTACAATCAGGCAGTCATCCTGTATCATGTCCGACAGTATACAGAAGCCATATCCATTGGTGAAAAACTTTATCAGTTCATAGAACCTTTTGAAGAAAAATTTGCCCAAGCAGTGTGTTTTTTGTTCGTAGACCTGTATATATTAACCTACCAAGCTGAGAAAGCTTTACATCTTCTTGCTCTTCTAGAAATAATGATTTCACAGGGCAACAATAACAAAAATGGAAAGAATGAGACTGGTAAAGATACTATTTTTGTGTTGAATATATGTAGGAGGACAAGGGACTTTACTGGCCGGCCATAGTTTAAAGGTAGTTAAAGCTGTTACAAGTTTGAAGTGTCCCTCCTTTTTTCCTTCTGACTTTCCCCAATCTGATTTTGAATTCTCAAATCTGGTGCACCTTAAATTATAATAACGGTACCATTCTAATTTCTTCAGTTTCTGTTACTGATAATAGTTTGGTTTTTTTATAAGCATTGGGATTTGGGGAAGTTTGCATTGTCTTATTCTTATCAACCGGTTATTACTTGTGTTACACCCTCATATGCCTTGCTAATAGGAGATTTACAGATTGAGTTTACTTCTGGTTCCTTAGGATATAATGTAACTTGTCAGAATTGTATTTTTAGTACTTGCCTTCTGCCTGTGAAAGGAACTTGTTCTGTTATGATGTTAAAACAACCTTCCTATGTAATGCTGCCTGTAAATATTTCTGAACCATGGTATCGTAGTACTAGCATACAAGCTTGGCTAGAATTATCTGAAGCTTTAAAAAAAAAAGACCTAAACGATTCATTGGAATAAGTGTATGGACTGATGGACACATTAGTTTGAACATACAAAAACTTAATGCGGAAATACAAGCAATTCAAGAAGCTCATCTACAAGAAGACGGGCCCCAACAATTAATTCAAGGACTCTTGGATCAGCTTCAATGGTTAAATCCAACGCATTTGGTTTCAAAATGGACTCACAGGATTGATTACCGTGGGGTCATGTGTATTGTTGATGTTAATTGCATTACCTTGTTTATTACGCTTTATTGTTGGCCGTCTTGCTGCTCTTCGTCAGGAGGTGTATGGGTTGAAATTGCATTATCAAGCTTTAAAAAATAAAAGAGGGGGGAATGTGGCGAGCATTGCCCTCTGAGGAAGGCGCCATTAAGACCCTCGTAAGCCTCAGGGCCCGACTGTACTCTCCTTGGTCTGCATCCTGGACTTTATGGTACGAACGTAAAAAAGGAGATGGCCTTTGGCCACATCGCTCCAGGGACCTGCTCAGTTACTGGGAGTCCCTGGTTGTTCCCTAAAGCTAGGAAAAGCAACCCTGGAGGGGAAATTGGTGCCTTTGAGGGAGAAACCGAGAAGCCAATCAACCAGCTGATGCCGATAAGGCGTGACTAAGCCGAGAAGCCAATCAACCAGCTGATGCGGATAAGGCGTGACTAAGCAAATTCCCTGCTTTAGGGGTATATCTATACGGCTACGCTTTGTTGTTAAACTTGCCTTGCAACCATCAGTTGTCTGTGCCCTTCTGATCCCATACCTTGGTGCGTTCAGTTCCCTACCCCCTCTCGTCGATTGTTGCTGCACTTTGAGGACCCGCCGCGGCTGGCGGCACAAAACAGGGGGTCGGGAGCGAAAAGCAGGGTGCTGAGCGTGCCCCCTGCACACAAGACCACTTAACGGGTGGGCAAACTGCCTAAGCCATCCCTCCGTCCCGACCCCTGGACACACCCCTCCCCTCACCCCATGTAAGGAACACGCTTGCCCCACCTCAGGGAGCTGACCAGGCAAGGGAACCTATCGTTAGTTCTCGCTCCCCGCCTGCTACAGCAGGGGCCCCGATAACGCCTTGCCTGGATTTCTTGCCTGGCCTCTGATCAATTTCTATTGACTGGGGAAGGCCAGCAACCCTGGTCAGTAACGTATCAGCCGCCCAACAGGAGCTGGGGACTCAGAATTGGCTTCTCCTAAAACTGAGGCCTAGAAAGAGGAATTGGACAAATAAGTTCCAGATTTTGCGCTCTCTTCTGCCTATCTCCTTCAGATGCCTTTGATTTGCTGCTAAGACAGGAGGAGGGCTGGGAGCTTGGGAGAGGCGGCCGCGAAAACTGTCCTCCGGGGACGTGGCGTAACTCTTGGAAGGGTGGAGACTCCATCTGAAGAAGCAAAACCGTGAGGCGGGTCAACACGGTGGCCTCTACTGATGGTCACTTATTTAAAGAAATCTTGAGTCTTTAGGGGCCAGCAGCCTAACCCCAAGCGAAGTCGCCCGTAAATAGAATGCCAAATCTATACTTCCCCACAAGCAAAGTCAGTGGAGCCCCGTGGATTCAGATCTGCTCTGTTGAGGGAGGAGAAAACTCGTTTATTAGCTAGAGGTTCACTTCTAAAATACTCCTTTGCGAGCTAAAACGTTAAAGCTGTCTTAAATCAATTGACGTAACTGAATTTTTCAGACCAGCTTTACCTAAGCCTTAAGATTTTTTTTTTTTTTTTTTTTTTTTTTGCGGTACGCGGGCCTCTCACTGCTGTGGCCTCTCCCGTTGCGGAGCACAGGCTCCGGACGCGCAGGCTCAGCGGCCATGGCTCACGGGCCCAGCCGCTCCGTGGCACGTGGGATCCTCCCGGACCGGGGCACGAACCCGTGTCCCCTGCATCGGCAGGCGGATTCTCAACCACTGCGCCACCAGGGAAGCCCAGCCTTAAGATTTAATGTTCAATATTCCTCTGGATAAACAAGGGGGGTGGGTAACATTACTGAAACAGATTCGTGAGTGTACTCGGATTCAGCTGTAAATGCAGACCTGAAAACGTGAATTGTAGCCCTTATTTTTGTAAGTCGTGTTGCCAATGTCCTTATGAAAACTCAGGTTTTCAGGACGACGCCTCCACGGAGGAGTACAAAAATGACTATTCTAGGAGTGATTCTTGGAGTTAGAAATGCTGCGGGAAACCTTCCCACAAGAACACTAATGTCATGGACGGGAAGTGGTCTTGGGAGCAACTTTTAGCTGTTAGATGCTCCACGGTTGCCTGATTCTTTACGGAACAGAGTTGCCCATAAACGAACACGGTGAATGGATGGCTCTTATGATCTAGGACCACCTCTCATTCCATTCTGCCTTCTAGTATCTGTATGCTTTGATGAGTTAACTTCTGGGTCTGGTTCACCTGTAAACAGGAAAACGACCTACCTCAAAAGTTGGCCAGGCTGAAATGCAGGCGTCTACAGTTCCTGGTAACCAGTACTCACGTCAGCAACTGAGCAGCCACTGTGCAGTTGCCACCACCAAGTGCAATCTACAGGGAGATGGATCAATGCAGATAGTCAAATGCTTTGGGGGTCAAGAACAGAATGACATGGGAACTCAGAAGAGCTTCCTGGTCCCTGAAACTCAACGGCAGGATGACAGCAAGAGTTTCCTTGGGCAAGCAATCACTGAACAAAACTTGCAGCGGACTTGGACTGGAGAAGGAAGGGAGATTTGGAAAGGAGACCTATTGTCTGGGCCCAGTGGCAGCTGACTGGATCGCTTCAAAAGGCTTAAGCCGTTGGAAGCATCACTGGACAAAAAGAGTAAACTTTGGGATGAATTGCCCGCCCCATCCAGACCCCCTCAGCCCCCCCCCCCCCCCCCCCGCGCGCCCCTAACACCCTGTGGGACCCAACTTACGCAGGACCGGAAGTGATAAAGGAAGCAAGCAAACTCAGATGGTGTAGGAAGTCCTAGCCAAGAGGTGTGCAATTATCCAGCTCTCCGCACACCCTCGGGGCAGAGGGCCGGCTACAAATTGGGCGGAGCTGTCCCTCCTCCAGTGCACGGCATCCAGCTCCCAGCCCTTCCTGCCCTGCTTTATAAAGCAGAGGGGCGCAGGGGAGGTCAACCAGACTTCCCCTCCAGTTTCTGGCCCCCTCACTTCCCCTTTCATCATCCTCAGAAACCCTAGACAATGCCTCGCGTATCCGCTGGGTGATCACATTCTCCCAGGTTTGCTGGTGGGGTCCCCGCGAAAGAACCGGCGCTGGAGTGCGGGGAGAGCACACGTGCTCCCTCTCTGACAGCCGTGCGCAGGAAGTACATTCATTTCCAACCTGTTGGCAACGCACTGACAGTCAGAGGAGCCACAGCTGTGGGTGTGGAAAGGCTTCTGGGGAGAAATAATTTCCCAGCCCCGAGCTGCTGTGGAAGGAGAAATTGAACACTTACTTGTAATTTCCCCCCGAAGCCTGTCGGGGCCTAATCTAAGTAGGCACTTGGGCTGAAAGGGCAGGGCCTGGAAGCCGAGACTTTTTCCAGTGGCCGTGTTCCAGCCCATCCCCCATGCCAGCCTCCCATAGCCCTATTTCTGAGGACGCTGAAGTCTTGAATACCTTCTGGGGGCTGAACCCCCTCTTCGATAGAGTTCTTCATTTTTTTTTTTTCTGAAAAGTCAAAGCTTGAATCTGGGTTTGACTCGCCATGTGACCTCGGGCAAGGTCTTAACTGCTTTAAACGTCAGTCTCCTATAGAACTGTTGCAAAGATAAAACGAGGACACGTTTTACCTTTGCAGGACACGGGCCAGACCTGGCATACGTCTCCCGATAGCTTGTGTACCTGTTCCTGCCTCTGTCACTTGGGGTTTGCAGTGTACCTTCCTCCTCCTGGGATGTCCTGGAGATGGGGAAGTAGCATCCATCCGAGCTGGTTGTTCAAAGGCCTGACACAGCCGGTGGGGGTTGCGCCTGTGTTTTGGGAGAGAGGTTGGGTGTTAGCCACTAGAATTAGAAGTTGGTCTAAGTTCTGACAGGCCCGACAGGCCACGGGTGGCTCCAGGGAAATGCTGACTTCATGACAACCTATTTGAGAGCCCTTGGCATCGTATCTGATACACCTTGACCTTCTGAGCTGCCTGACCTCTTTAGTTTTGTCATTAGATTCAGACCATGGAGACGTGGAACCAGAAACTCCAGGAGCTTGACTTCTGACTTGGCTCTGTGTGTGTGTGTGTTTTGGCTACATCGGGCGGCTTGCGGGATCTCAGTTCCCCGACCAGGGATCGAACCCATGCCCCCTGCAGTGGAACCTCGGAGTGATAACCACTGGATCGCCAGGGAATCCCCTTGGCTGTGTTCTTTGTAAAGCAGTGCTCTGCCCTATGCTGTCCCCCTAAGTGAGAGCCTACAGCCAAGAAAACTTCTGAGCCTCAATTTCACACCCTCTTTCCCCAAACCTTGGCTCCCTTGACAAAAGGACTTCCGACAAAGTACACACCAAAGTGTTGTTCCCATGTAGGACTCGGACACGTAGAAGGAATGGACTGACCCACTGGAGACAAGAGAACGTTGTGGGTAACAGGGTGGGTGAGCCTGCGGTTGCGCTTAGCTACGCCTTGAGCCCCAGGCTGTACCTTACGGGTCAAGTGTAGCTGTTGACAGCCTGGCTCTACCATGAGCTGGATGACCTTAGTCAAGGTCACAGCTTTCCCTGAGCCTCGGGAAAAATCTAGACGAGATGGAAGTGCTTGACACCAAAGCTGTCTGGTTTTGAGCACATTAAGAACTGTCAAGACCCCAACCAGCTTCTAAAAGATATAAAAACTCAGGAGTTGAGTCTGACCTTTTCTAACTTGGCTAGAGAGAGATTAAGCCATAACCTAAACTTGATGGCTACACTGTTTCCTTTCAACTCCTTTCCAAGTGCTCAGAACTGTTGCTAAGATCCGTTAGTGACCTCCTGCTGGAAGCCTCTCCACCAGGCATCATGGAAGGTGGCTGGCCAGGGGCACAAAGGAAACCTACACAGCAGGTCCTCTTTGCTTTTTGCCGGTGCATGTGAGAGGGAGGGGGTATGTTACTTTGTACTTGGTTCATCTAGTAATGATTGCTAAACCTAAAAGAACAGTGGCTTAACCAAATAGGTTTTTCCTCTATTAAAATCTAGAGGCAGCCCATCTAAGGGCTGGCATGATGTAGGGACCCACCCTCCTTCAGTCTTATTACTCTGTTCAAGGCATATGTTCCTAGACTCACAATCACAAGGTGGCTGCTGGGGCGCCAGTCACTATCGGGATTCCAGCCAGTAGGAAGGTGAAGGTGCCTCCTTTAAGAGCATAGCCTAGAACCTGAGCTCACCAGTTCCACCTATATCCCATTTGCTAGAACTTTAGGGACGTCGCCACACCTGGCTGCAAGAAGATCTTGCCCCGTCTGGGGTAATCATGTCTACGCAACTAACAATGGGAAAGTCTCTTACTAGGAAAAGGCAGGAACTGATGTTTGGGGCTAAATAGAAGTCTGTTTAGAATGCCAAAGCCCTTGACCAACCAGTACTGGCATCGGCCGTGTGCCCTCAGGCAAACTAGCGTGCCCATTTTACAGATGCGAAGGTGGCTTATCAACTTCATAGCTTTGAGGACTGACTTCCACAATAGGAGCGTTTCTCTAGTTCCCAGCACCCGGCTGCTACTAGGATCTTTCCCCTAGGAGTTGTGCATCCTGGCTTGCACATTCTACTGCATATACCTTAGTGAAAGACCTAGTTCCCGAGAAAGTCTTCACGGAGAAATGTGAGTTGCATGTAGACATCTGGGCCTGATTTAGGAAGTCTTTGAGAGATGCACTGTTCTCTACGAGGCATCCCTTTTGTCAGAGGCTGCCAGCATTGCAAGGACACTTAACGGCTAAGTACAAACAGCTGGCCCACATCTGCAGGATCCATTTTCAACAACTGTATACAGTAGATCCTGCTGATAATGAACTTGGGTCCAGCAGGGCTCAGTTCATCGGGGGCACTGCTGGGGTTGCAAGGTGCAAATGACGATTCCAGATAGCGAGGAGGCCCCGAGAGGCTGTTCTGCCTTCAGACTCCATTTCTTAGCTGAGTAACGTGAAACCTGGGGCTGTTTTTCTCCAGAATTTTCTTGGTTTGTAAAATAGGGCAGCACTGCGTGATGGCTGCCCAGTGAATTGGAAAGCAACCCCTCCCTCGCCCCAAAGAACTTTGATACAACCAAGATTGCTATCGTGAAACATTAGAGCCGGGGGAATCTATAAACCCACCTGATCTGTTGCCCTGTCTGGGCAGGAAGATGCTTTTAGAAGTTTGACAAATATCCATCCGTCTTGTGGAGGATCCCATTTTGGTATCTGTTCTTGTCCTATTTATGACCCTAATAATAGAAAGTGCTTCTTAAGGCCTCAGGTGACAGAGATGCTGGGTTGCTTCAAGGTTGAATTGAGGGCTTCTGGGAGCTGCTTTCAGCACCACCTGCTCCACCCGCCTCCCCCATCACCCCCCCCCCCCCGGGCAGCCACGCCTACCACAGCGATCTCTACTTAGAAAGTGAGTTCAACTTTCTCTTTCAAAGCTGCATAGAAGCTCCCCCCTGCAAGCGAGGACGCATCCTCCTTTATCGAGAACTTGAATGGTGGTCCTCACAAGGGTAAATCGGAACCTTAGCTTTAAGAAACGCACTTAACATGAAAGGAATGAATCCATAGTGTTAAAATGATTTTCCAATTGTTAAGCAGTGCAGACTTCTGCATTTTGACATATATTGGCATTTATGACCTACTTGAGCATCCATGATAGAGGTGGTAGGATCAAGTGTTGCAGTTAGACTGGGTCCCGACTGAGCGCGCATCCTGCCTGACCACTGACCTGCTGTGTGACTTTGGACAAGTTACTTAACACCTCTGTGCCTCAGCCACCTTAGGTGTAGATGAGATTTAAAAAAAAAAAAAAAATAGCATCATTCCCTTAGTACTCAAAACATCTTGAAGTAAAAGTGTGTATAGAGCCATGCCCAACATGTAGTAAGCTGAGTATTTTTTTATATAATTTTTTTATACAAACTTGTTTATAAAAGCTGGGGCTGGGACTTCCCTGGCGGTCCAGTGGTTAAGACTCTTGCACTTCCAATGCAGGGGGCACGGGTTCAATCCCTGGATGGGGCACTAAGATCCCACATGCCGTGCAGCCAAAAAAACCCCAAAAAACCAAACTACCCGGTCTGCCCCATAAGGCAATGCTATGAGGAGTTAATTTTGAAGCCTACCTGCACAGATGATACGAACAGGGCGTCGTAGGGGTGCAACTTGTGACCCTAAGATGTCCCTTTGGTATAAGGATGATTTTAGGCTGGTAATTAAACAGCAGACATGGAAGAAATGGAAAACCGAGTAGAAATTGCCCTTTGTAAAAGATACTTATTTGTAATCTTAGATTACACTGAGATTTGGAATTTCCCTCTGTAGGGCGTCTCCTTCCTGTACCAGGAAGAAAAGGATGACCTTATTTCTAGAGCTTCTTACCAAGGCAGAAGGCAACAACTTAAGTCTGCATGACAACTTTACTCTTATTTACTGTGCTTTTCCTGGTCACCTCCCATAACTGGCTCCCCCTGCCCTCAACATCTTTTGTCTTTAGCTGAAGATGATACCTAAGGTGCTGACTCCGCCATCTCTCCCTCAGCTCTGCCCTCAAAGAAGAGGCCATGGACAGAATTCCCAGCGACAGTCCTGAACTTCGCTCTGGTTGGGGAATGCCGGGAGCTGATTGCTGATTACCTTGGACCCAGATTACGTGAAGCTGTCACGGGCTAAGGGGATGTGACTCCTCCGACTTGTCCAAGGCGATCAGGACGTGTCTCTAGCCTGGAGGAAGGGTACACGCCACTCAACAGCAAGTTGGCACAACCTCAACATCACTTACTTGCAGGGTGACACGGTTCAGCCTGGGGACGCTCTTGGCTCTGAAGTCCTTCCTCTGGCTGCTCTGTTAGTCTGGTCTTTTCCCCTTGAACGTATCCAGTGCATGTCTAGGGAGGGAGGTGGAAAATTGCTTACAAGTAAGAAGTTGCCCTCCCATTGGTAATTCAAGCTTGTCCAAAACGAAGCTTCAGTGCACACAGCTACCTGCGTCTGTATCCTCAGGACATCTCTCGCTCAGGTGTGTCTGAGCCCCGTGCTTCTTCGTGGGATGCACGTTCAGAAAGTGGCATTAGTATGATTGAAGGTAGAGATCTGGGCCCTCTGCTGTCAAAAGGTCATCCGCTGGACACTCACGCAGGCCCAGTTGAATGGTTGGTGGTCTCGACACGTTTGAGCTGCGCGCGAACTAGCTCCGAGTTCCTGAAAAACAACTTGGGCAACTGTGGCTATTGTGACCCATGTCAGGTGTTACCTATAGGGGGCGGTTAAAGGGTCTTGTGATAAGCTCTGCGAAGCTTGGACGCCGTGTCATTCACAAGAACAGCTAAAGCAAGCTTGGTCAGTGTGGGCAGGTTACAGTTTACTTAGACAAGCAAGTTATAGTTGAATGGATCTGGTCCTCAGTTTCAAAGCCAGAGGCTCCTGGAGTCAAGGTCCCAGTGGGGGCAGGAAGAGAAACCTTCCTGCTGTTGGAGACTCTTCCCCCTGAGGCTCTCCTGACCTGGCCCTGGGGCTAGAGTAGTCATGGCAACTATACTAGCCTCTTGGGGTACGCCCACCCCTTTAACCCGCCTCTTTTTGGTTTCTGGAGAGCGCTGACATTTTGGCCAGTGTCGTGCCTTTCTCTGACCCCCATTTCCTTGGATTCTCCTGTGGCTGGATTCCCTTGAAAGGGAAATAATCATTTGTAGAGACTCCCAGGCACTTCACTTTGGAGGCCATCTGTGATCCTATTGGAATGTTTTATGGAACTCGTGACCCCACCAGGTGACTCTCTAGCGTGATCTGCAGACGGAATGGAAGATAAGAGGCACTGTGCTTCCTGAGATACTTGGAAAAAGTAAGTCAAAACACGTTCATGTTGAACCTTGACTATGGCTGCCCAGGGGGTGGGGCTCGTGCATTTGGTTCATCATGAACCTCCTCTCTGGAACCTGCCGCTCTTGGAAAATGAGCTCATCGGTTTCCTTACCTACCTTCTTGGGTCCCCTCTCCTGGCCGCTGTGCTACTGGGACCGCACCCTTTACTTTATTTTTTAAAAGAAATTATTTATTTATCTTCGGCTGCGTTTGAGTCTTCGTTGCTGCGCACCGGCTTTCTCTAGTTGCAGCGAGCGGGGGCTACTCTTCGTCGCGGTGCGCGGGTTTCTCATGGCGGTGGCTTCTCTTGTTGCGGAGCACGGGCTTCAGTAGTTGTGGCTCGCGGGCTCTAGGGCGCAGGCTCAGTAGTTGTGGCCCACGGGCTTAGCTGCTTCGCAGCATGTGGCATCTTCCCGGACCAGGACTCGAACCCGTGTCCCCTGCATTGGCAGGTGGATTCTTTTTTTTTTTTTTTTTTGGCAGGTGGATTCTTAACCACTGCGCCAGGAGGGAAGTCCTGGGACCACACCCCCTTAAACACCAGTTTACTTTCAGCTAACGAAATATGTTAATATTTGGTCTTGAATAACCAGCTTATCGAAATGACCAAGCTAACTAGATGCTCAAACTTTTTCAAGCTAGTTGCACCTGGGTTGACCAGCCCATCTGCCTTGAATGGCTTCACGCCCAGAACGGTGTATTTCAAGAGAAACCACTTTGGGGAAACTCAAACTTAGTTTTCCATGCCACTTACTATTTTTATTCTTATAGTGTCTCTGCATTCACCAAGATGGAGCCTCCAGACTCGGGATCAATTAGTTTCTGGGCCATGACGAGGGATTTGAACAAAGCTGGTTATAATTGCTCAGTGCAGGGGGACAAGTAGCATCTCCTGGATCTGGTCTTAATGAGCCTGAATACTTGGGCCAGAGCGCCCCCTCCCACTCTGACTCCCTGTGGAGGTGATTACCCCATCGTTGCCATTTTAAGAATGGAAGCAAGGACGATCGGCTCCTCTAATGAGAGCTGACAGTGGCTCCAGCCTCTGGCTTCGGGAATGAGGGGGAGGCCAGGCGCTCAGGAGCACGCCATCCCTTAAGTGTCTCCTCCCTGACCCGGGAGAGCAGAAGTCTGTTTCCCTGCTGCTCGGGGGCGGGGGGGGCACGGGTGGGCTCTCTATCTCTAAAGAAGAAAGCAAGCATGGTTTTTGTTTTGCACCAGCTTAGCAAAGGAGGGATTAAACTCAAATGCCAAAGCAATCAGACCCAGAGGAGGTGCAGAGATCAGGGCGGCATCCTCTCTGAGGCTGATCTGAGAGGACAGGTTGCCTGGAAGGGTCCGAGCCTGCTGCCGGCTCTCGGGGGACTGGCTACCTGAGGAACAGGTGCTTCTGGGAGTCATAGCACCCTTGCCTGGCACCTTTTCTCACCCTCTCCCATTTAACGTCAGGCATCTCAGTAGCCCTGGCTACCCGCAGTGGAGAAGGGCACCCCCAGCGAGCAGCACGTGGTCTGCCAGTTGCCTGGTACTCTTTCCCCCAAAACATGTACTTTGGGAGAGCAAAGGGCACTCAGGCTCTCTCTTTCCTTGCTTTCTGGTGCTTTATCTTCTTAGATGCTGGAAAAGTTAAGGTTTATCATGAGCTGGTTTTGACTTGCTTGGTGTTGACTTGGTTCTTTCTGCACAGCTGGTGGGGCTGGTGAATTTGATTCACTGTGAACCTCCTCTCTGGAATCTTTTGCTTTTAGAGAACGAGCTTTAGTTCCTACTCGTACTTACTTCTAGATTTCTATCTGTTTCTGAAGTTTGGTGCCAGATCCATCTATGGACTTATTTTTCTCCCAGATACATCAGTTACAAGCTCTTCTGTGTCTTCTTGTTCCCCTGCCATTCTGCGTAGCCATTCAAGGTCAGCAGGGGGCATGTATGGACCTCTTCACTCAGAGACCCACTGGGTTCATTTTGTGGCTCCATCTCCTAGAAACTCGGGGTCCTCTGCTGGGGGAACAAAAGGGTGGGACCAGGGTGCTACTTCTTTCTCATGAGCTATAAGCGCCAACTGGCAGCTGAAACTTCTTACTGCCTAGAGCACCCTTGACCTTGAGGCAGAGCTCACCTCCCATTTAGAGGATGAAGTATCTTTAAGAGAAATGTACCCAGTGGTATAGTAGACCCGTGAACAGTGTTCATGTTCCCCCACCTCACCTCAGTCTAGGACCTAGTCTTTGAGGCCAAAATGATTCTCTGGTCAACTGTGGAGCTGAAGAATCCAAAGCTTCGGAATGTGCTAAAGAATCTCCATTTGTGTCCCCTGCCCCGATTCATTCCCCATCCCTCTTTCCTCAGCCTCGGCCGCGTCACCAAGAGGATGACTCTGCTTTCTTGCTCAGTAACTTCTAGGCTGCTCTGGCTCCCGCCGGCTACCATCCAGACGGTGAGGAATGAGGGAAATGCTTTCTCCTACAGAGAGAAGGGGCTGCGGCCAGTGTGCCCGCTGGGTGCTAGTAGCCATGACCTCTAAGTCTCCTCCAAGATAAGTGTAGTCCCAGAGCCACTGGCCCTTACTAGTTTGTGGACCCAACTAGATTAAAAGCTACCCATCCCATGCTGACAAAGTTTCCTTAAAGGCTTTTCCTGACTTCACACAAACAACTTACTTATGCTGATCTTGGCTGAAGCTAGCAGTACATTCTTTTCCTCCTGGAATCTTATTTTCCCCCAGATCTATGCCACAAACAAATATGGAGTCAGTTCTGTATGCCAGGGACTTTGAGGTCTTCACTAACATTTGTGGTTTCAGACCATATAAAGCATCAGTGGAGTAGCCCCCAGGTCTAGGGACAGGTTGGTGAGAGAAGTTTCTAAGGATTCCCTTCAATACGATCTGTCCTGCAGAGCAATTATCATCATACATAGGAAGAAAAATAGAAAACCTATTGCTGGAGGGTTTGATTGTTGAAAGGGACAATTCGGGGCTTGTGGCTCCATTTGGAGTGGAAAGTCTACAAAGCAAGCTGGGCTTCACCTGCTGTCACACCCTTCTCCAAAGACTCTCCTGCTAGACAGCCGATGCCCTGAGCTGCTCGCTCGTGGAGGGATGTGGTATCAACAGAGTGTCCTTGGTCAATCCTGGTGCCAATGGGTCGATGAATGTGAATGAGGACCTTAATGTTGCTGAGGCCAGGAGAGAGGAGCAGGTCGCGTTCACGCAGGGTGACTCCTACGGTGGCTCTAAAGCAAGGTACGCTGGGCAAATAGCAAGTGATAATGCACGGGAAAGAGTCCCTGTTTTCCTGGTGCAAAGGTCCTCTGCACTGGGGGCCTTCCCTGCTTTTCTGCATTTTACTCTCAGGGAGAGCAGAATGTGAAGGCCAAAGACATGTTTGTCCCACCCCTCCCTCTGGGGCTTTCCTTGTAGCTAAACTGTACCTGGTCTAAGCTGATCTTTCTCTTGAGGGGTGCATATGTTTAATTCCATGGAAATTCCTGGGAGTAGGGTTCCCTTCCCAGAGAGGCTCAGAAATTGACTATCATGAATGCCAAAACTCCAAACTACTCAGACTTGGACCACTTGACTTTCCCCCATGTGGCCTCTAGATGGCTGAGCTTCCTTAATTTATTCTGGGGGAGGGGATCCTATCACGAGACAGTTGCTAACTGCATTAATAATCAAAGATCTCTTTCTGGATGAAAACTCCTGAGGCAATCTGCAGTCAGCCCCCGCCCGCCCCCCCCCACACACACCCTGGGTATCTTTAAGTGACAGGATCTGTCTATTCATGTGCTTATGAAAACACCTGTATAGCTAACACTCCAGATGGAACTGTAAACACTTCCATGATGGTTTCAAGGTCTACCTGTTTCTCCCCCCAGCAATTATTCAGAAAGCAGGAGTCATTATTCCAGGAAGTTGATTAGGCCTGGCAGTTCGTACTCACTGGTCAGCAATGGATGGTACTTCCAACATTGCTTTGGTTCTGGTAAAAGTATTGATCAAGTAGTATTTAGAATATTAAAGCCGATCCTTTGTGACTGTTTCCTTAACTAATGTGATTTCCCAATAGCGTTTGATAACCCATGTTGAGAGGATTGATGTGACTCGACCTTCCCAGCATCTCCTGAACCAATTCAATTTGACAGAGTACTATGTTCATGGACGCCATTTATTTAGCCAGTCTCAGTGTCCCAATATCACCGGGGGGTCTATATTAGCAACGAAGCTTATATGGAGGTAGACCTTCGGAACAATGTAATTTGGGTGAGTACAGACCATGCTGCAGATGGTGGTAAATTAAATACAAAAATACGGATATACAACTGGAGGACATGGTTATTTTCAGGTCCAGAACTTGGACATAGAGATGAAATTTCCCTCTTACTGTGGTTTAGAAGGGGGTAAATAATATCTGCTTAAAAACAGGAGACTGTTTGCTACGGCATGTGTGCTAGATAACCCTACCTGTGACTAAGGGAAATCCTTCAGTGATTCCAAGCTTATTCTGTCAAGAGGAGGTCAGTGGGTGCTTCTCGAGAAGAATGCCTTAGATGACTTGTGATGTTCCTGGCAAGGTCATGTCAGAGCATCTTGATTCATCTTCTAAAACATGGCCAGCAATGATTTTTATCCCAGCGGTTGAGGTAGAACATAAAGGCTGAGGGAGAAGTGTCTTCGATTGGTTTCTAGGCACATCTCCAGATGAGTATGCAAGTCAAAACATGGCTATGTGAGACCCTGAGACTTTTCTTAGCTCCTCTGGGAACAAACCCTGCAGCCTTGAGTTCCAGCACTGGAGCGTGAGGTCTGCTCACCCCCTCAGCATCTGCTACTCGGGAAGAAGTGGGGACACCTTCTTCCCATGGTCTTGCGTCAAGCCCTCTGATCCTGATCTCCATGACTATATGTAGTAACTTGAGCTGAGATCTGAAGAACCGTGAGAAACCAGCTACTTGAACTTCTGGGTAAAACAGGGTTAGAGCTGGAATGAGGAAGCTGGAAAGGAAGAGACTGAATGAGGTGGTGACGGGTATCCAAGACACTCTAGATATAGCTCTAGCCTGGTTTGCCTCATGGTGCCTGGCACCTCACCAAGCAGAACTTAATGTTCCAGGAGCTATTCGGCAAGGCTGTTACCCTCCCTTCCCAATTCCTTTGTGTGTGGGGTGGGGGGGGAGAGTGTGGCTCAAATGCTCTGGGAAAAGTAGATGACAGCCATGTCAACGGTGGCACACCTGTAGAATGCTATTAGCACCAGTATCCCAGCAGGCTGCTGAGAAGCTTGGGTAGCTGCCTTTGAGTTAGCAGGACACAAGCTTCTAGAAGGAGCCCTGCTTACTGAATTGGGAAAACAACTCAAGGAAATCCATGGTGGATGTATTGCATCTTGAGGCTGACCCGCTTGCTTCCCTGCTTACAGTTGTGTGTAGATCTGATCTGCTTTGAATGTAGCAGACACCACCTGGATGCATTGCTGCTCTGGCTTTCCGAGGTGTCCTGAGGCTGCTGCCTGGTACTTGCTCGGAGAAGTCTTTTATGGCAGAAGGTGCCAAGATCCTCTCGCTCAACCTCTTAGATGCTGGCTTTGTCTTAAAGAGGCTTTCTCAAGTGGAGACCCTGATGCTTTCTTTTTTTTTTTTTAAACATCTTTATTGGAGTATAGTTGCTTTACAATGGTGTGTTAGGTTCTGCTTTACAACAAAGTGAATCAGTTATACATATACCTATGTTCCCAAATCTCTTCCCTCTTGTGTCTCCCTCCCTCCCACCCTCCCTATCCCACCCCTCTAGGTGGTCACAGAGCACCAAGCTGATCTCCCTGTGCAATGCGGCTGCTTCCCACTAGCTATCCGCCCTAAGTTTGGTAGTGTATATATGTCCGTGCCACTCTCTCACTTCGTCACAGCTTACCCTTCCTCCTCCCCATATCCTCACCTGATGCTTTCTTCCCTCTTATCTGTCTCGCTGTCCAGAGTGTTCTTGGGATTAATACCTGTGGAAGCCCAGAAGGAAACAGGATTGGGTAGGTAGAGGAGTTGAACTGTCCACCTCTCTTTTGGTCCAGCAAGCAGTTTTCAAGAGGAAGATTCTTTAAAGCTGTCCTAAGTAAGGGCAAGAGAATCGGACCTCTCTATCCTGTATTGATTAGTCTCTGGCAGGGGCAGTGTCAGGAAATGTGCACGTAACCTAGGCGAAGGCAGTTCTCTGGCTGGAATAATCCCCCCAGGGAGCTGACTGCTAAGGGCTGTCTGCTAGCAAGTGAAGTCATCAAAATGAAGGGTGTCAGGGGAGCTGTCTGGCATGTCACAGCATATTGCTCGACAAGCATAAGTTTCCCAGAGATGGCATATCTTCCTCACTCAGTTTGCTTTATCTCAGCCTCCCTTGTTGTGAGTGATGAGATCAAGCCACTTTTTCTACTTTTTTTTTTTTTTTTTTTTTTTTTTTTAGCAAGTGAAGCTTGTAAAACTAGAGATTGCAGCAAGGTAACTAAAGCGTGGCGATGGCCGAAGTGATGCCATCTCATTGCAGCTTCAATTCAAAGGAGTACCTTTGTCTTTGAAATCAAGGTCCACTTGGGCTTATTCCTGAGCTCAGAGCGGACAGTCAATCTAGCGAGGCTTGCGGTTAGTGCTAGGTTCTACCCAATTGGCTGGAGGGGTCTAGTTGTGTCACATCTGGGTCACCAACCCTGAGTCAGTGGATGATGGAGCCATGGCACGTGTGTCCCATCTGCCCTCAAATCCAAAACTGTCATTCAAGGGTTTCCCGCCATACGTTCTAAGGTTCAGACCCCTGTGGAATGAACAATGTCCGACTTCAACTGGAATTGTCACTCTGGTCACCTCTGAGTATTTCTACCACATGTCCAGAAGGTCAGACCCTAGAGAAGATCTACACCAGGCCCACTCACTGTGAGCTTTCAAAGTCTCAGGATGGGCTCATCTAGAATGTCAGATAATATGCAAGACAAATAACTTGGTCTCTTAAATGACAAGAAATAACTCACTTTAACCCTCATCATGGGATTCTTGCTGTTCGTTCCTTCTGGAGGTGGTGGGTATTTCTTACGGCCTCATGTCTGGGAGGCACGTGCCAGGACGGCCCACCTTTAGGGATGCTGAGATTTCTCAAACATCTTTTCTTTGTAAAGGTTCCTCTCCCCACTTTGATTCATGTGTGAAAAATGTAAGATCCCTAAATGGTTTTCCATTTATTTTACTCAATTCCTGCCCTATCGATTGATGGCGCTTGAAACCTCGCAATCTTCTAACCCTAACATTCAGTCTATACCTATTAATGAACAATTATTATCACAAAGTAAAACACAACAATGCAAAAAGCACATTCAGAGTTCTGCCCAGGGGACTATCTCATATGGAAAAAACTTATAGCTGCCACTCTAGTTCTTTGAACTAACCAATAAAAAGACCAAGTTCAGGGGTTATGGGAAAGATAAAAATATTTTGGAGGGGCTTATGCAAAGACAGTAGCTCTACCCTCATGTCGTTATTCAAAAATTATCTCATGGTAAGTCTTATCTATAATCCATCCACTTCCTGTTCTGTATTTTAAAGCAAACATCATCAGTTTGTATGCATTTCTTAAAAAAAAAAAAAAAAAGGCAGAGGTGCCTTCCAGCATAAAGAGTTCTGGGGTAGACCTGTTCCCTGGGGAAAATATTAACCATTTAAAGTCTCTGAAAATGGCCCAAAGGTCCTACAGCAAATGAATATACATTTAATCAAGAAAATCTACAATTTAGAACCACAGAATCTTTGGATTTTGAACCAAGACCTGCAGACTCCCTTCTCCCATCTAGCTCAGTGATAGGTTAAACTTCACTACAGCATGGAACAGCCAAGGACCCAGGGCCCCCTTTCCCCTCAGCTCCCAGCATTTTTATCAGGGAGGTGCAGGACGTCAGCGTTCCTCATCCTGCTCCAGCAACTAGTTGCTGAGACTAAGTCCTGTAGGCGTACGGCTGAGATGCAAGGAAGCCCCTCTTTCCACCAGACCACCACCCTTGGGACGAGGTTCTACCTTGGGTTCTGTGCTGCTGAAAATACTGGGACTCATGGGACAGGGGTTTCATGGTGAGAAGCAAGCCGAGGAGACCTGGAGTTGCTGGCCCATCCACCAAGGGCTCCCCTCCTAAAGTGAGGGTATACGAGACGCTCACAATTTCCTCCACCACTAGCACTGGAGCTGTGGCTCATGTTCTGCTCTCTGGATTGAAAGCTGTAGAACAGAGCTCCAAATCTCTCCGCGTGGAACTGACTTCCAACTCAAGAACATGGAGACCTCCAGGCCGAAGGGCACTCTTACACATGGTAGAAGTTAGGGTAAAAAGCAATTGGGATGTTGATGGCTTCATGGGAGATAGAGACTAAACTACAGGCTGGCTGGTTTACCAGTAAATGGGGGAAAGAGCACCTCAGCTGGGCGCAAGACAAATCTTAGATGCTACCCGTGGGCATTCGGAAGAGAGGCAATGACCTCCTTTGAGGTTGGATGGATTGGGGTACCTGATCAAGCTTCAGATAAGCCCAACCAGTTGAATCTCCAAGGAGACATGCACCATGTAACAGACACCTTGATTTAGAGATTTCTCAAGTCAAGAACTCAGAATGGGGTAGAATAAATGAGTCCGTTTGCTATATTTTAACAGACTTACTCATGTTCTTTAAAGATCTAATTTGTCTTATTCAAAAAAGTTGTCTTCTGGAGGTGTCTTTAACAATAGATGAGGTATCTAGGTTGCAAGCTGAGATTAACGTGTTCGTCTCTCTAAGGGACATTGTGGAGAGGTTGTTCTACCAAAATGTGGTTATTTTTAATGGAAGCTATTAGGTCTTTGCCCTACTGGAGTATCTCTCCCTTTATCAGTTCTGGGTCAAAACAGGCAGGAGCCAAGTGCATCGGGCCTCCTGTGACTATCTCAATGGCTGACAGTTCATGAGTTCCAAAAGGGGTGGGTTTGAGGTTTAGAAGGACCAACAGTAATGCTTTTGGCCAAGGTATTTGGAGGGCCTGTACAAATTTTGCCAACTGAGTCTTCATGTCCTTAGTGTGTTCGACTAAACCAGAGGATTGAGAGTAGTAATGGCAGTGAAAGTGTTGTCAAACCAGCAGTGCAGACTTGAAGTACTTGACCAGTAGAATGAGCTGATCAATCATTGAAATTCAAGAGGAGTTCCCCAGGTAGGCATGGTCTTTTTCCAAAAGGACTTTAGCCATGGAAGAGGCAGTAGCCTGTCTGTAAGGGAAGGCTTTGGTGCAGTGTGAAAACACAGACCATGACTAAAATATATTTCTAATCCATGGGATCGAGGAAGTCGTATGAAATGCATTCGCCGATCTCAAATGGTCCATGAGGCAGTTTAAAATGTCTGGGAGCAGCACGAAAGTACTTCCCCAGGTTGTATTTTGGACAAGTGAGGTAGGCACTCTTTTTCAGTCTCGTTAATGTTTCCCCTTCTATCTTCACGCATGTTGTCAGTAGCCAATGGTTTAATACAGGTACAGTGGTGAGGGGTGGGGATTTGAGTGTCTGGCAGCTTGAGTTTGGACTAAACCACTCAGTTTTATCTCTTTTGCCAATCCACCAGTGGAATGGTTGTGTTTCTGATCTTTTTTCCTTTCTGAGGTTGATGGTTGGGCTTCTCTAGCCAGTTTTTCTAACTTATCACTTGGGGAAATCTCCCTTTTGGACTGTGACAGAGGTTTACTGCTATCGGTTCCTTTTAATGGTAGCATTCCTTGTGCAAATGTAAGCAAGGTGATTTCCCTTAGCTTCCAGAGAGTCAAGTTCAGGATGCTCCAGAATCTTAATTGCTAAAGCAGCAGGTAAAAGTACTGCATCCAATAATTCCTAAACGTAGGGAGCATTTTAAACTATTTCCACTGGAAGTAAGGAAGTCACATTGCTTCCACGACATTCCAAAATCATGAGCTATTCAGAAAGCATGTCTACTATCAGTGCCCTTGGCCAAAGTACAAGCCCATGCAAGAGAGTATAATTCAGCCTATTGGACAGACGTAGCCATAGGTAAAGGTGCTTTCTCAGCCTTAACCAAATGGGCAGTGGAAGTAATGGCTCTAAGGCAAGGGACATCATCTGGGTCACAGGGTCCCCTTGCGTCCCTATAATATCCTGTGGGTTGATGGTGGTCCCTGTCTTTTTGGATGAGTACCCCAAGGGCATTCCCTTTTCATATACAAAAAGGAAAAAAAGAATCTTGACAATTGGGATACCCAAGAGTCTGTGGCTTCATCAAACCTATGTCATCCAGCTCTCTCCCATAAAATTCTGTAGGGGTGGTGATTCTTTAGTAAAACATAGAGGTCTGGCCATAAGAGAAGTTTGGAATACAGTTTCAGCAGTAACCAACTAACCCGAGAAAAACTTGCAGTTGACGCTTAGTTTTGGGTTTGGGGGAACCTAGATGCAGACAGACTTCATGGCATCCTAAGTGCAGCTCTTGTTCTGATATCAGATGCCCTAAATGGCGAACTGCAATTCCAGTGAAACAGCCCCTGTTCCAAAAGGAATCCGGCGGAAGGCTAGTGCAGTTCCAGTTGGAACACCGTGGTTTCAAGAGTCAGGTCGAAGTGCTAAATGAGTACTTGAAGACACAGAAAGCCTTATCCAGAAAGGATGAAGTCTTAAAAATAGATCCTGAATAAAACCTGCAGAGCTTCAAAATGCAAAGAGGGTGGAAGTTTGGATCCAGGAGAAAGACCTACCCTCGAACCCCAGGGTCAGCGGGAAAAGCAGCGAGCATCAATTGGGTTACTATGGGAACGGCACCTGTTTGCTCACCTGCCTCAGAGCCATCAAGGGTCTTCTCTGGATCCCTATATGGGTCATCCAAATGTTAACCTTAAATACACTGCCAGGTACCTCTCCAGAAAAACTGGGTCTACTCGGGATTGGCATAGAAGTGCCATGAGGGGTCTGCGTCCCTGGCAAGCCACGTGGAAGTCCCGTGCAACAAAGAAAGAACTCTTTTGTTGAGGGGGAAAGGAAGTTGGGAGGGCTATAGTAAACAGTCCATTGGAGGAATTGAGCGTCTTTTCATTGGCTGAGTTATGACAGTCTCTCATTGGCTGAGCTCTTGCCGTACAAAAAGCGTTCTTCCTGTTGGGTTCGAGTATCATTGTAGGGCATGAGATTCCTCTTCTGGCCTCCCAATTCTAATTGAGTTTTTTGTCGTTGTTGTTTTTGTTTTGTATTTACCAGTAGGAAGGGTCTAATTTTTCACATTATGGTCACCAGCTTGGAGAGTCTGCATGGTAGAGCTTTCCTTCTGGCCACCTGACAGAGCTCCTGCATCAAAACATCACCACTAAAGACCACACACCACCTGTGGATTTGCCTCTCTCTCTGTGTTCTCACTGTCACCTCCACATGGAGGTGGTCTTTACCTCGGTCACCTCCAAGCACTCCATGTGTCTGGAAGGCAGGACGCAGAAGGTAGGACTTAGGTCTACGCCCAGCCCTTCTTACCATGGTTTTGTCAAGGTTACGACATTGTAATCCAGAATGTAAAGGGAAAAACTTGACCCTTCTACTCAGTACTCTACTACAATTAGGTGACCCTTGAATACTACGGATATGAACTATGCAGGTCCACTTATGCTTTTTATAATGGTAAATAAATTGATACTACATGATCAATGGTTGGTTGTATCTGCAGATACCAAACCACTAATACAGAGGGGCCAAGTAGATGGAGAGCCAACTATAAGTTATATGTGAATGTTTTTTTCAACTGCATGTAGGGTCAGTGCCCCTAACCGCTGAGTTGTTCAAGGGTCAATTGTTCTACTTCACCCAGATGTGTGGCTTTTCCACACATAAAGCAGTTCTGCATCACCGTCTGGGTGTTCTATCATTTAACTCAATTCTGACACCATCTACCTGGAGATAAGTATCAGGTCCCCCATGGGTTCAGGTCTCAGTCCCACAGGACTGTTCACCTCCCACTTCAGATACCAGTCACAATTCCACGTTGTTACCTGTGCTTCTGATCGACTGGCTATTAATCGGTGGTTCCCATGACCTCCTCCTTGGGGTCAATAAACCTGCTAGAGCAGCTCACAGAACCCAGAAACACTTACTAGCTGACTAATTTATTATAAAAGGATATAACTCAAATCTCCAGATGGAAGAGAGATATAGGGCAAGGCATGTGGGGAAGGGGAAGAGAGCTTCCATGCCATGTCCAGGAGCACCATCCTTCCAGCACATCCATGTGTTTTTACTGACACAGAAATTTCAGCCAGCCCTACCCATCACCTCCACCTCCAGGGAGGGGAAAGGGGCTGGAGATTGATTATATCATCGCTTATTAGTGATCAGGTCAATCATGCCTACATAACGAAGCCTCTATAACAACCCAGAAGGATAGGGTTTGGAGACTTCCAACTCCCTAATCCTAAGGTTGGCTCCCCTGGCAACCAGACCCCATCTTAAGGGCTCTCCAAAAGTGACACCGTTAACATAACAGTGTGGTTGAAAGGGGCTTGTTATGAATAACAAGACACCCATTTTACCTCTATAGCTCTAGAACTATTTCAGGGACTGGGAACAAAACTAACTACTATAGCAAGATGCTCTGATGGCCCTTGTAATTTCCTATAGAAGGGTTTCAGGAGCTATGTGCCAGGATGAGGGCTAAGACCAAGTGCATATTTATATTACAATATCACAGGGGCTAATCTGCAAGATAACCAGTGTAGACCTTCAAAAAGTCATTGGCTCTTCCTTGCACACAGGGTTCAGCCACAATCCTTATAAAGAGGGACCCACATATCAGAGGCTGCGATGCTCTGTTGTACATTCTAGGCTTTGTCTGGGAAGAGCTTCTTGTTTTTGCTGTTGCTACTTTGTCCTTTCCTGGCATCTCCCTCTTTCTCCAGCTCATCTGGCTCCATGGAGAAGCCTGGAGAGACCTCATGGGAAGAGCCAAGGATTAGCTTTTTCAGGCCAAGTAAAGTAAAGCCTTCCCTTACGTTAGTGGGAATCAGGATTGGGGGCATCGCAAGCTGGAAACCAGAGAAGGTAAAGCTGGTGATTCTCTCATGTCTGTAGTGCCGAGGACCTACAGGGGTAGGATAAGGGGCCAACTCTGAACGGGGGAGGATTTGACTGCAGTGGCAAATGAATCCTGTCGTAGCCTCACCCATGTGCCCTTCTGGCTACTTGTACCTGGTTCTCTCCTTTATATCGTAGTTTTGTCATTAAATCTGGCTTCTGAACACAAAGAGCATGCTATACTGTCCTCTTAGTCTGAGGGTGGGGGATTGCGTGTGGGTAACCTCTTCTAGAACAATCTATTTCCCTTGATGCTGGATTGGTCTAGTTACCTGACAATCAGGTTTTAGGTGAACTCAACCATCAGTGTCTTCTGCAAAGGTCTCTATCATAACACATACCATCTTTGTCCAAATTCTTAAGTTAAAAACTCAGAAGGGGTAATAAAACTCACTGAGGCCACTGCTGTTAGCGTGTTTCGATCTTTCTCTTCTTAAAGGCAATGTCTTCAACGACTTTGGATTAAAGGGTTCACCTCAACTCTAGAAGCCCGGTGGGAAGCAGGGCTCTAGTAAGAGCTCTTGTTGCTGTTCTAAGCCTTTCCAGAGGCACTGCCAAACTGCGCACCATTAAGGCTCTCCCTGAATGTAACTTTCTTGCCCATTGCTTATGCGGGAATCACTCTGGGGGAGAGATGAGTGTACAGTCTCCACATAACGTCTCTATTTGATTCTATTAAACAAGATTTCAAACACCACTTCCCTAGCTATTTAACATTTAATGAGCTACTTAATGTGTATATGTGGGCAGTACACAGCTGTGCAAGGGACTGAGTCCGTCATGAATTGTGACTTCCTTCTGTACTGCAATAAAAATACTGCAAATAAACAATGTGATAGTGCAAATAACACACATTTCAAAGTGACACTATGGGCTTAATAGGAAGTAGAATGGAGTCTATCATCAGGATTTCTGTGCAGGTAGGTGAAGAACAAATGAATAGTCCATGACCAAGAGTCAACCGTGCCTGAAGCCAAGGAACAAAGGGACAGTCCTGTGGCCCAGAAGCAGATGAATGTGACCCACCATCTGAAGCCGTAGATGTAGCAATAGGATGAAAAGCTCAGAGGATGCCCATTTTGTCCTCTCTTTGCTTGCAGTTGAAAAGTTAAGAGACCCCATGTGCCCTTGCAAGTGAGTGACAATGACAAGAGCAGAGACATGGTATTCAACCTGCAATCACTTGGCAGTTTTAAAAAACTTGGCCTTGAGTATCTGGCCTCTTTAATAATGAGTGTCGAGTTGAGTGATTTCCTCGTTGGCGATTTCTTGGCTGTTGCTGAGGTGACTAGATTGAGTTAAATGTTGAATAGTCCGCACCACTTGGACTTCTGCAGTCTTGGGAGCTCTTGTAGGGATGGCAGGATTTGCCAGAAGCGGAGGGACACACCGCACTTAAAGAATGATAAGCGGGCTCCCTTGGTGGTGCGGTGGTTGGGAGTCCGCCTGGCGATGCAGGAGACACGGGTTCGTGCCCCGGTCCGGGAAGATCCCACGTGCCGCGGAGCAGCTGGGCCCGTGAGCCATGGCCGCTGGGCCTGCGCGTCCGGAGTCTGCGCTCCACAACGGGAGAGGCCACAACGGTGAGAGGCCTGCGTACCGCAAAAAAAAAAAAAACAAAACAAAAAACTAAGCTTTGATGTCTTGTTTTAATGGAGGAGATGGAGGAACAGAAGTGAGATAAACTTAGGAGGTATAAGGACTTCAGATTCTGGCTGCTCCTGCATGAACACAGTAGAGCAAGTTCTGCTGGAATATTCCGAGACCATAGACCCAAGTTCCCAGCAGTGGGGCCTTGCTAAGGATGCCCTTGACTTCAGAAGTGAGGTCAGGCTCCTTGGCAGAACCCAGGGAATCTCCTGTCCTATCCTGTGGGGTCCAGGATGGTCCTAAGTGGGCCCGAAAATGGGCTCTGCTCTAAGTAAAGTAATCCTCTGGCTCTCTTCCTGGGGACCTTCCCAGCGTGGATCAGGACCAACTTGCTCTTGCAAAGGGACCGGAACTAGAACTCCTCACCAGACAGTCACCTCCCCCTAAAGAGGATAAGTCCCTTCTTAAGGGGGTTCCTGCACTTCTTCAATGGATGGAATTCTTTCCCTTCGGGGAATCTCAGATTTCTGAACAATGCTTCTGCGTACCAAAGTTTTCATCCTGATTAATCTGGAAGAAGGACCCTTTGAGTTCCAGTTTCTTCATGAAGTTATGCCCCGTTCTTCATCAAAACGTCTGCTGGTCTATGAGCTGATCCAGTCGTAGGAATTAGCTCGCGTTGTGTGCATGTCTTATCAGCCTGCACACTACATGCCTTGAATCCTGAAAACTAAATGCCCTTCTTTTCCACGAGGGTCCCAACCGGAGGTAGAATCCGTGTCGGATGACTACTCCTAGGCATGGGCTGGGTTAGGGGAGCCAATGAGAGACGGCCTCCTAGGCATGGGCTGGTTTAGGGGAGCCAATGAGAGACGGCCTCCTAGGCATGGGCTGGGTTAGGGGAGCCAATGAGAGACGGCCTCCCTCTGGTAGTGTCTCAAGGCTTCATCGCACCACCGCCCCTCCCAGAACTGAGCAGGGGAAATATCCAGGGCTCACGGGGCCCGACTGTGAGCTGGAGCCGCGGGAGCTGAAGTCCGAAAGAAATGCAGCCACTGGTTGGAGGAAGGGGACTAAATGCCCCAACCTCTCTCCTCTTGTCTATCATCTGCCGGTAACTCTCACTGGGTCCCTCAACTGGTTCTTTTGCCCTCTGTCTTCCAGATGAATATAAACAAATGATCCTCCTTCTCAGAGCACAGAACCAGGGGCAGAATGCTAGAAAGAGTGGATCTTTGGAGGCAAACGAAATCAGGCTGACAGCAGGATATGAGTGGGGGCGCTATTTCGTGGTTTATGCTCAACTGTGAGGGTTGACAGTTTCTGGTATATAGAGCAACGTATGGTTCTCTGCCGCTGGGGTCCTCTGCACTGAGCTGACTCCTGTAGATCTGGAGCCTTTTAACTTCTTTATTATAGTTCTCCTGCCTGAGCCAGTCATAAGGAGATTCTCTCCAGGCTGCTCCCAATACGCTGCCCTTTCCGCCCTACCACTGTCGCCGTCACAGCCACCCTTCCTGCTCCCACTCATGCTTCTCTCGGGTCCCCACGGACGCAGATCTCGCTGCCATGCCATCGGCTCCACACCTGCTGTGCCTGACAACAGGGGAGATTAGAGATCAAGTGCCTAGTACGTTTTGCAGTAAAATTATCCCCGGTTCTTAGTTTTCACCAGAACATCGTTCTTTGGCTGTGGTTCTCAGCACAATGAAAGCCACGTGTAAGAGGGTGAGACTAATCCATGGCTCAAAAGGCTGGCAAGGGTACAGGGATCTGGACTCTCAACCCCGAAATGGTCTCTTCATGAACTGTAACAGGACTTATCTAGCATCTCGGAAATGTCTACATCCTCTGTGGCATGTCCTAGTGTGGCGGGGAGGCAGATGCCCCGTGCAGTCTCTCTCCTGGCATCTCTTTGCCATTTTCGTGCCCAGTGGCTCCTGAAGCACTTCTGACAGCCAACACTGGCATCTTATTGTTAGAGGCCGGAACTCAAGGTGTGGTCAGTACAGACGTGAAGCATAAACACCTTATCCAATGACTGGTGGCTGCAGGGGTATAAATACTCCAGCTCCCTCACCGCCATGAGGCCAACTTGGGATGATTTATGTGGTCTCCCGAGCTCGCCTGTAGAACTGAACGCGTAACCCTCTGTGGAACCAGGCTTGAAACTAAGGCCTCAATGCTTTCTTGCCTTCCTGGTCCCATTTCCTTGCTCCCTGACTGATGGGTCCAGAGACCACTTCCTAATAAGGTCCCCTCTGAGATTCAGGCCAAAGTTAAGGCGGTAGGCTACCTAGGTTTCTCACGTGGTTTTTTTTTTGCTTGGAGTGTAGCGCTTTGGAAATTGTCAGGAGTGGATGTAACTGTTAAACTCAGTTTCCTGAATTTTAATATGGGCCTAGCGACTTTAAGATAGAGGCAGAGATGGGCTTCAAACTTGGAATTCTCTAGATCCTGGCATCAAACAACAAGTGTGATGGGGTTGAGAGGAAAACAGAAGTGAAGACAGCAAGAGGAGATGGCAAAATTGCCGACTAGAATACCAAATAATCCTAATTCCAAGGGACCCCAGGCTGTGACTCACTCTGGCTCCTATGCTGGGGTCATCCCCCTACCAGGTAGCTAAAAAGCCTGTAAAGTAAGTTGAATAAGCAAGGCAAGATTTTCTGCATGTAGGAAGGAAACCTATGGTAAATTCTGCTGGAAAGCAGGTCTTTAAAAAGAACACTAAAAACCAAACAAACGAAAACACTCATCTCAACATATAAGGATGACTTGCCTAATTACGGCCATGCACAAGTGCATTCACTCTGAAAATTCATCAAGCTCTATATTTATGATTTGTGCACTTTTCTGTATGTATGGGATAGAAATTTACTATAAAGAAAACACATAGGGGCTTCCCTGGTGGCGCAGTGGTTGAGAGTCCGCCTGCCGATGCAGGAGACGCGGGTTCGTGCCCTGGTCCGGGAGGATCCCACATGCCGCGGAGCGACTAAGCCCGTGAGCCATGGCCGCTAGGCCTGCGTGTCCGGAGCCTGTGCTCCGCAACGGGAGAGGCCACAACAGTGAGAGGCCCGCATACCGCAAAAAAAAAAAAAAAAAAAAAAAGAAAACACATAGACATAAAAATACTGACTTGGGAATTCCGTTCACAATCCTATGGCTGCTAAAAAGAACAAAATAGGGTCCAGGATTCAATCATGGAGAAGGGGGTAGGACCTCACGTACCTCCTTCTCATGCCACTGGCCCATGCTTTGCCATGGCTTTCCCTCTCTGCCCCCCTTTTCCAAGGTCAACTGACTTAGGGTAGAAATAAGGGGGATGCAGAAAAGACTTGTTTCTGCCTTAAATAGATAGCTTGGCCTCTGTCCTTTCCCAGACACCAGCAAAGACTTCAACTTCGAAATGTCCTCCTTGATGGCAAAGCCTGTGGTCCCCCGGCCATTGGGGGAGGCTGCTACTTCTTTCTCTTGAAGCACCCTCCTCCCAGGTAACCAGACGCAGTGGCTGAGAACTAACCGGGCATCTGTTCGTGAGGCCATAAATCAGGAGACCTCAGATGGGGTCAGGCCTGGTCAGACTGCTGATGGCATTAGGGTAACGAATGGGGAGTGGGGTGTTTATATTAGTTTTGGCTCTCGAGTTGAGGGGAAAATGCCAGCGTTTAGCTTCATGATAAACTCAGCCCCAACACATCCCGGGTCAGCAATTTATGTTTTAAAGATCCCTTGGGAGGAGCCGGGGCGGACGCTCCCTGGGAAATCATGGCCACCTGAGCAGGGCTGCCCTGATGTGGGAGGAGGACGAGGCGAGACACGGATGGAAGGAGGGGGGCTGGACAGGGGACTGGAGCGGAGACTGGGCAAAGGTGCTTGTAAGGAGGGTGGGGGGTGCCTGTGTGAAATAAAGGGAGAAACAGGCAGGGAAAGCCTCTGATCCCAGTGCAGATCTGATAAGGGCTCAACTCCATAGGGCCTCCCGAGAAAAAACTGCCCATGCGGGAAGCTCCACGGGATAGCAATGGCCAGGCCCTTGGACCCCGCCACCCCAGCCCCCCGCCCAACTCTACTCAACCATCAGCTGGGGTGACCTGGGAAGGCCATGGAGACAGCATGGGTGTCGCGATGGGTTGCAAGAGCACTGCTGCTATGTGCTCTCCTACGACTGAACAGCAAGTTGTTTCCTGAAGGGGGGATGGACACCCGCGGCTGCCACATGGAGATCTCCTTACTCGCACTTCCCCTTCCAGGAATTCAGGTTCTTTGGAGAGTCTGGTTGATGCATGCAGAAAAAGTGCCAATTTTAATGTGACCCTTGTAGAACGCGTGGTACCTGTAGCTCTTTTACAACTGTATCTGCAATCCTAATGGCGGGTGTAATTTGAGAGGTACCTTAATCACCTCAAACAGCTGCAACCCCCTTATAACTCTTTGAAAAGCCAAAAGTCAAAGGGGCTGAAGTTATGTATTTAGTAAACCTTAGTGTCTCCAAGCGCCTGCTTTGTTGACCCAAAAAGCATACGAGGGGGGATAGGAAAGAGCCAGTAAGGTTACATGTTGTTTGAGGTTTGCCCTCAGAAGTGTCAAATCCGGGCTTCCCTGGTGGCGCAGTGGTTGAGAATCCGCCTGCCGATGCAGGAGACGTGGGTTCGTGCCCTGGTCCGGGAGGATCCCACGTGCCGCGGAGCAACTAAGCCCGTGAGCCATGGCCGGTAGGCCTGCGCGTCCGGAGCCTGTGCTCTGCAATGGGAGAGGCCACAACAGTGAGAGGCCCGCATACCGCAAAAAAAAAAAAAAAGTGTCAAACCCCTAGTGCTTTCAGGCTGGTGCTGAGTGCTGGCTTAGCCCAAAGCCAAGCAAGGCAGAGAAAGGTAACAGGCAAAGAGGCAGAGACTCCAACGCTCATTGTGGCCAGCTGAACTAAACCCGACAGAGCGACAGGTTGCATTTTCCAAAAATGATCACAGTTTTTCCTGTCCACTTTGCCAAGCCCACTCCATGCCTGGGATCTACATCCTCACCCCTGGAGCCTAAACCAGGTTTTGCGGCTGCCTCGACTGATCAAATATGGCAGAAATGACCATATGTCTTCCAAGACTACATCACAAAAGAGGACATAGCTTCCATCAGGCACTCTTTTAGGATGCTTGTTCTTGGAAACCGCAACCATGCTGTGAGGAAGCCCAGGCATCCCCGAGGAGAGGCCCATCTGGTAAGGAACCAATAACCAGCACCGACGTATCAGCCATTTGGGGTAGCGGGGAGGAATCCACTTCCAAAAGTGCTCTCAAGTTGCCCCAACTGATGACATGGGGAAACGTTGTCCCCACCCCAATCCCACGTCCAAGCAGATCCATGGACAAAATCAATGGCTTCTGTCTGGTTATGGCATTCAGTCTGGGTAAAAGATACAAAGAGCATCCCGGCTCTGAAACACCAATTGTGAGGTCTGAGAAAAGAATACCTAATTTTATAGACGAGTAAAGGTTCAGAGAGGTGAAGTCGTATGCCGGAAGTCACAGGATTAGTAAGAGAACAAATATTCAAGCCCAGATCTGCCTGACCCTGGACTCCCCTATGCTACTAACTGATCTGATCATTGACTGTCTTCATGAGCTTTCCAAACAGAGGTCAGTCAACCCCACACGCAGCACACAGAGTACTTTTTGGCCTCTCGAGCCAGGATTCTTAGGACATACAAGATATGAAAGACGCTCTCCCTCTCTGCAGACTTCACGTTACGGAGAGGGGGCAGCACCATCTCTAGTTGCTCAGTCTCAGAGTTAGACACCGGGTTGCCGAGAAAAGTGTGCGTGCTTCATAGAACTGTAAATCAGGGGCACTTACTCTTCATGACAGAAGGTAAGTAATGCCTGCCCATCTCCTAGCTGAGCCTTCATTTTCTTGGCCGTAAAATGGGGATAAGGAACTTGCCCAAGTCTACGCATCCTGGAAGGACTAGTGGTTCAAATCCTGACCCCCTAATCCATTGCTCTCCCTACTACATCCGAGCTGCCCCCAACGCCAAGTACAAAGGATATGCCAATGATCTGAAACTTATTTCTACCCTGAGCCCCCAAAGATCTCAGCCTATAGCTTGCTAGCAAATGCTGTGGACCCTCGTTGCTGGCTCGGACCCCAGAGCTGGTCCCCTTCTATCATACATTCAAGTCCCTAAAAGCACAGGCACCTCAGTATCGTCAAGATGGAAGCTAGCCCACCCGAATGCTGTGTGATGGTGAACAAGACACACTCCTTCTCTCGGATCCTGTAGTCTTTACAGGTGAAGGTGTGTTCATTCATCAAGGAGCAGGACCTTTGCTGGTAACCGATGGTGGTTATGGGCTCTGCACTGAGAAGCACGGAAAAGAAACATAATCCACAAACCAGGAAAACTCATAAGGACGGGACGTGGGATGGTACCAAGGAATCTAGGTAATGGCTGATGACACCCTGGTAGTGTCCATTCCAGACTCACAGGTACCTTGGAGAGAAGCAGACCCAGCTCTTGGGGGTCATGTAAGTGGGAGACCAGGTCAGTGACCCATCCTGGGATCAGGAAAGAGACAGAGATAGGCCAGCCAAGAAATAGGGAGCTGTGCTGATTAGTGCCTGAGGCCACAGGTTTGGTGTCAGACCCTAGCTTGCCTCTTATCTGCTAGGAAACCTTGGGTGAGCTACTTGAGTCCTCTTCCCCCCAATCTATAAAATGGGGATAAGGGAACCCAACTTGGAGCGCTTGATGTCAATCTAAGTAATCACACCGTGTCCTTATTAGAGCCTGGCATGCTCCATGCTGAAGAAACTCTCTTCATGAGACTGCCACTGTCTGCTTGTTCGTGGCTGCTACTACAGTAGACTGTGACAAGGGCCACTGGAAGGTCACAGGCTGAGTTTCCTAGGAAATGGACTGAAGTGAAGTTTAGAGGGTGACCTTGGGATCAACCCCTATGGAAGGGGGGAGAATTGATCTCCTGTGTGAACCCAACGACAGTGTTGGCCAATCCCATGGGAGCCCTGGAATGACCCTTCTGAGGTATCCTGGGATGGTCTGGCCAGGCCTTTATACCCCTGCACAGGCATGTCACTGGTTGTGGGCTACGCAGGGAAGAGCGTGACCTTGGGTTAAGCAGCTCTCTGCAGCTGATGTGATCTGTGAAAGGGGATCTGCGTGGTACCTCCCAGATATTTGGAGGTGGGGTGGAGCAGGGAAGGCTTCCTGGAGGAGGTGGCATCTGAGCTGCGCTCTTAAAGGTTCTGTGAATAGGAGTTGGCCAGGTGAAAGGTCTTGGAGGGAGAGTCTCGACAAAGACACCACAAGTGAAGAGTAGAGGGAAGGTGAGGGAAGAAAGCAGATACCAGTCCCACTGATGTCCTTGGACATGCAAAGCGTGTTCCTATTTCAGGCCTCTGCCGCGGGAACACACTTCTCCTAGACACCTGCGTGGCTTACTTCCTGTCCACATCCAGGAAGGCTCCTAAGGAGGCTGATGGCTCCCTAAAACGACCCCTGCTGCACTCCAAGCCTTACCCTGCCGGACTTCCCGGCTCTCATTGTTCCCTGATAGGGAGGTAGTTTTGTCTTCTGTGATGCTCGTTTCTCCTCCCAGAATAGGAAACTTCCCCGGGACACCGCCCTGGGCACCCACTTTGTGTTTTCAGCATCCCCAGCACACACACTTGGCTGCAGTCAAGGGCTTTGCCTGAGTGAGGGAAGAGATTGGAGAAAAGCAAGGGCCAGGTGGTAAGATGAGATGAAGTCGCGTGCGGGGGGGAACTTGGTGTGGAGGGGCTTGTTTAGAAAACACAGTTCAATATGATGCATTGCCAGGGGCGTTGACAACTGGAATGGATGTCCTGGGGAGGACAGAGTGGCCTTCCTCCCGGGAGTCCTGGAGAGACAGGGACTTGCGCTGCAGCTGACGAGGTCCATCTGCCTGCCTCCGGGCCAGATGGCACCTTAAGCCATCCCAGGTGCGGACCGTGCCAGACTCCCCAGAGAAGGCCCTTTCAGAGGTCTCTCATCAGCTTGCCTTGAAGTCTCACACCTTCCCCGGGCAGGATGTTCCTTTACTGCAAACTCCCCAACTGATTGTTCTTAGGACCAAGCCCTTTGATGGTTTTATTGTCCCTAAATTCACACCAGGCCCCGATAACTTCAGAGCAGGTAGAGAATGCAGAGCAGGGAGGCTGCGGGAAGTGAATGGCCCGGGATCAAGGCAGGAGATTGCAACCCATAAATCTGCGGGCACAGACTTGCCTCTGAAGGCTTCCACGTGTGGGGCGGGGCAGCTCCTGCAATCTCGGGCCCCGGGTGCCAGGGCTATGCCTTCCAGGGCTACGCCTTCCAGGGCTACGCCTTCCAGGGCTCCTGCGCGCACCTGCTTCGGCTGCATGGGAAACGGTTGGTCCATGTGGCCAACTTCTGCTCTGCCCAGCAATGATCAGCTCTAGAACCAAGTGTCACTGGAGACTTGAATCCGTGAGGCTTCATACTGGGTCCCACATAGCCGGCTCGTGCTGGGACCAGCTTAGCTGACTGGCTGACTCAGGGTCTGTCTGAGCGATCCCAGACTGAGAGAAGAATTCGGGTACAATCACGTTTGCTAATTTTCCTCCCTCCTCTGTCACATTTCCCCACGCCGTTATGCTTTCTGGGGTGACCGCCCATTGAAGGGGCCTGTTCATAATGTGACCACCTTTGACATTAAGGTTTATCCGATTGGGAACCTCTCAAGAAACTGCTTAGACCAAATCTCAGGATTGTTCTTTAAGAAGGAAGCTGGGCGTATGGAACCACGAACACCCGGTCTTCCATCAGCTGGGAGGATCCCTCTGGGCGTGAACTTACCGGCACTTCTGGGTCATTCACGATTATTGTGGCCAGAGAAAGCCCTCAGGCAGAGGTGCAGGAGCTTTAGAAGTTGGGGGGCAGGCATCAGCACGAAGGCCACAGGACGAGAGCGGTCCACTGATGTTGTAGGGAAATTTCAGTGTGGGCCGAGAGGGTGTAGAGAACGTGTTCTACATTCAGAAACTTGGGTTGATGAGGTCTTGTATAGGGTTCCAGCTCCATGAACTCCAGTTTGGGCTTCGAGTTCAGCAGCCTTCATTTATTCCGCCAACAAGTATTGAAGCAACTGCTATGTTCCAGCACTGTTCAAGGGACTGAGATTGTAGACCTAAAGAATATAGGTAGTATCTCCTATCTTCAAGAACTAGCCCTAATTTTCCTCACCCGATAGTATATAGTCATGCTTCATCATATCGCCCTACTTGGCCTCCATGGATACTCAGACAAACAAGAAAATATCAAAGGTGGCCTGCAGCTGATTAGGCTGAGATCTGAAGAAGAGGAAGCCAGATAAGCCAACAGCAGGAGTGAAGAGCATTCCAGGTCAAGGGAGCAAAGAGGAGGGGAGGGTAAGATGCGACTGGGTTTGGCATCAAACTGCAGGAACGCCAGATCTGGCTGGTGGAGGGTGGGTAGGAGATGCCTTTGGAAAGGACAAAGGCAGCTGGATTGTGCGGGACGTTGTAGGTTAGTTAGAGAAGGGAGTTTAGCTTTTATTTTTAGGCCAGTGGGAAACTAGTAGAAGCATTAAGATGAGATTTTAAAACGTTATCACCATAGATGAAGCCGCCTGGTCTTTCTCCATTCTCTCTAGAATAGTCAGCAGGAAGGAAGTGGGCAGATTCAGGGTATATTTGAGAGTCTGTGACTTGCGGAAGGATGGGATATGGGAAGAGAACTTTCTGAGCTAGAATTCTCAAGTCTGTTACTTTGGTCTTTCAGAAAGTAAGGGAGAGACGGAGTTAAAAGGGAAAGTGTCTCATGTAGGGCAATTCCCAGTGCTAAGCTGGGGCTGACATCACTTCTCAACTCTACTTTCAGTGACACCCAATGGATAGGCTGAAAGTGGCTGGGGGTGGAAGTATTTACACCAAAGAATTTGGCAAATGCCGTAAATCAGGGCCAGTTGTTAACCACTTTCCAGAACACCACTGTTATGCCTCTGCAAGACGAGGGTGGGAAGAAGAATTGGCAGCGAGGGCCTCAGCCTCCGAAGCAGAGCTGACGAAGTATTAGTTAACCCGCTAGGGAGCTCGAGCAAAGATTGTGAGACCCTTCTAGTAGCCAGAAAGGGCGAGACCCCGGTCCTCCTGCCTTTGCTCCGTCATTGCCAATGAGCGGTCCAGGAAGAGCAGGATCTCAGCTTGAAAGCTGAGGCTGACCCCAAATCTGTCAGCTCCACCACATTTCTGCAGCTGAACAAAAAAATCTCTCTTTTTTTTTTTTTTTTTTTTTTTTTTTTTTTTTTTTTTGCGGCACGCGGGCCTCTCACCGCTGCGGCCTCTCCCGTTGCGGAGCACAGGCTCCGGACGCGCAGGCTCAGCGGCCATGGCTCACGGGCCCAGCTGCTCCGCGGCACGTGGGATCTTCCCGGACCGGGGCACGAACCCGCGTCCCCTGCATCGGCAGGCGGACTCTCAACCACTGCGCCACCAGGGAAGCCCCCAAATCTCTTTTTTAAAAGAGATCTGGGGCGTACATCTCCATGGCAGGTCTGCTCTGCATACGTGGGAGGGGGAATCGGTTTTTGTCAAGTGAGACGCACACGTACACAGACACGTACACTAGGTCCTGCTATTAGACAAACGGGTATCAATTCCCACTTCCGTATCTCCACGTCCTGTCTGGACCAGACCTATTTCACTTCCTTCCTGTGCCAGTTACACTCTGTTCTTTTGCGTCCTATGGAATCCAGCCAGTGGAGGCAGGAGCAGGAGATGAGAATGTGACAGAGGTGGGGTCACTGACGGATTCCAACAGCAGAACTTTCGTACCTGCTATTCCCTCTGAGGAGGTGTTTGCCCCAGATATTGGCGTGGTTTATGCTTACTTCAAGTCTTTACGCGTGAGAACGTTCCTAGCATATTTTCAATTGCCCCCCTACCTGCACGCCCCTGCTCTGCCTCTACCCATGTTCCTGCTTTATTTTTCTTCATAGCTCTTATCACCACCTGAAACTGCATATGGTTGGCTTGCTTGTCTCCCCCAGTATGGGGGGTATGAGCTTGGAATGAGATTTCATTGTGTTCACTGCTGCGTCCCCGGCACCCAGAGCAATACCTGACGCAGAGCTCTGAACAGGTCAAAGCAGGCACTATGTGCCTGGATGTGTGCCTTGAATTCCTGTATAGCCCAATAGGGTGGCCCCATCAGCAAGGTCCCAGGCAGGGGGGAAATGCCAGGGAATTTAACACAGAGCACCCAGGGTGAGGTGAGACAACCCAGGAATGAGCACTAGCCGGGGGCCCCTGCTGTGGAGGATGGAGGGCAGAAGAGGTGGCCTTAACCTCTTCCTTTGGTTGGAGCCATTGGGCTGAATCCGGAAAGGCACTGGATTTCCCCAGCGGTGGCTGGTGACCAGGGAGGGATGGAGCCGGCGTCAGGACCTGGAAATAAGAACAAGGCAGCACGTGAGGAAGAGAGGAAGGGGTAGACACAGCCTGGTTCCCCTGCTGTCCTGTGCTCCCACTGGAGGGACCCACACCAAAGCCCGCTGCCGAGGCGCCTAAGAAAGTCTGCAGCTGTCTTTACAAGCTAAGCAGAGGGAAGGGTGAGAAATTGATGGAAAGGCAAACAGCTAATGACCAGCAAAGCAGTGCTGGCCTCACACACAGGAGGTATTCAGGTATTTGAAGACTGGCACTTTCTATCCTCTCAAGGAGGAACAGACCTCTAGGGGTGGAGGGGAGAGGCCATGAGGGCACAAGGAGATGGAAAGTAGCCTCTGTTACTGACAGTCTTCTGACCCCTAGCAAGCCCAGACATCTCATTTCTTGTCCCCAGATTTTGAGATCCACACCCTTTAAAAAAAAGAAAAAAAAAAAACCACCTCTCTCCCCCCTACTTTTAAAAACTGTGAGCTGGCTTGAGTGAATGTTTCTAGTGCCCAAAAAAAGTCTTGACTGGAAAAGTTTCTGATTCCAGAAAGGCAGCGCTTGGGAAGGGATACCCTCTTGCTCCATAACCTTCTATGGCTCACTACTACCTTCAGGGTCAAGTCCATTCTTTTTTTTCTGAAAGGCCTCCAGTATGGCCTGTAAAGGTTCAACTCAGTGGTCTAAGATAAGCGTGTATGATGGCTCCTGGGATTCGTCTAGGTGTGTATTTTGGTGTCAGCTGGGCTCGCTCATGCATCTCTCATCAGCGAGGGTTGCGTGGGCAGCTCTGGGCTTTCTCATGTATTTGAGGACCAGCTGGCTATAGGTTGACCTTGGCCGGGACAGCTGGTCCTCAAGGTCACTCTCTAGCTTTAGGTTCATTCACATGGTGGTAGCATGTCTACTCCTTAGACTCCAGCTAAAGTGGTAGATGCCTTGGTGTGCTACTCAGATCACCTCCCTCAGGACTGAAACAATCCCCCCAGGTGCTGTGAGTTTGGGCTGCTAATGGCTCACAGATCAATTGTCCTCTGGGAACTGGCTTCTGGCCGTAGAGAACTGCTTCCCCCAACATCTGCTACCTTCTCAGGGGCAACCTACATTCAATGCCTAGTCTGTGAAGTTCACAAAGCTCAGCTCTTCTCCGCTTTGAAACTGGAATGGCCTTTCAGACTTGTCCCAAGGCTCCCCATGGGGCCCACCGAGGCCTCTGCAGCAGCATGTCAGTTCAGTTTCTTCCAGAAGAAACCCACCTGCATGCAAATCCCAGGAAATTCAACCTACAGCACGTGACTTTCTTACTAACAGGTCGAACGAAGACTTTGACCCGCGTCCTTCACGCTGACCAGACTACCACTAGTTATGTGTAAATAACCACCTCTCCAGGGGGAAAAGTTCTGATTTGCCAATTTCCAATTTCCATGGTGTAAATACTCGCACCACGCCCAACTTCAAATTCTCATCCTGAAGTCACCGAATGTGGAAGTGGGACGAGAGGGACAGGATGGGCTTACAGGTCCGTAGGGAGTCGGCCCCAGGACGCTGCATCCCCACACACGGGTGCGTATGTAATTAAAGAAGTACCTTGGAGCAATACCTGCCCTTACTATACAGAGTGAGGCTGATTTTTCTATCCTTTCACTTTTTATTTTAAAGCGCGTCTCAAGTCACGGATTTAAGGCCTCTAATGGGTCCTGACCGTGGTCTGAAACGCATGCGTTAGGAGTGTGTCCTGCTTGGCGAGCGAGCTGCAGATAAAGGCTGGAGGGAGGGAGTGTTTGGGGACGGGAATCTTCCTGCCCCTCCAGGGTGATCCAAGAGTTCTTACTTCAGGAGGTGGGGAGAGTAGGATGAGTGGAGAGTTGGTTTGTTTTGTTTTGTTTTCAACCATTGAAACGCTTACAAAGCGTCCTTACTTTTCTTGGTATGAGCCTCACTACAGAACTGGTTCCTGCTGGACAACCTAATTCTCCCCACTTGCAAGCACACTTCTCAGGGCTTTATAAGACTGAAATGCCGATGTAGTTCCCCCCAAATACTCAAGACTCTCTCTCATCCAGTACCTCCCCCTCCCCCAGCTTCATAGAACCCTTGGGTTCTTCCCACACCACGGGTTAGGCCATCAAGCCAAGAGTTTGCTGGATAAATAAAGCCATATTCCGCCGTGGATACCCTGGCATTGATTGAAGTCACCTCCCTCGAGATGGTGTAAGGCTTTCGGCACCTCCGACAACTGGCCAGCTGGCTATAGCAGAGCTCAGTTCAGCTGGAGGTGTGTCAATTGGCTTGTGCAAACTGGAGAAATTGGACACAAACCTGGAGATGGGCTTCTTGTGAGCAAAGTCTGGCAAGACTGGGTCTGTGCTCTTGCCTGGCCATGACCTAACGGCCTTAAACTGGAACTCTCTGCCCTGAAAACCAGGCTCCTAAGAGGGAGCAAGGATTTGAGACCCCCAAAGAACAGGGGTGAACATTGGGGCATTACGGCCCTGGGGTAGGTTGGAAACCAGCGCCTTTCCACGGCACGTGGTTGGATCTGAGCGCAACACCCAAGGGGCGATAGCTGACCTGAGCTAGGTAGGAATATAACTCGTTCCCAGCCCAGGGCAGCCCGCCAACTACAGCCCTCACTTGAGCTGTTTGCAGTTGTCCTGGGGAACTTTCTCTCTTCCCGGGCAGCTGAGCCTCTTCTGTCTCTTTGAAGATTATGGGGCTTTAGCCTGCCTTTAAAGTGAATTTTTCCCCCTGTGTTTTATTATAATTAATGACCAGAAAACTCTTCTCTCTTTCCCCCCTCCTTTATCTCTTAAATATGCTGCTTTCCTCTTTAAAAACGCAATATTTCTTTTAACCCAGGATATGGATGAGACTGTCCCTAGCAGGGCAGGCCAGGCTTCATCTGTCAACTTGATTATGCAAAGCCTCTGTCTTCAGCCGGCATCTGAGGTGGATTTCAAAGCCATGACTCACGTGCGCTTCCAGGCTTAGGACTGGAGAGCGACCTCCACAGTGAGCTCTCCACGCAGGTTTCCCTTCTTGAGGGGTTTCCTCCAAGGCCCCGGGTGGCTAAATGATTCAGAAGACTCTTCGAGTACACACGCGTGTAGACACACAACCGCACAGAGTACAGTTCCGCCGACCTGAGCTGCTTTTCTGTTAGTGGTGTTTCAGAGCCATTTCTCTTGGCTACAAGAGACACATCTGCAACAGCTCAGACGACTCGGGGATTCAGTGGATAAATGTGCAAAGATGTAGATAATAAGCACTAGATTATTTCCAGTTTTCTAAAATGCTCTATGGGACGTGCATTCATCAGAACAATAGACAGATGTCCTCAATATTAAGTGCAAAATAGCAGAATTCAGAAGAGTGACAACACGCATGCCCACGTCTGTGTGCACAGAACAGATCTAAAACAAAGTTTCTCACTCTCAACAGTAGAGGTATTGGGGGCTGGATAAGTCTTTTTGGGGTGCTGTCCTGTATGTACGGTGTAGGATACGTCACAGCATCCCTGATCACTATCCGCTGACGTCAGTAGCACCCTTCAGGTGTATCTCCAGGCATTGCTGAATGTCGGATAGAATAGTGGCTCTCAGCGGGGGGTGATATTTGCCCTGGAGACAAAGGTACTTACCAAGATATCAATAGTGAATTCTTCCGGGTAGTGGAATTGGGGGGGAGGAGGCTATTTCACTAATTGACTTTTTTTGTTGTTTTGTTTTGTTTTTTTTTTGTTTCATCTTTCTCAGCCATTTTATTTTTTATATTTTTTTATTTTTTAACATCTTTATTTGAGTATAACTGCTTTACAATGGTGTGTTAGTTTCTGCTTTACAACAAAGTGAATCAGTTATACATATACATATGTTCCCATATCTCTTCCCTCTTGCGTCTCCCTCCCTCCACCCTCCCTATCCCACCCCTCTAGGTGGTCACACAGCACAGAGGTGAACTCCCTGTGCCATGCTGCAGCTTCCCACTAGCTATCTAGTTTACATTTGGTAGTGTGTATATGTCCCCGCCACCCTCTCACTTCGTCACAGCTTACCCTTCCCCCTCCCCACATCCCCAAGTCCATGCTCTAGTAGGTCTGTGTTCTGTTCCCATCCTACCACTAATCTCTTCATGAACTAATTGACTTTTTAAAGTTGTATTGCTTTGATTTGGGGAGGGGAGAGATGCTGAGACAAAGTTTACATACCCAATTTAATAAATATAATTAAAAAATGAAAGGCCAGTATTTAAAATTCAGTAGCCCGTGTACTTAAAGGTTCTTGCTGACACTATTAGTACCCAAGTGTATATATTACTTTGATTTAGGAACATGATTTATATATTGAGCCCTGTGCGTAGATAGGGCCCGTGGAGTTTTTACTTAGGGCATAAGTGTTCTGAACACGAGGCAAAGTGAATGTGCCTTCGTTAGTCATACTGTGCGCTTGACAAAAGCTTCATTTGGGTGGAGGAGCTTTTGCAAAGTTGAATCTTTTACGTACTCTCTACAAAGTACCATCATTTCATTTTCATTGTTTGTTCCGTAGGTGGCATGCGGTTTCCCATCAATACAGTGAAGAAAGTGACGTGTTTCCTGTGTCTCCAGCAGGACCCCTGAGTGCGAGGAGAGGTACAGGAATAACACCAGGCAGAGGCCCAGTCCACACAGCACACCCAAGGTATCTTTAAGGAGGCCTCTCTTCCCAAACCACTCCTTGAAAAGATTCCTATAATCTCGGGAAATATATCCAGGATCATGCCTCAAACTGGCTTTGATCCATCATTTGAGAGACTGTAAAAATCCAGAGGCCAGAGCCCCACTCCCGGGGACGATGATTTCACTGGGTCTGGAGCGGGGCCCAGGCCTCTGGACTCTTTGAAAGCATCCCGGGGGATTCTAATGTAACCATACCCGATTTCTTGTGGACCATTTTCTGCCCGAGCCCGTGGTTAGAGGCCCTCTGTGATAAATGAGGGGTGGAATTGAAACCACAATAAAATATTCTTCCACTATGACAAGCCATACTGAGGATGCCCGGGTTGGAAGTTTTACAGGTGGGCCCCATGGCCTTTGGCCATCTCGGAAGATGGATCTAGGTTGAGGGGCCGAGCCACGCGTGCTGTGCAGTCAGCAACAGCAAACGTGCTTCTGGAGGGTTTGCAGACCCCGTATCTGAGCCATGCGGACGAGTCGTGAGCTGAATTTGATCAGAAGCACAGAAATCTAGAGGTCCAAACCTTCCAGGCCCAGGGTTTCTCAGTTATTGAGTACTAAGTCTCTCTGGGCCTGAAACTGTGCTCCCTGGGAAGGAGGGCTGTGACAGATGGAGACACAGGGGGGTCTCCGCTCAAAGCCAGTGATGAATCCCATGCCTTGCCCCCCACATTCCTGCCCATTCCTTAAGGCCCAATTCTAATCTCATCATTAGAATTAATGACGAGCACATCATTACATCAGCCGTTGAGAATACAAATGCAAGATCTCTTGCTCAGCAAGGTCAGGACACCGTCTGCCTTTGGACGGGCCTGGGTTGGTAGACAGAGTTCCCTGAGCCTCCTCCTCACCCATCCTTTGTAAAATGGAGCAAATACCTACAGACAGGAGTCTGATCCGTGGTAGGCAGTGACAAGGACAAGAGGGGAAACACTGCCGAAATCCAAATAGTCGGGGTTTCGGTTAATGGTAATAGACCAGTGCTAACGTCTAGCTTTTATAAGTGCCCTGGGGACGTAAGACATTAACCCTAGGGGAGGCTGGGTGAAGGGTATATGCATTTCTGTGCTATTTTTGCATGCCCGGTCACAGGGGAGGCACAGGCGGCTGGCACGGGTTAGGACCACGGGCTCCATGTGGGGTTCGTGCCCCAGCTCTAACACTGACAGCTGGGATTTTTTTTTTTTTGCAGAAACAAAATAGGGAGGTTCCCTAACCCTTCACCTCAGTTTCTCCATCTGTAAAATGGGGATGATAGAACCTACCTAGTGGAATCGCTTTGGATTAAGTGGCATTATGTAAAGGGTTTGCACACTGCTGCCACACAACTGCTTTTTTAGAACCAACTACTGCTATTTCTTACTGTGTAATTGGTATTTGCCAATCAAACCATGTAATTCAGACCCTCCTATACTGGCTGGATGCCGTTTTCTAGTCTGGGTATCACAGTGCTTTACCTGTGAGTGGTCAGATGGTGTCTCTGGCTCACGCCTCTCAACAGTGGCCTGAGACACGCCTGACCTCTGGGCAGCCCCTGGCATCCTGCCCACACTGGGGCATGACTGAGTTTCTGTCCTGTGTCCATCTCACTGAGGGGTCATTGGCCTGAAACACAGTTGTGATGGTACAGAACTCTTCTGGGGGAGTATCTCTTATTAGCTAAGGTCACTCTACTCTGAATTAAGTCCATTTAGAGCGCTGTTAGAAAGAATAAGGGATGTTCCTTGTAGCCTTTGCTGTGATAGGTTGTTCCCAATTTCCTCCTAAGCGCCCACGAAGAGGAGATGACTTGTCTAATGGGCCCGCATTTGCTGCCGCCAAAATGAGGCAGATTAAATGTACACACTACTGTATATAAAACGGATAGCCAACAAGGACCTACTGTACGGCACAGGGAACTCTATCAATATCTTGTAATAAACGATAATGGAAAGGAATCTAAACAGCATAGATATGCACGTATAACTGAATCACTTTGCTGTACACCTGAAACTAACACAGCACCGTAAATCAACTATATTTCAGTAAAATAAATTTTAAAAATGTACTGATGTGGAGTGATGGCTGGAACGCATTAGGTAAAAATGTGATGTGCTATGCAGCCTACAATCTTTATGTCAAAAATTAAAGGCATGTATTTAAGCATATATTTGTAGGAAAACACATAGAAAAAGATCCAGGACAGGGCTATACGATAGAACTTTAGGTAAAAATAGAAATCTATATATACCTCTGTTGCCTGGTGCCATAGCCACTAGTAACACACACCGTTGAGCCCTTGAAATGTGGCCAGTGTGGCTGAGGAATTAAGTAGAATTAACATTGAAATGGAAATTGCCGCATTGGCTACTGGGTACCATATTGGATGGCAGAGGTCTAGAAGGTAGAGGGCAAACTTAATGATGGCATTGGGGCAGGAGAATAGGAGTCACAGGGCTTTCCCTCTTTTTATTTGGCTTGGAAATATACTACAGTACTATATTACATAAATGAACATTCTTCTACATGTAGTGTGGTGCCCTGGACTGGATCCTGGGACAAAAAAAGGACAGCAGTGGAAACACTGAAAATTTGAATAAAGCCTGGAGTGAGTTACTATTAATGGACTCTCTTTTTTTTTTTTTTTACTTCTTTATTGGAGTATAATTGCTTGACAATGATGTGTTACTTTCTGCTTTATATCAAAGTGAATCAGTTATACATATACACATGTTCCCATCTCTTTCCTCTTGCGTCTCCCTCCCTCTTTTTTTAGTTCTGACGAATGTTCCATTGTGATGTAAAACATTAGGGGAAGCTAGGGGAAGCATGTATGGTGTATGATTCTCTGGACTACCTTCGTAACATTCCTGTAATCCTAAAACTATCCCCAAATGAAGCTTATTTTAAATAATACTGATAAGTTTGGCGCTCGGTCTTTCCTAGATGTTAAAAAATCAGACACTTGCAACTTCTCTGATCAAGGAAAAGAACACACACTTGGGGCTTCCCTGGTGGCGCAGTGGTTGAGAGTCCGCCTGCCGATGCAGAGGACGCGGGTTCGCGCCCCGGTCCGGGAAGATCCCACACGCCGTGGAGCGGCTGGGCCCGTGAGCCATGGCCGCTGCGCCTGCGCGTCCGGAGCCTGTGCTCCGCAACGGGAGAGGCCACAGCGGTGGGAGGCCCGCGTACCGCAAAAAAAAAAAAAAAGAACACACACTTGAACCCTTGTTGGTTCTGGGCTCAGAACGTTTTGGAACCTTCGACTAATAAGGGGTGAGCTGTTCAGCTGCTCAGGAGCACGGTGGGAAGTGTGATAACTGCCTCTGCCTGGTGGCTGGTCTTACGCCCCTACAGTGGTTGCCCAGAGATGAGGGTGAGAACCCAAGACACATCTGTCCTGATTGCCACACCTCCATGAAGAGGTGCCACCAATGCTGGTGCTGCTTTGAGGTCCCTTTCAGCTCATTCTGAATGTACCTCAAATTATGAAAATAGCTCTCCACATTCATCACCTGTGCTCTTGACAGTGCCACCTACTGGTAGATGCAAAGCAGTTTCACTGTTTCCATTTTAATGAAGAAATTGAACTGAACTCCCATCACCTCTCTGAGCTTCCAGATCCCAGGCCTGAGCTCTCCTGGGCCCGACACTGCTCTACAGTGCGGAAGACAGGCAAGGTCCCTGCCCTCATGGAGTTACAGAATCAAGAGCTGTTGGTTCCCAGGATGCACCCTCAGCAGGGATGTAAAGGTTTGGGGTGAACCTGCCTCATGAGCTTCCGGGAGCCTCCGTTTTCTCGTATAATATGAACGACGACACTCCTGGCCACTGGGATAAGAATTTACTGTGCCTGAAATTAAAGCATCAATTTTAAAGACCTGATACATCATGACAGCTACCATTTCCGACATCCACCATATTCCCCTAAGTGGAAGGAGTCTTGAACCACATACTCTTCTGGAAAGTTCCCTGGTTGAGCTGGGAATAGGGGAGGAAAGAGGCTGTAACTCTTGATGACTTAATTTCTGGCTTGATCCTCAATAACGTAGCAATAATAAACCCAAAGCTGGAAAAGTCTGGAATCTGTTTTAGTTTTGTCTTTGGTAAAAGGTCCACAAGCACGCTGAGTGAGCTCTCCGGTCTGAAAGGCTAGAGATCAGTATTTTCCTGAGAGGAATAAGGACATCTTGAGAGAAGCGTCTGTTTCAGTAGGGGCATATTGCAGGAATTTCATGAGGCCGTCCAGCCGTGTCGGGATCGTCGCACAAAGTGGAGGCAACATAAGGGCATCGTGACTTTCTGGGTTGGCAGCGCTGCCGGCTCCCAACCCAGCCTGGGGGTCACGTGACATCTGCCTTCCCCAGCATTGTTCCTGACGTGAGTAAATGATGATTGTTTAATGAAAGCCAGACCCTGCCTCTCACCCGGAGAGCACCTCACCGGCACCAGCCTTCCCCCTCCGCCTGTGAGCTTTTGTGCAGAGGGTCTTTGTCTTTTAGGGAGTTGCTTCTCTCTCATTTCCTCTTAGCACAAGCCAGCCAGGCTGAGGGCAAGACCGGGGAGGCAAGTTCCTGAGGGTCATCTGCCCGTGCCCGTTCCACAGTGGGCTACTGGCCACCTCTGGCCCCGCTTCTTCTGCAAGGATGATCCCAAGGCTGTATTAGATGATACAGGATGTGAGCAAGGAAGTCTGAGATGCATTTGCTCCCACGCCTCGTGGAATGCCCTCAGTGGCGGAGGAGATAGAAGGCATACCCTTCTGTTCCAAAATAAAATCATTGACTGCATGATGCTAAAATCCGCTGGCTTGATGCCAACGGGCCCTGTTGTCCTGTTATTGGTGGCAGGGCTTGTAGGAGCAGCCGGGATGGTGTGAAGCAGGTCCCAACTCTAGGCCACTCAAGCCAGAAATTCCAGCAACCCCTCTAGCTCTGGGAAACCCCTTGCCCCACTCCCAGGAGGTCCTGTAGAGTCTCTGGGAGCTGCTGGACCACTTTCCCTGCTGCCCCCAAGAGCCAAGAATCCAGCACTAGACTTGCTTCTCCCCCAACGAGCAGCCTGGCCCCGCGCCTGTGTGTTCCCAGGGGAGCCCCACTTTCTCCTGGCTCTTGTGGGCCCCTGAGGTCCAACAGCCAGAATCTGGCTGGTCCACAGCCCTTCCAGCAGGACTTTGGTCCCTGCCACTGCAGGAGAGGTAAAGTGGACAGCCTGGGTCACCTCTTCGCTGAGACTTGAGAATTTCCAACCCTCACCTCCCTGTCTGCAGTCTCCGGCCGAGGGCCTTGGCATCCTCCTACACCTCTTCCAGAAGAGTCGTCTCTCTGCCTGTTTGTGCGCCAGAGTGCCCTGCCCAAGGGTTTATGGCGTGAAGCAGCCCACGGATTGCAATTCTGAACCGTTCTCGAAGACACGAACATGAGAAATCTTAAGTGTCCAACCTCTGTGTTCGCCCCTCTTGTGTGTCCTTGGCAGCGTTATTCTGTGTAACCTTAATCGTTTCTGAGCCTCAATTTCCTCATTTGTAAAATGAGGATAATAGCGCCCACCTCAGAGGCTTGTTCTTTTCTTTTTTAATTAACTTTTCTTGGTGTATAGTTGCTTTACAAGGTTGTGTTAGTGTCTATTGTACAGCAAAATGAATCAGCTGTGCATACACATAGATTCCCCTTTTTTGGATTTCCTTCCCATTTAGGTCACCACAGTGCATTAAGTAGAGCTGCCCGTGCTATACACTAGGTTCTCATTAGTTGTCTGTTTCATACACAGTATCCATACTGTATATGTGTCAGTCCCAATCTCTCACCCGCCATTTCCCCCTTGGTGTCCATACATTTGTTCTCTACGTCTGTGTCTCTATTTCTGCTTTGCAGACAAAGATCATCTAGACCAGAGGCTTTTTCTAAGGCTTAAATAAGCAAATATTTTCTCAAGCAGTGAGGACAGTCCCTGGCACATCATGTTATATAAATGTTATTGAATAAAGAAAACCCCCGAGTCTTCACAGAAACGTCACGGAGGAAGGGACGAGGGTCTCCCTCTTACCAATGAGGAAACCAGAAGCTGGGGTCCCTGTGCCTCCCGGGTCCCACAGCCGGCCCACGGCAGCCTCCAAATTTTGAAGCTCGGCGGTCTGACTCTCGTGTTTTTGCCTCAATGCCCAGCTTCACATTGCAGTTAACTGATTGGGTGACGACGCCAGATGGTTTTTCTCCTTGAACGTGGGCATTTAGCATTCTGTAGCCTCAGGGTCCAGCGGCCTCAACAGTATCCATTCAAACTGCTGACTTTTTAAGCCCGCAACGTCTCAGACTATTGTCCTATGAAAACAGATGATGAAATCATGTCTTCACCTGTCTACCAGTTGACTGAAACATGGGGGGGGCATCGGGGTGGAGAGAGCTGATGTTTAAGAGGGGCCACGGTAACCCCACGCAGCCCTTAGCCAACTGCTGTTTTCAGATAACGTTTATATCGGCCTTACTAGGTACTGAGCACTCATCTAAGTTCTCTGCGTATGTTAAACTTCTTTGAAGCGCAGTTTCTCCATCTGCAATGTGGGAAAGGAGCGTTGCTTTGAGGATTAGGTGAGTTCACTTACCCGGGAGGGTCGCAAAAGCTAGTAAGAGAGCTATAGCGTTTGGAAGCCTGTGGTTCTGGTCCCGGTCTGTGCTGGTAACCGGCCCTCTTGAAAATGAGGGGGCCAAGAGGATGCTCAGCTGCGCCCAAGGCTTCTCTGAAAGCCAAGTGCACCCGGGGGGAGACGGGCGTGCCTGGCCGTGGGCTGCGTGTGTGTTATTCCTGCCCCCACGTTGTGGAACGAGGGCATTTGGTCTGTAGAGGGCGTTGAGTAATAACCAGAGAAAGGGCCACTCTGGTTCGCAAATAAACAGCCTCATGAATGATGAGGGGACCCCTTCCCCGCCCCTAACCCCACCCCCACCCTCCACCCCCGCCGCCAGGGCAGCTGCCGCCGCCAGCTCTGTGCACGCGTTTCCTACACGAAGGCGAGTAAACACCACCAGGGTCCACTTCAAAAGGCTCCGTGGGCAGCCGCGGCTGATGGAACCGACGTGCCTTTGGGGGGCTGGGGTGGCCTCCAGTAACAGACGGCCCCAAGATGTCCAAATACATCAGCATGGAGGCCTCAAAGGCCCGGAGCCTGAGAGCAGGAAAAATAAATAATTTCGTTATCTCTGATGAATTTTTGCCTTTGATCTCACACCCCCCTCACCTCCTTCCATCTCTCTTTCTCCCCACCCCCTCCCCTGATTTTTCTCTCCCCACTACCTTTTTTTTTTTTTTTTTAAAAAAAAAAAACCCTTTCCTCCTCGTGGTTTGATTTATACCCCAAACAGCTCCGAGAGGCTGACGTCCCCTGATGAATCGATGGGGTGGTTCTGTTCCGAGACCCCGAGCGGGAGGCTGGGAGGGGGCAGGGGAAGAGTTGGAGGATTCGTTTCAAACAGGGCAAGACCCGGCTCCAGTGAGGGGGGTTGCCGTGTAGACACACGTGGACGCGCGTGTAGACCCATGTTCCGTGGCACGTCCGGGTACCTCGAGCCGAGGCAGTCTTTGCTCCCCCTTGTCTACTGGGTGTGAGCCAACCTAGGGGTGGGAAGGATGCTTTCCTGCCTTCCCTTCCTCACTTGAGGGCTGTTCATTCAGAAACCATCCTAAGTGCTTACTGCATGCAAAGCCCTAGGAATCGAGGGCTCAAGCAGGGCAAGACGGTGCCCAGATCTCAGGCTCTGGAGCCAGACTGCTCAGGTTCAAGTTCTCGCTCTGTAAGTCACCAGCTGAGTGACATTAAGAAAACTAGTCCACCTCTCTGTGCCCCAGTTTCCTCACATGGAAAAGAAGTAACAGGGCCCACATCATAGGATTAAACGAGTTAATACTGAAACCACTGAACAGCAGCTAGTGGGTGCCGAGCACATTTCTATGCCCTATTAGTGGGGGGAACAGCAGGAAAAGCGAATGATGTCAACCCGGTTTCCAGAGCAGTCTGGACGCTCCTAGACACGGTTCATGAGAACCGCCGACCCACACCTCTGCCAATGCTCATCTGCTTGGAAGCGACCCGTTACTCTTATCTCAGCAGGTCCTGCACTTTTGATCCCCCTCCCTCATGCCCCTGTACCTACCTTCCTCTCATGGTCTTCGTTTTATCCCCAAAGCGATGCTCTAACGGAGGACTTAGTAGAATCCCTGTGCCAAGAACAAGCAAACTGAGGAGGACGCCAAGTCACACTGATGGGAAGGGGGCAGATCCAGATCTCATTTCCACCTCGCACTTAGTAACAATCATGACCTTCAAGAAATCACAGTCCCTCAACCGTAGAAGGGCATATCCTCTGTACCCCCTGGAGTGTATAGCTCAACGGTCCCTTCCCCAGGTAGGCAATAACTTGCGTGGTAGGAGCTTAACTCCATTCGAAAAGCTTGTGGTGGCATGGTGTTGTGGCTTCGGTGATTCCAGACCATCACAAGCCTAGTCCCACACTTCGGGCCATTGGGCGGGCATCCAGAGGCGGTGAGAAACTCACCCTTTAGAATGAGACTGGGTGGGAAAGTGCTGCCCTCCATTAACGAGAGCCACGTGACCTTGGGCCAGTTCCTCAGCTTTGCTGAGCCTCCCATCTCCATCTGAAAATGGATAGAGCACCTTGCTGCTAGAGCCACGGTGCAGATTAGATACAACCTTGGTACGTTTGCAAATGTCAGACATTTCACTTAGGACCTTGGGAACACGCAGGATACGCCACCACCACTTTAAAGAAAAGAGGGAAAAGAGCATATGTTTGAGAAAGTAACCTAGTTCCAGCAGTTAAAGTATAAATGCTGAGGAAGTTGTCTTCCTGATAACGCAGGTCCCACAGCATTTTGAAGTGTGTGTGTGTGTGTGTGTGTGTGTGTGTGTGTGTGTGTGTGTGTGTGTTTGGTGAGTTACTAAGAGCTGCTGGAAGGGGCAGCTGAAGGGCCACCTTGATTAGAGTGCGGACTCTCCTTGCAGTGGCCACCTTATATCCACACTTCCTGCCTGCTACTCCATCAACTAAGAGTACAATTCTAAATGGATCACATTCCAAACAAAGGATAAAATCAACCCAATTAAAGAGGTGGATAAAAGTAGAAGAGGTTAGAATAACAGAATTAGTGTAAAATAACTCCCTTGAGTAGGTTAAGACCCCTAGCTGTCACCCACACTCCCCTGGCTAGAACATCTCACAGCCATAAAGGACATATATTTGCTGATTACCCACACCCAGAAGGATGCCCGGGAGAGGGGAAACGTAGGGACAGTGGCTGCCGCCTTCAACGTTGTATCCCACACACGTAGATGCTCACTAGGCATTTTCCCCTTTTTCCTGCCTGCGGGTTTATTCAGTGAGCCCCCCTGGACCCAAAAATCTCCAGTGAAAGGATGAGATAAAGCTTAGAAACTGACATAAGGCGTAAGCTAAGATGATAAATGGTGTAATCGTGGTCTGAAATAAGGAGAAAATAGGTGAAACAATTCTAAAGTCAAGTTAAGAAGCCAAGAACTTAGTCGGCTAAAAGGAAGCGTGGTGTCAGTCCTGAGCTCTTTTTCCTTTGTGTGTTTAAGCTCCCAGGCGACCCTCTAGGTTCAGATGCCTGAATGTCTTCAGACCGAGGTAGCTGGACTCCAGAAGGGAGATTCTTTTGCTCACTTGTCTTCCCAGGGTTGGAGCTGTCAACAAGAGGCCATGGAAGCGCTGTCCCCTAACCCCCGGCCGAGCAGGACCCTACGCCACTTTCACCTCGTGGTCCGGCGTGAGCCTGGGTGTCAAACTCTCAGGCTTGGCTTCTCCTGGCAAATCTCCCTCCATCCAAAGAATAAAAAAACAGGTGTGTGCCCATAATTCCCAAGCATGGCTTCCTTCCTGCAGCTTCCCTTCTAGAAAATCTCTTGTCCTCCCTTCCTGACTTAGGTGGTGTAGCCTGCTACAGTTATTCCCTCTTCAAGGGATGTTTTCCCACTCAAACCAGTTTGCACCGGCCTCAAAATGTCCCTGTGGTTTCTAGGGGCACGTGTAGGGGTGTCTGGACGCGTCCGAGCAGAAAGGTAAAGGAAGGTAAGTTGGCATGTGATTCCATAGGTTCTGCAGCAGCTGGGCATCCAGAATTGTTCATCCATGAGCACCAGGTGACCCCACTGGAGAAAGACCTTGATGTTGGGGTCCTGCTGACCAGGGTCTGCATAGGAAGGAGAAGAGTGTGACAGTCACGGATGACATAGGCTTACAGTGTCAGGTGGCTCTGATTTCCACCTGTTTTCACCGCCCACCAGCAGTTTGCTCTTGGACATACCTTATATCCCTGGGCCTTCTTTTTCTCTCCTGTTAAATAACAATAATAGTACCATGAAATAGTATTTCTTTTTAAAAAAATTATTTATTTTATTTATATTTATTTTTTGGCTGTGTTGGGTCTTCGTTGCTGCGCGCGGGCTTTCTCTAGTTGCGGCGAGCGGGGGCTACTCTTCGTTGCGGTGCGTGGGCTTCTCATTGTGGCGGCTTCTCTTGTTGCGGTGCGCGGGCTCCACGCCCGTGGGCTTCAGTAGTTGCCGCATGAGGGCTCAGTAGTTGTGACTCAGGGGCTCTAGAGCGCAGGCTCAGTATCGTGGCGCACGGGCTTTGTTGCTCCGCGGCATGTGGGATCTTCCCGGACCAGGGCTTGAACCCGTGTCCCCTACATTGGCAGGCAGGTTCTTAACCACTGCGCCACCAGGGAAGCCCACGAAATAGTATTTCATGTGGCTGTTGGAATTAAATAAATCCATAGGTGGTAAAGGGTTTTGACCCGCCCGCCCACCCCCGTGTCAGACACTGTTTAGTATTGTTATATTATTATTCCTCCTGTGCTTGACATTTGCTGACTGTGTGACTTGAAAAATGAAAGTCACATCCTGAAAATCATATAAAATGGGGGAGGGTCCATTCCTTCGCTGAGGCTACTGTGGAGATGAGGTAAAGTTTACTCAGAGCTGCCTCAAGCACAGACCTCGGAGTCTGTGGCGCTGTGTTTGGACCCTGGACCCTCCACACTACATGTAGCTTTGGGCAATGACTCTGCCTCTGTTTCCTCACCTGTACAATGGGGATAACAGAACCCTAATGTGCCGCAGTAAGGATTAGCGGAGACAGCGCTTGGTGCGTGAGAAAAGCTCTGCAAACGTAAGCTACAGTTAAGTGCCGGGAAGACCTTCTTTGCCTGAAAGTGCAGTAATGAAGGTTTTCATGATGAGGCGTCCAGCATTATAATCACGAAATGTGTGTTTGGCTTTTTCCTCTCTTCTCTAGGGAGCTCTCCGCCGCCCCATCCTAGCCTATCATTGTCTTTCCTTTCTCTCCATTCCTTTCCGTTTAGAAAAAAAGGACACCGTCTGAGAAGCTCCCAGCCCATCTGTTTCAAAATGCAGGGAAAGACGCCAAGCAGCCTTCCCAGCTGGGGACCGGCTCGCCTCTGATAAGGATGGAGAGAGGTGAATTCTGAAAATTAAACAAATCCTGGTGTCTTTGAAAGGTCACCCGGCTCTGAGGTTGACCATCCTGTCGGTGACAGACTGCAGGGCCCGGCCAGCCGGAAGCGGGGAGCCTGTGGAGCAGATGAGACCAAAGTCTGGGGCGGCCACAGAGAGAGGAGGTCCCAGGATGTCACTCTCCGTAGGTGAGCCGCCCAGAGGATGGAGGGACCTTCCACGAAGCTGGACGTTTGCCAGCGCACGTGGAGCGCCTGCATCCGGGCACCGAGAGTGCAGGAATGACGCCATCCCCACCCCGCCCCCTCCCGGAAGGACTCACTTTCTGGCAGGAAGTCAGTGCTTTTCCACTGCCCGGTGGCAGACAAGAGTGCCGCGTCCAGAGGTGGGCTTCGGATCTCTCGACAGCAGCACAGAGGATGGTGCGGGGGCTTCCACTGAGCCCGCTGCGGCTCCCCTTTTCCCAGGAACCTCCATGAGACTCACGATGCCCATTGCTTCCCTGGCATTGGACGTGGCAGTGGGGATGTGCTACGTTTCCCGGCAGCCCTGCTCCTGGGCACAGGAGAGAGGGTCGGCTCTGAGGGACATGCTGTGCTCAGTGGGTGAGAATGGAGGACGGGCACCACACGGGCCGAGGAGGGAACCCAGCTCTTGGCTACAAAGTTTTGAAAACTTCCCATAGCCATAAGGAGGTGGCTAGAACCACACATTTCCTTCAGGAACTTCTCCTGTGTAGTCACAACTTGGCCAACTGTCAGGCCCAAAGCTAGGCATCTGTGCCAGGCTTGGCTTTGGACATGCCTTCCTCACTAAGTGAATCGTTCCTTGCTTTCGATTTGAAGTGAGAGACGTGCAACTCTTGCTTTCACTTGAACACGTAGAGGCCGCTGTATTAATTGGCCTAATTTCAATATTGTTGTGTCTCAGGGAATAGGGAGGTCCAAGGAGGGGGAGAGAGACTGGGAACGGCCGGTCGGTGGAGCAGTCAGAACACACACAACATTTATCGATGAAGTTCCCCGTCTTCCATGGACGCAGATCATGGTGCCCCAAAACAAGTATAGTAGGAACATCAAAGAGCGCTGATCCCAGATCACCATAAGGAATGGAATAATAATATAAAAGTTTGAAATATTGTGAGGATCACCAAAATGTGACACAGAGACAGGAAAATGAGTAGAAGCCATTGGGAAAATGGTGCTGATGGGCTTTCTTGATAAAGAGCTGCCACAAACCTTCAATTTGTAAAAAATGCACTCATCTGTGAAGTGCGGTAAAACAAGGTATGTGTATTATATACGTATGTATGTTATGTGTATGTATTATACATGTTATCGTCATGTGTGCATTAATATTATACACAATACAATATAAAATATATGTGAATGTATATCCACACACATACATTCATATAGATGCATATGTACATAGGAATACATGTATCTACTCACTTATGTGTATATTGTACATATGAACACATGTATTCATACATATATGTCTATATACGAATGGACGAATGAGTGATATGGATCGTGTTTATCACATGGGATGCCATGAAGTTTTCTATCTTCCAGTGGTTCCTGGATCAGTGTAATAGTACCGTGTACAAGGTAAAGACGTAATATGTGGTTTTGCCATCAGGAAATATTCAGTGGAGCTGGGGAGATAAAATTATACAAGTGTTTTATACACCTTTGTGGCCCACCATCTTATTTTCGTGTTTGTATTTAATAGGAAAGAAGGCAAATAAATGATACTGTGTATCGCCTGCTGTTTCTATCATGAGGGACTCACGGGGCCAAGGAGAACAGGACATCACTGGGGTAAGGGCCTGGGTCATCCCAAGGTTAGAATCCCAACTTGGCCATGGTGTGACCTTGGATAAATCACTTCGCTTCCCTCAGTGTCTATATAAGGATCATGAGGATAATGGCCATGTCACGGGTTGTCCTGAAGTTTTGAGATAAGGTACTTAGCAGGCGGACTGTCAGCTTTTATATTGTCTGCCGTGTGGCGTGGTGGCGAGACGGGACTGCAAGAGCTGGGTGGGCAGGGCACCAACTCAGTTCTGTCACTTGCTAGCTGCGGAGGACAGAGGTGAAGGGACCTGCCCAAGGTCAGCGTCCTCAACGGTAAAGATGGACGACAGGGTCTACTTCACGGGATGGCTGTGAGGTTTCAATTAGTTGGACCACAGAACAGTGCCTGGTACATAACAAGTGTTGGCAGGCGATTCTTCATAGGCATCTCATGGCTCTGCCTGTCTTGTGCATGAGGAACTCACTGCCCTTTCATTCTGGGCTAACTTTTCAAGGATGTTTCTAAAGCACACTGCCTTGGAAGAGAGAATTCGTGTCTCGCTCCAGAGCAGGGAATAGTTTTGTTTGATGTCCAGTGTAATAAAGGTAATGTTTCGTCTGGGGCAATTTCAGGCAGGTTTGCTTGCAGCCTATTATAAAAGAGTCAGGCTCCCTAAGCTTGGGGCTTCTCAACCGGAATGCAAACTCACTGAGTGTGCAGTGTTCACCTGGATCACTCCTTGAGGGACGACGGGGACACCGTGATAGTGCTGCTTGCAGTGCTGTGACCCAGGAGTCTCATGACCTCTTGACAACGATTGTTCAAAGTATAGCTTTAAAATAGCCACTATAATAACTATCATTTGCTTCCCATTGCAGACAAGGCCAAGCTGAGATAATTTTCATCCATAGAGATGGACAGGTGAAGTTTAATTCATCCATCCCTTGTGGATTTCCTCTGTCTCAAAGGATGTTTTGAACCTACATGCTTGCAATTATCTGTCATCTAAGAATCAAACTTATGCCTGTAAAATGGTGGCAAAAGGATCATGTTAAGGTAGGAAGAAAATTCTGTCCCTCTAGCTACTTGGGTCAATTGGTGGAAAAAGAAGACTTCAACAATCAAGTCATAGATCTGCATCTGGAATGTTAACACAAAAAGGGCTGTGAAGTCATGCCCTGTTACCAAACCCTAGCACCAAAACTAACTAGCTCTGTAACCTAAGTCATTTCACCTCCCTCAGCCTCAGTTTCCTCATGTGTATCATGGTTATAACACTTACGTCATTTAAAACTTGAAGCTAAGTAGTCGTATAAACTTAGATAAGTATCATCATAAAATATCCTTCCTACCACCACCTAAAAGTATACCCATACCTCAGCTGTGAGCAGCATTTCACTCATCCTCCCGACTGTTTTCTCTCCTTACTGTGTTTAATATTCATTGCTGAGTGTATCACTATCTGAAGTTACGTGTCGGGAAAGAGAGTCTCCAAAACTGGTCACCAATAACTCCGTCTCCCCCCCCGCACCGATGTATGCACCTGCCACTCCTCATAGTAAGAGGTGGAGTTCTTTTCTCCTCTTCTTGAGTGTGGACTGACCTTGGGACTTGCTTTAATCAGTAGGGAATGGTGGAAGTGATGTTCTGGGACTTCTGAGATTTTAAGAGGACTTGAGCTGCTGCTTTCTTTTCTTGAAGCCCAGCTTCCATGTTGTGAGGAAGTACAAGCTGGACCACTCAGTGATGAGACGCCCCACGCAGAGAGACCCTGGAGGATGAGAGGTCATCTTGGCTTCCCATCCGAACCACCAGGTAAATGCAAACACACAGATGACTCCAGCTGACATCACATAGGGCAGAAGAATCACCCAACTGAGCCCTGACCAAATGCCAGACCCACAGAATAACGAGCAATCAGTGTTTTTTGAAGCTACTACGTTTGGGGATGTTTGTTACTCAGCAATCATGATTCCCCTCACCAAGATGTGAACGCAAATGCTAGCATTCTGTCTTGTTCCTACTGTATCCCCGAGTCTAGCATGGTACTTGGTACTGGATAATTACTCAAGTGTTTTAATAGGTGGTTAAAGCCCTTCAAGTAGGTGCAGTGTCTTGCTCACCACTGTATCTCCAGTTCCTGGGCAAGATAGTTCCTGCCCTCTTATTGATTAGAGATGACTTGTGTACATTCTTTATCTGGAGTTACCTATTTCTGTTTGGTAAGGGCAGGCAGACCACAGTGGTATAAGGCAGACCCATGAGGCAGGACCATCTGGGAGTATCTTCACATTTAACCCAGGCTGCCGACGCCTCACATGTCCCCTTTCCAAAGGGTATACTTCTCCCTAACATCTGATCCCAATTCTTTTAGTTGGTGGACTGCACCCCCTTTCTTCCTCTACCTTATAACAGAAAGGAACCTTTCTGCTTTCAATCCGTGCTGAGGAGGTGTGCCCTCCATCTCAGCTCCCATGGCACTGGTTTTCACTAGAAAGAGAGTGTCTGAGTCTGTATTTCTCCCTGGTTCATCACCTCTGGGTCCTAAGAATAGGAAGATCTGAAGAGAGGTGGTTTCTACTCACCCTGTCCCTCATCTTCCAGCCCATGAGTGCTTTGGAGAGAGGCTGTGGACAAGAGGTGAGCAAGGGAAAGAGATGCCCAGCTTACCGTGCCAGCCGCCTCTCCCTTAGCTGTCCCCCAGCATCACGATCACTGCTTCAGCTCCCCGAGCTGAGTCTGACAAGCTTGTACGTTAGCACACTTCAAAAGCAGTGTCCACTCTGGGAACGGTGCTGGGGCCCAAGAGCAGTCACTTCCTTTGACAAATGCCAGCGCTGACAGCTGGACGGTGTTTTACATGCCCTGGACTCCTGACGCTCCCCGGGTGGTGCCGGGTAGAACGGGAAGGAGCTCGGAGGCAAGTCACTCACCAAGGGCAGTGACACTTGAAAGGACGTCCACTTGGTGGAAATATGTGCACACACAGGAGGGGCAGTGAGCTCCGATGTCTGATAGTCCTCAGGCTGCCAGGTTCCTCGATGTGTCCCTTGGGCAAATGAGCTCACGTCTCTGAACCTCACTGTCCTCACCTGTAAGATAGAGGCAGTTATCTTGCTGTGTCGTTATCTATTGCTGCTTTACCAGATTATATCAAACCCAACTTAAAATAGCACACGTTTATTCTCTCAGTTTCTGTGGGGAATTGGTGCACTCAGCTTGGCTGAGTCTTCTGAGACAGGGTCTCTAGTGAGACCACAAAACAAAGTGTCAGCCAAGGCTGAGGTCTCAGCTGAAGGCTCAACTGGGGAAGGGTTGGAGCCCAAGCTCCTATGTTGTTGGCAGGACCCCGTTTCTTGCAGGTTGTAGGATTGACGGCCTCCCTCCCTTGCTGGTTACTGGCCGGAGGCTGCCCTTGGTTCTTTGCCACGTGGGCCTTCCCAGCGTGGCCGTTTGCTTCGTCGGAGCCAGCAAGGGAGAAAGTCTGCTAGCAAGATGGAAGTTACAATCCATGTAACATGTCACAGATGTGGCATCTCATCCCCTTTGCCATATGCTGTTGCTTAGCAACAAGTCCCAGGTCTTATTTACACTCAAGGGGGTCGGGGTGGTAGTTTTACAAGGGCATAAATACCAGGAGGTAGGGATCATTGGGGACCATCTTAGAGCATGTCTGCCAGGCTTACCTCACTCACAGTGGGGGAATGAAAGAGCTGAGGTATGTGAAGAACTTAGTGTAGGGCCTGGATTCTCTTTTTAGTTCTCCTAGCATTCAGGGTCCCAGCAGGACATGGATGGCACGTTCAAATGATCAAACTTTCCCCCCAAAGGGGTGGAAAGGGAGCATAGAAAAAAAAGGGGGCATGTGAAGTACCCTGGGGTTAGTAACAGCAGACACTGTTAATGCCCCTATACCTGAAGAGTATATACTTGTAGACTGAATATTTATATCCCCCCAAAATTCATGTGTTGAAACCTAACCCCCAAGGTGATCGTATTAGGAAGTGGGCCCTTTGGGAAGTGATTAGGCCATGAAGTGGAGCCCTCAGGAATGGGATTAATGCCCTTTTAAAAGGGACCCCAGAGAGCTCCCTCACCCCCTCTGTCATGTGAGGACACAGTGAGCAGATGGTAGCTGTGAACCAGGAAGGGGCTGGTTCCTGACACTGAAACTGCCAGCACCTTGATCTTGGACTTCCAGCTTCCAGAACAGTGGGAAACAAATATCTGTTGTCTAAGCCCCCAGTCTGTGGTGTTTTTGTTATAGCAGCCAGAACTGTCTAGGAAGGAGGGTGCAGTTCCTGGAACTGGAAGAAAAGAGCCGTATGGAGAAGGCTGCCTGATGAGAGCTGTAGCCTTTGGTGAGGTAGCAGTGGCTGGCCAACCAGTGACCCAGCAGGGAGGGAGCCAGGGGGGAATACGCTGCCCTCTCCTCCTCTTCCTGATACCCTCCTTCACCTTCCAAAGCAGAGCCCCACTGGAAGTCAGAGGGCAAGTGAGCCCAGGTGATCTGTGCTCCTTGGTCAGCCTCTCCAAAGAGGTGCAGTGAGGATCTGGGGGTCAACAGAACATCTCCTGCAGTCGTTCACACCAGCCCATTTCCAAGGCAACTAGCGAACGGAAGGAGAATGCGTGTTTCCTGTTTCCAAAGATTAGAACATCTGCTTGGTGTGAGGATTACGGAGATCCAAAGACCAGTACAGCATAGTTCATGATCTAGTGCAAGGTCAGCATACTACAACTTGTGGTCCAAATCTGGCCCACTGTGTGTTTCTGTAAATAAAGTTTTATTGGCACCCAGCCATGCTCATTCATTAACGCATAATGGCAGCACTGAGTAGTTGTAATAGAGAAAGTACGGCCCTCGAAGTCTAAAATATTTACCGTCTGGCCCTTCACAGAAGAAAAGTTGCCAACCTCTGGTCTAGTGGAAGAAAACATATTATGGTTAGTAAAATAAGTTTAAGTTGTTTAGAGGAAAGGGTAGGAAGAAGTTAAACGTAATCCCTGTTTTTAAAGGTAAGTATGCGGTTGGCGATTAATAGCGTCTGGTGCCTGAATTAGCTGGAGCACATCATGAAAGCCTCCAAGTGACACTGCCTTTTATGGGAAAGAGTTCACATGCACTTCAGAGGTTTCTATTTTATTTTTATTTTTATTTTATGGCCGTGCGTCGCAGCTTCCAGGATCTTAGTTCCCTGACCAGGGATTGCACCTGGGCCCCGGCAGTGAAAGCGCCGAGTCCTAACCACTGGACCACCAGGGAATTCTGCGATTTCTATTTTAAAAGGTAAACATGGAATGGCTTCATTCAAGGCACACTGAATCCTGGCATCTAGGTGGCACATGTGTACCTATAGCCCTGCGTGATCAGCGACAAACGTGGGAGACCCAGCAAAATCCAAGAAAGGCTTCTGAATTCGCCGTGAACTTGATTTTGCTAAAGCCACCACGTTTCTGTCACCCAAGCTTCCTTGAATAGATCCCCCATCTTGTCTTAGCAAATTCATTCTTATCAATCATTAAAATGGGAAAGAAAATAGTCCACAGTTTATTTACTCAACAAATATCTCAGCATCTTTTATCTGGCAGGTACCAAGACAGGTGCTGGGGAGATTTGGAAGCTACAGTCATTCATGCCTCTCGGAGACCTTGATCTCAGACATGATCCTCCCACCTCCACATGTCCCCTCGGTCCTGTTCCTTTCTTTTCCAGCCCACCTTCATGGCTGGTGGGTCAGAATGTTTCACAGCAGAGTCAGGATGGTCTCCTGGTCTCCCTAACTCTATTGAGTGTGCCATTGACTTACTAGGTATGAGATCCAGGCTCAGTGATTCACCCCAACCCTCAGTTTCCTCATCTCTACAATGGGACTAACATTTCCTGCTCCATCTGGTTCAGAAGGCAGTCGTGAAGATGGAAGGAGATCCTGGAAGACAGATGCTGTGTGATTCCACTCATATGAGTTTCCTAGAGGGTCAAACTCAGGGACAAAAAGTAGAATGGTGGTTGCCAGGGGCCTCGGAGAGGGGAGAATGGGGAATCCTTGTTCAGTGGGTACAGAGTCCCAGCTTTGCAAGATGAAAAAGTTCTGGAGGTGGGTGGCGGTGATGGTTGCACTACAGTGTGAAGGTATCGAATGCCACCCAACCGTACACTTAAAAAATATTTGTTTAAGAGAGATAATGGCGTAGTTAAGCTTTTGTGAGCACTGCTGCAGGAAGAGAGGCGCGCCTGCTCCCTCGTGGCTGTTGGGCTTTGCTGCCACCCACAGTGGACTCTTGAACCCTGAGCCCTTTGCTCCTCGCAGCTGTCAAGCAGCCTTCCCCACCCCAGCTCATCCATCACTGGGTCCCCGCTCTCATCTGTCTCCTCAAGGCCATCCCAGACACCACACTCTCATCTATCAGCGATGCTGATACCATCCGCCTCTCGCCCACCTTCCCCAGCCCGCCAGCCCTCCTCCAACCTCAGGCAGGTCCCTGAGCCATCTTTCTGCTTCGCCTGCCTCTCCCGCCTTACCTCCGTGCGCCTCACTTCTGCCCTTTCCAATCGTCCTCCAGCTGGGCGAGATGCAGCCGGAACTACAGCAGGTGCGGCGTTGCGAGAGATGGGACCACCCCCTGCTTGGAGTTGAGCTCCCTGCCCCGTTTCCGGAGACCCTGGGATCCTAAGACAGCACTTCTCAAATGATGGACCTGTGCCCCAGTCACCTTTGGGGGTGACCTGTTAAAATGCAGAGTCCGAATCCGGCAGTCTTGGTGGGGCCTGAGTCTCTGCACGTCTGACCAGCTCCCAGGTGCTGCCGGTGCTGCTGGGTCAGGGGCCACAGTAGGAGAAGCCGCATCTGAGACGCTACCCAATTCCCCTGCTGACGCCTGACCCCGGGAGGATTTCAGAGAACTCTGAGAAGGAGCTCAGGGGATATTGGGGATATTGCTTGAGAACTTTTGGGGAAACTCCAATCAACCAAATTGAATGAAATTGCAGTGTGAGGTGGGTATCTTCAATTCATCAAGCATGCTGCTATCCATCTTGGAGAAAGATAGGTATTTTCGTGGAATTTGAGAAATTCTCTTTTTACAAAAGTGATTGATGAGGGAAGCAGGACAGACCTTCATTGGGGGAGAAACCAAAGAGTAATAAGTAAACGCCTCCCTGTCCAGGAGGCGGGGCTTAACCCTTCGTCCCCCCCACTCCCCACAAATAAGAGAATGTGGAAAGGAGGAAAATGCTAGCTTTACGGTGAAGAAACCGGCAGACATCACCTTGACCACGTGGTCGTTACCACCACCCGTGAGGGCAGGGGAGCAACGGTGTTCGCACGTCTGTGGTCTTCTTTCCAGTAACCCATCAACCCAGTCTCATCGTGAGAACAACATCAGTGAAAACCCAGTTCAGGGACGTTCTACAAAACGCCTGACCAGTAGTAGTCCTCAAATCAGTCCACGTCACGAACAACGAGAAAAGACTGCAAAATTGCCATAGATCGGAGGAAACAAGATGAGCAATTACAATGTAGGATTCTGGATGAGACATTAGAACAAAGAAAAAGAAATACGATTGTGTACAAGGTGGTGAAATCTGAATAAAGTCTGAATAACATTTAGATAATTGTTATGTACTGAAGTTGGTTGCTCACTTCTTTTAAAAAAAAATAATTCTAAGTTGTTTTTCAGCCGCGCGGGCATGTGGGATCTTATTTCCCTGACCAGGGATCGAACCCACGCCCCCTGCAGTGGGAGCGTGGAGTGTAAACCACTGGACCGCCAGGGAAGTCCCAGTTTTCTCAGTTTCGATGAATGTTCCATGATGTTGGAAGATGGCAGCACAAGGGGCGAGGGGATATGGGAATTTTCTGTATTGTCTGTGCAGTCGTGACATCCATCTAAAATGATTCCAACACTTTTAAAGTTGTTTTTAAAGAAAGTAATTAACCTCTTACATTGTAGGCAGAAATATAACTTGGAACCAGTATCGTACTGGGAGGGGTGGTATGTGCAACAGCAGAAAGGAATTATTTTTATCGTTGGTATTGTTTTAAATTTTACTGTCTCCTGCCAACTCTCCGAAATACTTCTGTGCCAACCACTGGAACACTGTGCCGCGCTTAAGGGAGGGGCGCAGCAAAGCGGCCGCCCCAGGCAATAAGAAGACGCACTTGTCTGGAAAGAAAAGCAACAATAAAATGGACTAGCAGTTGGTCTGCTTTGATTATTGCTTGCTATACGCTGGCAGTTCTAAGCAGTCATACTTTTGACCCCAGAATTTACCTTGCGGGCATTGAAAATTGAAACCAACATCAATTTCTGTTCCTGCGTGAAACGATTCTGAAGGCAGGCGGAAACCAGCTGCTGGTTTTAGGACATACTTGCCCCTTGAAGACAAGACTAGACAACTTATCAAGACCATTTGCTCCTCGAGATTCACCCTAAAGCCTAGCCTTACTGTGCCCCCCCATCCAGAGCCATCAAGTCATGAGCTCTGCCAAATTCGAAAGCGTTCCCTGCCCTGCAAGACCCACTTTAGAATCATCCAGCCCAACTTTTAAAACCCTGTCAATACTCTGCCCTACTTCCCTTTTGAGACACGGCTAATACCGTCCCTTACTGCAGTCAGTCTAATAATCTTAGCCTTCTTGGTTATCTATTTTAAACCAACAAGGACCTACTGTACAGCACAAAACAAAAACACAGACCTAGAGAACGAACTTATGGCTACCAGGAGGAAAGGGGGGCAGGGATAGATTAGGAGACAGGGACTGACACATACACACTACTGTATATAGAATAGATCACTAATAAGGACCTGCTGTCTAGCACAGGGAACTCTACTCAATACTCTGTAATAACCGAAGTGGGAAAAGAATCTGAAAAAGAATAGATACGTGTATATGGATAACGGAATCACTTTGCTGTACACCTGAAAGTAACACAACATTGTTAATCAACTATACTCCGATGTAAAAGAAAACTTAAAAAAACAAACTTAACCTTCTTGACCTACGGTTTTCTCTGCAGGGTCTTTAGGGGGAGTCAACAGATGTATCATATAGAAATAGTACCACAGGTGCCCAAAGATAAACAAGCACAAGATGTTCATGTGCAGATTGACTTTCAAAGGAGAAAGTAGGTAGTCACCTAGGAGTTCATCAAAGGGGGGGACCGTTAAATGAATGTTAACTACCGAGTGGTATTTCATAGGACAAAATGCTAACGGAGCCACAGATACTGATGCTGAAACGCTCTACCCCATTCTGAGATGCATTACATAAAAATCACTCACTTGCAAAATAGCTAGACTACGATCCTCTTTTTCAAAAAGCGTACCTTCCAGACTATCTAGATGTACCTTTATCTTTGAAATATTTAAAAATGCGTTGAAAGAAAGACTGGAGAGCCCCCCAAACTAGTTACAGTGGTAATGTCTGGGGAGGGTCAACAGAGACTTTTGTTTTCCTATATTTATTTGTTTGGCTTTCTTTTCTCTTTCATTAAAACTCTGCTGAGTTTTTTCATAGATTGTCTGTTTTTCTCTCCTGGTCCTACATCTGGTATGTCGCTAGGTTGCCCTCCTGTGCCCAGGTGGTCATAAGTGTGAGTTATGAGAGAGCTGGGAGCTTCACTCCACAAGGCCGTGGCCAGACCTCCTACTTAATGCTCATGACCGTCCTATGAGAGAAGTAGTTGCTTCTAGTCATAGAGGGGAAAACTGAGACTCAGATGTTATCACATGGAGAGTGAGTGGTGGGGTAACCATCTGACCCCATGTTTTCTTTCTGCTGAAACAAGCACTGTAGAGACAAGCGTGAATCCCCAGCCCAGACTACAGCTGAGCGCAAGCCTGGGGGAGCCCCAAGGTCATTCCAAGGTCACCCCAGTCATATCCCCCACCCAGACTCTTCCGACATAGACCCCTATCTGACCAGTTATGACTCCAGCATCTTGTAGATTCATTAGAAATGCGGTAAAACATCTCCTGGAACCCAGACGGCGGTCTGAATCAGCACTCAGCCTCTGACATTAGAGTTGTTCAGGGCCAGGCAAGGGGGCTGCCAAGTTCTAGTGTGCTGCTGAGCAGAGGTCCTGACCAGGGCTCTAGGGATGACATAACCTGTTCCAGGACCCACTTCAAGCATTACTTGAAGTGGCAGCCTAGGAGGGCTTGGTTTTAAGCCAGCCAACAAGATCTCAGGTGAAAATCTAGTTCCAGCTCTAGAATGTTCCAGGCCTAGGAGAGAGGGTCTGAGTCTAATAAGTTCTCCCCCAGGGCCCACCACGGCTGTCTCCTGTGTCAGCCCAGCTGACTGTGAAGCGCTGCAACTTGGCCAGGTGTGTTCCAGACCCTGAGCCCCAAGGCCCTTGTGGGTTCCATTCAGGGACTCCTAGCTGCAACCTTGGAGCCTCAGACCTGGAGCTGAAGGCCTTTTCAGTGTCCTGGGCTAGGTCATCACTTCCCCAAGATTCAGATCACATAGTCCATCAGCTTCAGAATCAGAGACTTGGTCCCAAGCCCTGGAATTTTCATCCCCACTGTAATGAGTCCAGCACATGGATGAGTAAGGTTTCATGGATTGGAGGACCAGTGCGTTCTATAGTATGTGCTCCCAAAATGAATGGTTTAAAGCTATCAGTGTCGTTAACGGTTAAGAGCATGGACTCTAGAGCCAGTCTTCCGGGGTTCAAATCCCAGATCTGCCTCTTGCCAGCTGGGTGACCTGGAGCAAGTTGCTGAACCTCTCTGTGCCTCCCCTTCCCATCTTTGAAATGCAGAGGATGACAGGAGTTACCTCACAGAGTTGTTGCAAAGATGAAATGATTGAATATTTCTAAAGAACTTAGAACACTTACCATGGGCCGGGCCCTGTGTCATCACCTGGGTAACCCCTGCTGTCACTGGGTTTTTACACTTTCTGATGGTCTTTTTATTTGTAAGACTGTCAGTACAAAAGGGAAGGAAATCCAAAGGCAAAGTCCTCCCTATCTAATCACCACCACCCACCTCTCCTGTTTCCCCCAAATAACCAATGCTAAGAGTCCTTTATATTCTTCCAGGAAAAAAAAAATTCTACTTAATAATATGCCACCATATTATGATGATGGCATTTAATAAGAAATTGCCATGACAGTTTATTAATCCCTGAGTTTGGGAAATATAAATGCCCACCATGCTGTGAGCAGGATATACAACAGCATTTATTGAGCATTTACTCTTTACTCAGGCCCTGGGATGGAAGTGATGAAATGCATTATCTTATTTAATTCTCACCGGCTCATGCTATCGGCACTATTACTATTCCATTTCACTGATGAGGAAACTGAGGGTTATAGAGAGTGAGCAAATTGTACAAGGTTACCCAGTCGGCAAATGGTGGACTGAATGACAGCTCTTTTTTTTTCAGGCTGCATTCTTAGATGAAGAAAGACGAGTGCAAGAAGGATACAGTCTTCAGGCTTCCTGGTTCACACCGTCGGACTCGCTTTGGGAGGCTGACTTTCCCTGCTCTGCAGCAGTGTGTGCGAGTTTGACGTCTGGAGTTTGGATGGCGGCTGAATGAAGACGATGCTTCCAACAGAGGGCTTCGCGGTATCGCCAGCGTTCCGGTGCCTCAGGTCTGCACAGCCCGAGACAAGACTTGTGTGCAAGGTATTTACTTTTTTTTTTTTATTTTTTTGTGTGGTACGCGGGCCTCTCACTGTTGTGGCCTCTCCCGTTGCGGAGCACAGGCTCCGGACGCGCAGGCTCAGCGGCCATGGCTCACGGGCCCAGCCGCTCCGCGGCATGTGGGATCTTCCCGGACCAGGGCACGAACCCGCGTCCTCTGCATCGGCAGGTGGACTCTCAACCACTGCGCCACCAGGGAAGCCCCGTAGCACTTTTTATAACATGAAAAAAGGCCGGCGTGACCTTCCTGTCCATCAGCAGGGAAATGGCTGAGTGATGGCCCAGCCGCCTTGTGGAATATTACACAACACCTAAAAAAGAACGACGCAGACCCGTGAATTTTACCTTGAAAAATGTCCGGGACCTATCAGTGAAAAAGGCATGCCACAGAATAACAGTTTGATGTGATCTAATTTTTGCAAAAGGGGGGAAATCCTATGTGTCTCTATGTTTCTTATCTGGAGGAGGAAGACGTTTGGGAAGGTCACACGTCCAGCAATTCTTGTTGTTTAGCTCAGGGTGATAGGATGATACACCCCCTCTGCATTTCGCATTTTTCCTTAAAGAGAGATCATGAGCGCTCTTCACAGTTACAAAATGAAGTACTAAAACCTTGAAGAGCAGCCGGTCGAAGAGGGAGAATTGGGGAGGGGGCAGCACCGGCCTCCCGCCCGCCCCCCTGTCCTCAGTCTGCTGTCCCAGGCTGGAGGGTGGATTGCAGGGCATGGTCCCCCCACCTCTCGGCCGCCCCCCTGGGCCCTCCCCAGCGGTCCTCCTGGGATGTCTCACGTTGACAGGCTCCATGCTGCCCAGCCCTCTAGCCCTCAGCAGGCCTGCTGCCCCGGCCCTGACCCCAGCCCTCCCAGAGGTTGAAAGGCCACAGTGAGATAACCCAGCTCCACGGCCCCCCCGCCCCCTGCAGAAGGTCAGTTAAAAAGCATCAGCCTGGAGGAACCCCCTCGGCTGCCTCTCTGGGCTCTTCAGAGCCTCCTAGGAAGACAGCCAGCAGGCACTGACCCCTTTAATGCTCAGGGCCAGGCACTGCACGGACCCCTTTAATGCTTTACCGTGTCACAGCCTCCTGAGCAGAGGGCACAGTTAAGAGCATGGACTCTGAAGACAGGCACCTGATATCTCTGGGACTTTGTTTGCTCATCTGTGAAATGGGGATGAGGATAATAGTACCTTCCGCAGCGGGTTGTTGAGAGAATCAAAAGGTTGTGTGTGTGGGTGTAAGATTATATGTGTACATGGAAGTTTCCATATATTCTTTCATCTAACCTCTTAGCTACATCCTCATAGATATAGATACACATATATATTTACATATAGTCTCTTATCTATGTTTATGTACATATATATGTTTTATGCATATTATATATTATAACAGATAATGTTGGCTCTGTTCTTATTATAGATAAGAACAGAGCCAATATTTATTAAGTGCTTACTCTTTCCAGTAACTTCTCTTTCAAATAGTATTTAAGAGCTCTGGTGTCAAACTCAGACTGGACCTGGTTTCAAACCCCGGCTCCATAGATAACTAAGTCTCCCCAGACAATTGCCAAGGAGAGGCTGGGAGAGCATGCCCCGATTGCTACCCCTTGGAGAGTTGGTGTCAGGTGGGAAGTGTCCCTGCAAAATGAGGGACCACTTGGATGGATTTCCCCGACGAGAGAAGACGGTGTGGGCAGGACTGCTGAAGGGGCTTCTGTGCTGCAGGGTGGGTACTCGGTCTTCTGGGGAGACGGGCGAGGAGCTGGGTCATTTTGCTGCACAGCTGCGGGGGAGGGTGCCACTTATACTTCATGCTGGGGGGGTCTCTCTGTGACCTTGGGGCAGCTGCTGCTCTTGGGGCAGCCAACACGGCAGTACTATCAGGACATTTTTAGTAGATGCCACTGGGCGGTGAGCAGAGGATGAGGGGCGGAAGGGAGATCAACTCCTCGGCCCCCAGGAAGCTCACTGCCCCTTCTGACCTCCTGTCAAAGGCTCCTTTCTTCTTCTGTAAACGGGGACAGCAGCAGACAAGGACCTTACAATAATAAAAAGCACAAAATTATTTATTAATGGTTAAAAAGTTAACAATTCAACCAACTGAAACTTGGCCTGGCACATTACGTGTACTATCTCATTTAATCCTGCCCAAGACCCCCATGATCTGGGGACTCTTCTAATTCCCTTTTTCCAGGAACTGGGCAGCAGAACTGAGCACATTCTAAGGAGGTGTCACTTCCCCAGTACCCGCCGTGCCCCGGGCACCACGCCAAGCACTTTCGTTTCAACGTGGCTGTGGTGCCTGGACAGTGGCGTTAAAGGGAGTGTTCTCCCCAGTCCTCAGACAGGAAAACTGAGATGCATAGAGGTCCAATCCCTTGTCCAAAGCCTCAGAGAGAGCGAGCGTCAGAGCTGAGCTGCAAACCAGAGTTTCTCAGGCACCAAATCCCTTTCTACTCGGAACAAAGGGTTGCTTCCGCCTAAAGAGTATGAAGGACCCCTTGTGGCAAAATTCTGCCTCACTTGCAAAGAACTCCAACAGAAAAGGGGACGACTGATGGGGAAGAGGAGGAGAGAGGAATAGGAGAGATATTTTTTCTCCCTGTGCGGAGAGAAAAGAGAGACTCCCATGAATGCAACTCAGCGATTCCATCCCAGCATCTATAAGAAGGTGAAAAATTAAATCAACACAAATGTGCTACCACAAGAGATTGGTTCAATCGATTCATTTATCTGATGCCATTCGAGAGGCCATTCAACCTGATGTCAAGTGTCCGTTGAAAAGGTTCGTGAAAAATTGGGCGGGAAACAATCATGTACGACTGATCCATCTTTAATAGGCACAATCTACATGTTACGTCCTTTGAGTCATATACTAAAGCAATGTTGCATGGTTATACCTGCATGGTGAGATTAATTATAGGCAATTTTTAATATCCTTCTTATATGCATTTTCCACATTTGATAAGCCTCAATGCTTTATTTTTCCTCTGGAGAAAGACACTGTCCTATAAAAAGATTAAAAATTCTTTTTATCATACTATTACAGAAGAAAGCCTGCCCTGGGGGGCCTCAGTCTACCCACCTCTAACATGAGGTTGGGCTAGATGAGCTTCAAAGGACTCAGTTGTGTCCGACAGAAGGCAAGTCACTGCACTCTGGTTCCTCAAAGGCCGTTCATGAGCTGCAGTTGAAAATCCTCAAAAGTAGGGACTTTGCAGCCCCCGCTGGAAGGGGACGGGCAGATCGTCTGGGGACACCTTTCCGGGAATTGGGTCAGTTCTCTGATCTGGGCCAGTGGCTGCCAACGTGACAAGGATTTCAATCTTGTAGACACAGCACACCTCGATGTTGCTTTCTGTTAAATGGGGGCAACAGCTTGCCTCTTGAATCCTGCGCACTGGCGGTGAAGGGAACAGGCAAAATTTACACTGTATGTGGCTCATCCAGGGACCCGTCCTTCCTCTAAGCCTGTCCTCAGCATCTGTGTGAAATGTGGTAAGGGTGAAATCTGGAGAAGGGATGGGAAGTTTGAAAGCCCCCAGGGGAAACACCCATATGCACTTTAGAATGTCCCCCCCATGGGATGCTGTCACACCCCCTGCCTGACACTTGGTAAGTGCCCTGCAGGTGTTTCGAGAAATCCAGCCCGGCCTCACACTCCTCCGTCAGCAGCCCCATCCTCAGGCAAGCGGCTAGCCACTGGCTCTAGCCAGCAGGCCCCGCCCACCCTGGCATCTTCCTCCTTCCAGACCATTAGGTAGGCTTTCTACTAACCTAGCCTGGCCCCTCTTCCCACAGGAGCATTTTTAAACTCATCCGACAATCAACTGACTGATATTTCATAGGACAGTAGGAACCTACCTACAGACCTGGTAAAAGTTGTGCATGGGTGTTAGAAGGCTGGCCCGCACCCTGGCTCTGCCCTGGCTATTTGTGAGGCCTCGGGCACTTCCTTTCCCCTATCTTACCTGGGAAGACGCTGAGGTTCAGAGAGAGGCAGTGATTCCAACACGGTTCACACAGCTGCTAAGCGGAGGACTGAGGGTTTGAGACCAAGTCTGTCTGGATTCAAAGCCTGCTCTCCTCCGGTTCTGCCACGAGGACTGAGGGTTTGAGACCAAGTCTGTCTGGATTCAAAGCCTGCTCTCCTCCGGTTCTGCCACCTCTGTCCTGCATCCTAACACAGGACCACACCTTCCATGTAAAAAGAGGGCATTCCGGGTTAGAGCAGGCTATCTGGGTGGCAGGACCCTGGCATAATTTGACAGATACAGAGGTGTCCTGGTCCTACCACCTCCCCAGTCTCTCTGCCAACAGTCACCCACTGGAAGCTAGTCCTGGATTTGAGGTGCTGCCCCAGCCCTTGGTCACAAAGGCTGGTGTGTGGACCATTGAGCAGAGTCCTTGGTCTCAGTCCAGCCCTCCTGAATCCAAATCCTGATGAGAACAAGATATCAGGGGATCTTGGGTGCTGCCCTAGACATCCCGCGAAAGGCAGGTGTGATTTTTACCTCGCCACCCCACTGATGTTTGTTATAAGCCCCTTGACTTCTCCGTGGAGGAGGGAGGGGGTGCCATGAGGCGTCCTAAAATTAAGCCAGGAGTTACTTTTTGAGCCAAGCACTCACCTTATTTATTGAGCACTTACTACATGGTACGAGGCACTGTGCTTGAGGCTCCCCATGATCCACATCACACTCTCCAGCCTGATAACGAAAGAGAGGCACAGTTAGCTGAATAGCTCTCCCCAAATCCATGCCGTAATCGGCAAAGCCAGGACTCAAACTCCCACGCTTTTTCTAGAGTCTATTCCTCTGGGGCTGCTGTGCACCTTCTGTGGACACTTGGGCCCCTGAGCCCTCGTGGCCCCAGTCGTGGGCCCTAGACGCCCCTTCCAAGGAAGAAAGATAAATTGAACCGATTTTGCCCACGCTTAGCCAAAAAGCAACAAGTTCTCCCCAATCAGCGTCTATCTGTCTCTGTCTCTTAGACAGATAGACGATGGCTGGATGGACGGGCAGGTGGCTAGGTGGCTATCTCTTCTCTCCCCATCTTTCCCTCTCTCTCCCTCTCCATGCTCCCCACGTACACATAAATCTTAGCCTTCAATTCTTCAACTGTGCAGTGGAGGTACTACAACTCCATACCTCATAGGTGTGTTATGAGGATTAAAGGAGTTGATACAAGTAAAGCACTTAGAAGGCATTCATCCACTGTCATAAGCCTTATGTCTTAAAGCCTCTCATCACCATCATTATTATCCTTAAGCACTCAACAATGATGCTGGTAGACTAAGCCAGAGCCAGTCCTCAAACCCAAACCCTCTGATCCCAGGTATAATGCCCCGCCCTGTCACTGGATTCCCTGGTTCTTTATGACTTAGTTTCTGATGGAGGGACATCAGCACAGAGGTGGGCTGGCATGCTGGAGGGATTTGGGAGGGGGATGAAAAGAGCTTCCCAGAGGCCTCTGAAGCGCCTTGGGGAGATGACCACAGCCCCCTGCCCTCAGCACCCTCCAGCTTCCGTGTACTCATCTCCGTCCTTTCTCGGCTGCTGAAGGTTTCTGCTTCCCCGATTCCGGGCTCCTGTTTCTGCCTGAGCAGCCCAGATCTCTATGCTTGCATTCCTGGCTGCCTGAGAGAGGACCAGGAGGGCACAGAGAGCTTTTACTTCTGAGAATAACTCAGAAGTGACAGCAAGGGCAAGAGGAAAAGGAGGAGGCTTCCAACAGGACACGACGCCCAGCTCCCACTCTGTTCCCCCAAGACTAAGGAGGATTCTCATCATCGGGAAAAGATGGGGGAGGGAGGAGAGCCCAGACCGCTCTCCGCCTAGCCGGCCAGAAGTTTAAACCATAACTCCACCCACCAGGGGTTTGCTACCTAAATTGGGGCTACACCAAGGACACCCACGTGCAAGGCTGAATTTAAATGCTACAAGATTCATGGGACACAGAGACGTGGAATGCAGAGTGTGAGCTCAGAATGGACTTAGAGAACATGACACCTGGGTGATGGTTTAAGGATGGCTGCTCCATGGAGAGATGGAGTCTTATATTCCTCGCCTTTCATCTGGGCTGGCCTTAGGGACTAATTTGATCAGGATAGTCAAAGCTATCATAAGAGGTCATAAGAGGCCTGCCACCTGCCCCCTGGGTCTCCAGAACACTTGCTACAAGTCGCTGCCCCCATGATCTGAGGAAGCCCAAGCTACACGAGGAGGCCCTGGAGAATAAGACAGCACGTGGAGAGTGGGGCAGGCCACAGAGCTCTGAGGCTCCAGATGTGAACAAAGAGCCATCCTGCTGTCCCAGCCACCCCAGCAGACCCAAGTGAATCAAAGAGAAAATGCCCAGCTCATCCATTCCTGAATCTCTGACCCACAAAACCGTGAACAAGATAAAATGGTGTTCTAAGCCACCAAATTTGGGAGTAGATTGTTATACAGCTGTAGATAAAACAAACGGTCATTTGTCTACCATTTTAATAATTTTGTCATACCAAATTTTTTACGTATGATTTTCCTCCTTTAAATGGACTGACCTTTTTTACTCTATTTTTAAAATTTTTTTGCCATGACATGTAGCATGTGGGATCTTATTTTCCCAACAAGGGATTGAACCCATGCCCCTTGCATTGGAAGCGCAGATCCTTAACCACTGGACTGCCAGGGAAGTCCCTACTTTATTTTTTAAATACTTATTTTTGGGAATTCCCTGGCAGTCCAGTGGTTAGGACTCCGCACTTTCACCGCCGAGGGCATGGGTTCAATCCCTGGTCAGGGAACTAAGATCCCACAAGCCATGCTGTGCAGCAAAAATAAATAAATAAGTAAATGATAAATACTTAATTTTTTATCAGTACAATAAAATGGAAAGCCAGTATTATTAGTCACAAACAGAAGGTAAAAATGAAACCTCTTTCCTTTGTTGTATTTTTATACTTACCTCCAGTGGTAAGTATACCACACTTTGGGAAAAACTATGTATTCTCATCTCTCCCTTGGGCTGTCTGGGAGATCTGAAACTCATAATTACACATGGGATACTCCCTGTGTCTTCTTTGTCCCTGAGTATTTTGCTTTTGTCCTCCAAGATTTATCTTCAATGTCACCACCTCCGTGAAGCCTTCCAGGGTTCCCCATTCCAAACATCAGGTAATGGCTTCTGTCTCCAAGCCCCCATACTATGTTGTACCAATTTCTTCTTTACACTCAGACCCCTGTCGTACAATGACATTTCAGCCCCCTGGTCCAGGAGGTGTGTCCCCACATGGAACTGTGTCTAATCCAACTCAGAATCTATTCCTTGTGCACTAATTCATTCAACTGCTACTCTGTCTACAAAAATAGGTCTGACTCCTTGATTCTTTCGTTCACAGGCGAATAAACATTCCCTGATGTGCAGCCCACCAGAGAGTTTAGGGGAAAAGGATTTTTTTTTCCTAATTGAATGGTGCACAAAATGGGGTCCATTTGCCCCAACGGGTGGAATCTTGACACAGGGGAGGTTGATGAGGATGGGAGCCACTGGGCATCAGGTAACTACAAGCTTCCATGGCGGATGGCCCCATGCTACATAGGCACATGTTACATAGTCTATACAGGTGTGTGAGCCTCGTGTAAATCCCAACATAATCCCAGACACCTGAACGTAATCAGGTGTAAGAACAATTTCCTGTAGAGACTCAACGTCAAAATGCTTTCCATCAATGAACTCATTTGAACATCACAACAACACAGTGAGGTTTATCCCATCCAAACTCCATCGTTGTCTTTTTCCTATTTCATCTTATTACATGCACACAACCATTATCATTAATCGTCACTAGAAAGGTATGTGATGATAGTTAGACTTTTATTCAATAGTACACCAGATTATCTCTGATTTCATTGTGCAAAAAAAAAAAAAGAGAAAAAAGTGTTTGCAAAAAGTGTTGGCTTTTAATCACTGTCCTGCCCGTGTATATATCGAGTCTCTGTCCCGAGCTGCGATCGAAGTCCAGGTACCCCTCCTCTCAGCTTCCACAACATTGCATCGGATTCCCCGCTTGCTCCAGGCTATCCCTCATGTTCTTCGAGAACAGAAGTTCTTAACCTGAGCCTGTGGACCCCAAGGGGCTTCCCTGAACCCCCTGAAACTGGATGCGAAGTGTACCTGTGTACACATGCCTATGAGATGCTAATCTGGGCAGAAGCTTCTAACTTTCATTCAATTCCCAATGGGACCTGGGACTCCCTCCACTCCCAACCAATGTTCATAATCCCTAAACTTCTCAGCTTTGAAACTGTGGACACTTGGGGCTGGAATAGTTCTCTCTTTTTTCTGCCAGGTGATCATTCATTAATTCGTATATTCACTTGCTCTGCAAGCATTTATTTATCGCACACTGTGTATTGAAAGAAAACTAACCGTCACTGAATATTTACCACGTGTCAAATAATTGACTAGGTCATTTGAGAAACATCATCGCATTCGATACTCACGCTAGCCCTCTGTGGAATACATTCTCCCCATTTTCAATGGAGAAAACCGTGGCTTAGTGGGCATGAATAATGTGTGTACTGTCCAGAAGCGAATAGCTGAGCCAGTGGCTGAGATGGGCTTTGAGTCCAGGACTGGACGACTCCAGGAGCTGTAATATGTGGGACAGGGGAGTTGATCCAGGCACTGGGGAAGGGGGCAGCAGTCCCAGGAAAGGGTACAACGGAGCTTGGGACCACAGAGAGCTTCACTAGCTGGTTAAAGAGATACGAAAAGAACAGCTATCAGTCTCATAGTAAAGAGAATGTGGTACACATCATAATTGAGATGCAATATCTAGGCCTTCCAAGGAGGGAGAGATTACTTCCAGCTATGATAATTAAAGAAAGTTTCTGGGGAAAGAAAGTTAAGTAAAGATCTGAAGAATATCATGTAACCTAAACCCCCTGATCACGTGTTCATACAGCAGGGGCTGGATAAGTCTTGGTGACGGGGGGCTGTCCCAGGCATTGGAGGATGTGTAGCAGCAACCCTGGCCTCTGGATGCCAGCCGTATCCATTTTCCATTGCTGCTGTAACAAATCACCACCAACACAGCCGCTTAAACCACACGCATTTATTATCTCACAGTTGTTTAGATCAGATGTCCGACAAGGGTCTGACTGGGTGAAGGTCAAGGTGTCAGCGGGGCTGCATTCCTTTCTGGAAGCTCGAGGGGAGCATCCATTGTCTTGCCTCTTCCTGCTCTGAGAGGCCACCCACATTCCTTGGCTCTGCCTTCAAACCAGCGACAGTGCACGCGCGTGTGCGCGCGCGCGCATCTCTGACTTCCGGTCCACGGTCACATTTCCTCTGACTCTCTTCTCTCTTCCCCATTTAAGGACCCTTGTGATTCCATTTGCCCATCCAGATCATCCAAAATAATCTCTCTGTCTTAAGGTCAGCCAACTGGCAACCTTAATGGCGTCTGGAACCCTTCATTCCCCTTTGCCATGTCACATATTCACGGGTTTCTAGCGATTAATAGATGGACATCTTTGGGGCGGGGCGGAGGGGCATTGTGCTGCCTACCACCCTTGTAGCTACCCCACCCCGAGTTGTGACAAGCAAATGCGGCTCCAGACGCTGTCAGATGTCCCCAGGTCACCAGGGGCAGGGGTGGTGGTGGATCACCCCAAGTTGAGAACCACTGATTCAGAAGATTCTCAAACATCTTAAAGCCCTGCCTCTGAGGGTCATATGCTCTTTTTTAGTGAGTTCATAAGAATTGCAGAGTCCGAGGGAGAAAAGCATGTGTCCGGAAAGTAGTAAGTCTCAAATCGTGCAAACTTCCCAAGACCCCCGTGAGGTCATTGACCCCAAATGAGCAAGTGACTTAACCCTTCTGAACCGCCGCTCCTCATCTGTACCGAGGGGAAAATAAGAACCACCTTAGGATCATGGAGAAAACGAAAGGCTCCCGTAGTGCCTGAGAACAGAAAGTCTCATCGGTCAGATGCTGAGGAAGACTGTGAAATAGATAAACAGTATTAACTTTCCTACTGGAGGTGCCCTCAAGTCAGAGCCCAAGATGAAGGTTATTTTGGGAAGTGATCCCAGGTAATTGGAGCAGCGGGCGGTGTGGGGAGGGACCGGATGGGTGAAATAGGGATGAGGAAGAGCCAACTCAAAGGTGCATGATTGAGCTGGGCGCCCTAAAGACACCTGGGCTCAGTCCCACCCGGGCCCCCTCTGAGGAACCACGTAGAACACACCTCAAATGTTTCCCCCCAAGTCACAGGAGGAGGGTATGGGGAGTATTAATCCACCAGCTTTTGATTCCGTGAGTCAAGGGTTTTCCCAGAGAATGTTAACTCCTGGATCTTCCAAGTATGTGTAGGTGTCCACACGGTAGAAGGATTTCTTGCTGTGGGCAGAGAAGCCCAGAGAAGAAAGCAAGCAAAAGATGAGAAAGACAGATGAGATGAGGTTCTGTCTGGCTATGGCTGCATGCAGCTGGTTTCCATGGCAATGGGATGCTGGAGCGGAAAGGGAGATGGAAAGGAAAAGAGATGGGGCTAAGAGGTGGCGTTCTGTACAGCACAGGTTAGTGAATCACGGTGCCATAGGAAGGTCTAGCTAGGTTCAATAACCGCAGCTTCGCCTCTGGAAGGCCATGTCACCTCGAGTAAGACGCATCACCTCTTTCTGCCTCATCTGTTAAATGGGGATGTTGATGGTGCCAATTTCATGAAGTTGTTGCAAAGATGAGATGGCATCGTGTATATTAAGTGCCTAGCAGCATGCATTTAATGGAAGGAAGTTCGTGATATGGAAGCAACTCGAATATGCATATTGAACCCAGTATCTGGAAAAGGACCTCCACTTGCTCTTCTCTTTGGAAATATCTGCAGAGTGGATCTGAGTCTCCTTCTCTGTAAAATGGAAATAATAAAACTTACCTTCTACGGTTATAGTGAGGAGCAAGTGAGATCAAGCACGGACACATTCAAATGGGGATCCAGCACATAACAAGTGCCAAGCTTGGCACTAGTTAATTACACTAAGGATCAGCTTCAGGGAGCTAAGGTACTGGGGCTGGGTTTTGTGTGGGAACCCCAAATAAGCCCAAAGCAGAGAAAGGTTCTGCCCCAAGACTCTGAGGTGATGGGGACATGCCGGAGGGGGCCAGCACGGAGCTGATGCCCTCTCATCTCACACCTCTAGGGGAAGCTGGAAACCCAGGCGGTGCCTACAGTAGGGTTCAGCTGCGTATAGAAAGGAAATATGGGGGACCCACAGGGATGCCTCTGTCACTGAAAGACCAGGGTCCCAGTCCCTGCCCTGCCCCGCCCTCGCTGTGTGACCTTGGGGGAGTCCCTTCCCCTCTCTGGTTCAGCATTCCCATCTGAACAGTGAGACTGCAGAACAGTCCAGGATTCTCCAACCAGACACTTCAGGATCTGTTTTCTTCTCTCTCTCCCCTGCCGTCCATCTCTCCTTCTTGCGTGGATGCTAGTCCGATCCTGGGTGGCCTCGGACATCGGGAACCTCTGGACCATCAGGCCCCTGGCAGGGTTTGCCCGTTTTGTGACTGTCACCTGGCCACCTAGTCTTCTCCACCTGTCTGTCTGATTGGATGTGGTGCTCCTTGGTCATCTGTGTCTCCCTGCCCTTGATTTCCTTCCTTTCCCTTTCCCCAGCCCTTGGCTGGTTCTGGTCTCTGGGGAACAAGTGCCACCTGAGGACGTTAGCAGCTCCATGACCACTTTTACGATCGGTGGAATTTAACCAGACCTCCACCTGGCCTGGGGGGGGAGGTCACCCTGCCTTCCCTGTTCCTCTCTGCAAGGTTGCTGCAAGGCAGGTGTATTAATCACATTCTTTCATTTGCTGTATTTCCTGATGTTTTGATGTTGGGAAGCCATACTTATTCTGGAGAGACCGTCCCGCCCGGGGCCAGCTGATTCCTAGAGACAGTAAAGGACTTGCCTGCAAGTGAATCTGTGCAAAAATCCAGAGCCCACACGCCAACCTTCTCCTTTACTGGGCTCTCACACTCCAGGTGACTATTCCCCTGTCCTAATCACCCCCAGGGCCAGGTATCAGGCAACTAGGGACAGTCCCTATGCCCCAGAACCTGCTGAAATTTCTCAAACTAGCCAATCTTGAGCCTGCTTACTGTGCCTTGTCTTGCCTTGCCTTTCCCGAAGAAATCACAAGAAAGGCTCTTGCCCACGTTTTCCGCCCACTGACTCCGCCTCCTGACAGACCCTGGTGCGTACCCATGGCCCCGCGGTGCCATGCCATGCCTCCTGCTTCTCGGCAGTTCTGAGTATAAATGTTTTCCTTCATGGTAGTCAATGGCTGTGTCTGCGTGTCTTATGAGACCTGATTAAACCAAAACCCAGGTACATTTTAAACTATATGTGCATCGTCTCCCACGGGGGATTCAGGAAGGGATATATTGCATGGGCACAGCATCAAATAACATTGGGAAAGTCAAGTCCACGTTCACGAACTCATTCATTTATTCCCATTCCATCTTTCGGATTACCTGGACGGGAGAGTCTCCGCTTGGGGCTGGTGTGCCACGAACACCTCTGGATCACCTGTTCATCTCTGGTTAAACACACAAATAAGCTTCAAGACTTTGGCTGAAGACCGTATGGTTAAAAACATATCACATTATTTTCATGGCTTTCATGAAGGAGGAAACTTCCGTCATCCCAAGACAACCTCCCAGGGAGGGAGCCACAAAAGTCAATACCCCGATTTCATTCTCCCTTTTCTTTTCTCCTGGCAAGGCTCCATTATGGCCAGAATCAGCCAGAAGCCAAATGTAGGGGGACCCCCCTTGATGGTTCATATAGCTCAGCCTTGCAGGACACAGAACAGAATGGAGAAGGATGGCAAGACGGTGTGGGGAGGTGGAGGGTAGGGGGAACAGAGAGCTCACATACAGAATCAGAGGGCGAGGGCAATGAGCTCAGCTCGCACGGAAACCGAATTACTGCTGGTGCCTGAGTAGAGGGCAAAGAATCCCTCCCCACCCTGGGAATAATCCCCCCCAAATCCCTTAAGGAAGAGTCATTTGCATTATATATGAATGATCACAGAGTCTCCTTATGACAGGAGCCTTCTCAATTCTTTTACTTTGAACCACAAAGTATTATCGGGGGACACATTAGCCTAAAAAAGGCGTTTCTCAAGCTTTGGCAGGACACTGGAATCACCTGGGAAGCTTTGAAAAATTCTGATGCCCGGGTCCCACCTGCAGGGAATCTGATGTAATTGGTCAGGGGTGGAGCCTGGGCACCGGGTTTATTCAGAGCTCCCCCCATGACCCGTATATGCATCTGAGTCTGAGAGCTATGGATTTATGACAATCTCAGTGCCTGCAGACCATGCTCGTGGAAGCCACCTGGCATTTGTTCCTCCTCGTTCACCTAAACCCCTAATTGCAACAGGGATTCAGTAACTATTTGCAGGATGATGGCCTCAGCATGGCATATGCTGGATGTCACAGGCCAGAAGTCTCTTTTTTAAACATTTTTTATTGGAGTTTAGTTAATTTACAATGTTGTGTTACTTTCTGCTGTACACAGCAAAGTGAATTGGTTATACATATATCCACTCTTTTTTCAATTCTTTTCCCATATAGGTCATTACAGAGTATTGAGAAGAGTTCCCTGTGCTATACAGCAGGTCAAGTCTCTTAATGAAATACAGTAAATGGCTGCATTGTAGAGGATAAATACACCCCCAGGGATGAACTGGAAACTCACCCATCCTAATATTGGGTAAAAGGGTTCCTACGGTTTGCAAGACAATTGCCAGTGTCAACATCCGTTATGGGTGGAATTGCGTCCCCTCAAAATTTATATGTTAAGCTCCCAACCCCCAGGACCTCAGAATGCTCTGGCATTTGGAGACAGGGTCTTTAAAGAGGTAATTAAGTAAAAGGAGGTCATTAGGGTGGGCTCTAATCCAATATGACTGGTGTCCTCATGAGAAAAGGAAATTTAGACAGACGTACACAGAGGGCAGCTGATATGAAGACACAAAGAGAAGACGGCCGTCTGCAAGCCAAGGAGAGAGGCCTCAGAAGAATCCAACCTGTCGGGACCTTGATCTTAGACTTCCAGAACTGCGAGAAAATTCATTTCTGTTTAAGGACTTTGTTATGGCGGCTAGAGCAAACTAACAACATCATACATGTATTCAAACAACGCTGCATTTCAGACAACTTAGTTTTGTTTTTAAGCACAGGGCTGCCCAGTCACCAAACCGAGGCTTTTCCCACTGGGAAAGGAGAGTGAAAGACAGGGATTCTGGAGCCTCAAGCCCAATTCCATCTCTGACCAGTTGCATCTTCCCCATCTCAATGCCCTCCCCTCTGCCCAGGGCTTCCTGGCATCACCTCCCAAACATACTTTCGCTTGATTCCTTGGCTCAGGGTCTGCTTCTGGGGGCATCCAGCCCAACACACCTCCTAGCCCAGGAATTTGAGTCTTTGATCTGTCATGACCGGGGGCCGAGGTCACTTTTATGTGTGTGATGCACTTGGCCAGGTTGCCTCAGCTACAGCAGCTAATATTAGGAGAGGACGGTTTCCCAGGTGGCATTCGGAGCTGCTCAATTTCACCACTTTCCTCTGCAGCAGAAGGCAGCCTCCCCTGCTCCTGTCTCATCTCACACAGGCAAAGCGCCTGCGGTTCTGGACATCACAGACTCGGGTGTAGGCTCTCAGCCTTCACACCTCACCTATCCTCAACATGCTACATTTACTGTGACAGGTTCCTACTCAAATTCCATTCAAAAGGGAGGGGCCGTCAGCCAACAGAGTCTTACGGAGGAGAAGGGGATAAACTGGGATATTCCCAGGATCTACAGGCCTGGAGATCAGTAAAGTGACAGAGAAAGACAAATATCATAGGATATCGCTTATATGTGGAATCTGAAAAAAAAATGATACAAGTGAACTCATTTATAAAACAGAAACAGACTCAAAGACATAGAAGACAAACTTACAGTTACCAAAGGGGACGGGAGGGGGGAGGGATAAATGAGGAGTTTGGGATAAACAGATACTACTATATATAAAAGTAGATAACCCACAAGGACCTGCTGTATAGCACAGGGAACTATATTCAATTATCTTGCAATAATCCATAATAGAAAAGAATCTGAAAACAAATAGATTTATATATATATATGTATGTAAAACTGAATCACTTTGCTGTAAACCTGAAACTAACACAACATTGTAAATCAACTATACTTAAATGAAAGAAAGAAAGAAAGAAAGAAAGAAAGAAAGAAAGAAATAAAAACTTCCCTAAAAGTTGAGAATGGGAAACCAGTTGCTGTCAACTTTCTCAAAACACTAGGCAGAGAGTACTATAACATTTAGGATGGATAAACAGCAAGGTCCTACTGTATAGCACAGGGAACTGTATCTAATCTCCTGGGATAAACCATAAGGGAAAAGAATATTTTTAAGAAAGAATGTATATATGTGTAAAACGGAGTCACTTTGCCGCACAGCAGAGATTGACACAACGTTGTAAATCCACTACACTTCAATTAGAAAAAAAAAAACAAAACCAAAAACACTAGGCAGAGGGGAAAAAAAAAATCTCTCTTCATTAGCTTGCCCATACATGGGCAGTCCCCAACCAAGATGCATTTCCTTTGGCTGTGAGAGTGTTTTAGTGGGCTCTTTTTGGAAAAGGAGTCAAATAAGGTTTTTGAAAATTGTCATCAGGTGCTTCCAAGAAACCTCAGAACTCTGACCAGAGTGGGAGGTAGGGTGGCCTCTCCTGGGCAGGAGCCACCCAGGAGCCTGGGAGAGTCAGGCCAGCTTCGGCCGGAGCTAGCTGAGCCCAGGGTAGAGGAGGTCACGCTCTTGGACAGGCCAATGGGCCACACCGGGCACGGCTGCCCTGTAGGAGTCACAAGTGGCTCATTCTCTCCGAGACAGCTGGGCACCAGGCTCGGGAGGAAAGGTGGAGACTGTGTATCTTGGCAAAGCAGGGAAGAGGGTCTGGGTGATAGTTCACAAGATGGCCATTTGCATCTCCTGTCTATGTAGAAGGAGCTGATTCAAGGCTGGAGCCACTGGTGGAGCAGAGATTTGAAACCTTCAGGATCTAAATCGGTCAGTCTCTGTTTTGAGAGAGAGAGAGAGAGATTCTGGGGTAAAAAAAAATGAGATATGTGGGAAATCTGAATTCCAGGATCCCTCTAAATTCCAGACTGCAGTTAGAGGGCAGATGCATGAGGAGAGGCCTTTTTTGTTGTTGTTGTGTTTGTTTGCTTTTTGTTTTTTGTTTTCGGTATGCGGGCCTCTCACTGCCGTGGCCTCTCCCGTTGCGGAGCACAGGCTCCGGACACGCAGGCGCAGCGGCCATGGCTCACGGGCCCAGCCGCTCCGCGGCACGTGGGATCCTCCCAGACCGGGGCACGAACCCGCGTCCCCCGCATCGGCAGGCGGACTCTCAACCACTGCGCCACCAGGGAAGCCCAGGAGGGGCCTTTCACTCGTGGGCCACGTGACTTGGACACTGGAGACCTTAGGACTTCGTAAACATCTCCCCGCCTTCAAAACAGGGGCTTGAATTAACCACCACCAAAACTACCATCTTCTGATGTCTTTAGCAGGGAATTTAGGTCATGTCTGGAAAATGCTTCCCGCTGGTCGGTTTATCACCACATAAATACTAGAAATAGACTTTGTAAAGGCATGTCACCTGCATGCAGTCTGTAGGTAAAGCATATTTTATTATAATCCTATGTATTAGGCGCCTTGTCACCTTTCACTAATGGGGTGACTACTGTCTGGGACTCTCCTGGTTATAGCTCTGAAAGTCCTACATCCCGGGAAACCCCTCAGTCTTGGGAAAAGCAAAAAAAAAAAAAAAAAAAAAGCGGGGGGGGGGTTGGTTAGTCAAGCCAAACACACACACACTCCTAGGCCACCCCTGATCTTTTCAAGGATTTCGGTGGTTCACTTGCAAAAACTAGTCCCACACCCCTTTGGACCTGTTAGGCACCCCGTGGAGCCCTATGTACATTCCATAAACGTGATCGATGGAGCTGAAGCCCCGCCCACATCCCCTTTATCCCTGACGCACCCGCCCCTGAGCTTCTCCGAGTGCTGCAGGAAAGCTCACAGCCATGCAACCTTCCCTGGGAAATTGACCTGGACTGAATCAAGCCACTTCGCTCAGAGATGGACACCCCTGCGAGGCTGGGCCCCGCCTACTGGGAGCAGCTGATAATTGACTGAACTGGGGGAGGAACTCTGTAATGCAAGTTCTTCTCCAGAGTGCCCCGAGGGTGAGGTCGAGGCCAGACTTCACCTGAGACCACACCCTGACCGGGCCCCCAATCCCTGTCCTTTCCTGTTTGCCTCACTCCCTCTCCCTGACCTAGCGGTCTCCAGCAATCAATCAAGTTCTCCTGAATCCCTTCCTCAGAATCTGCTTCTAGAAATCCTGACCTAGGACAACGCATTGGGCCGGGTGCACTCCCTTCGGTGTCACCTTTCCCGCCACAGTATCTCTTGAAGCTCTACCCTTCTTTCTATGGCCACCAGCAGCATTGAGGCCACGAGCATTCCTCCCCCTGGCCTCCCTGCCTCCTCTCCTGCCTCCTGCAGGCCACTCTCCTCTAAACGGCCAGTGGAGGCTTTTCAAAGTAAAGGTCAGCTCAAGGCACTCCTCTGCAAACCCTGCTGGAATCGAACACCTTTGTGAGGAAAAAGAAAAAAACACACTTCCTCAACCTGATTACAAGAAACCCTCAGCAGGCAACAGGCTTAATGATGAAAGACTAATTAAAAGGCTTCCCCACTCTCCCTAAGATCAGGGGCAAGACAAGGATGGCCGCTCCTGCTGTGTTTATTCAACACTGTACTGGAGGTTGCACCCAGGGAATTAGGCAAAAAAGAAAGAAGGAAGGAAGGGAGGGAGGGAGGGAGGGAAAAGGAAAAGAAAAGAAGAAGAGAAAAGGCAACCAGATTAGAAAGGAAGAAATAAAACTGTTTCTGGTTGCAGATAACATGATCTCATGGGGCACATGGTGGGTGAAGTCCTGATTTGCAGTATTTACTGATTTCTGTGGCTGATTTCAAAACATCAGTATGGCGTTCCTGAGTCTGGAGCTGGGAATGACAATTTCATATGCGGAGGTGACCTCACGGCTCATTGTGATTCTTCCTCTGAAAGCCCTCCTCCGACTTTCACTTACACGGTGTCTGGCACGGAGTAGACCTTCAATAATTATACACCGAATTAGGGCGGAAACACTTCTGTGGCTTTCCATTGCTTTTAAGTTAAAATCTGAAGTCTTTGCCGCTCAAGCCCCTGCGCCATCTGGCCCCGGACCCCCTTCCCAGCTTCATCTTGGACCGTCTCCCCCCTCACTCACTGCTCTCAGCCCCATTAACCTCCTTTCTCTTCTTCCAATGATCCGAGTTCTTCCCACCTCAGGGACTTCGCACAGGCTGTTTCCTCTACGTAGAACGCTGCTTTCATTGACCTAAGTCTTACTCAGCGCTCAGGTCTTGGTTTAAGGCAGGGGTTCTCAACTGGAGGGCATCTGCCAATGTTTGGTGGCCACAACGGGTCACTAACATCTAGTGAGAAGAGGCCAAGGATTCTTCTACTCAATATCCTCCAATGCCCAGGACAGCCCCCTGTCACAAAGGATCACCCAAGCCCAAATGTTAATAGTGCCAAGACGGAGAAATGGGGCTTATTTTCAGACCTCTTGCCTTGGTCACCTTAGAATGGGAGGAAGTTTTCCCTAATAATAAACGTTTTCTCATAATAATATCTCCTGCTATTCTTTCTCCTCTTATCACTTAAGCACAATCTGGGTCAGGCCCACAGGAGACAGTCCAGGATATTTGAGAAGATATTTGGGATCCTCTGGATGGACTAAACCGTCCCGCTTATGTCAGACTCGCAGGAACGGACACTAGGAGTCTTCTGCATGTGATCTGTTAAGGCAACACTCCAGGAGGAAGCAATAGGTGATGGGCGAAGCACAAGGGGCCACGAAGCCTCAGATTAGCCTGATCCTGTGGGGAGCTTGGGAGCGTAAATTATACCTCAGAGCTCCTCTCAACTCATCGAGGCAAAGAAGCTGAGCTTTCATGCTCCTGGACCAGTCTGTCATCAGCTAAGGGTGGTGCCCAGGGTGTAGTCTATCTCCTGGCACCTCAGCCCTCTGGGTTTGCAGGCAGGGCATCCGGTAGCCTGGGTGAAGACCTCCAAAGACAGCTCCAGGTGCAGATGCCAGGAGCAAAAGTTCATGGAAGCTAGAGGATGTTCGCACAGAACATGCAAAAAAATAAAACATGCAAAAAAATAAAAAAGCGGGGGTCGGAGGCGGGGGAGGGAATCTGGATTGGAGTACTGATGGTGCAAATCTGCTGAAAATCTAGATAATCTGGTTAAAATGAACAACTCTGTGTAACTTTTTCTGGTCTGCAAGTGCCAGATCCTGCTTATAGGTCTCCCTTTCCTGGGGGCCAGCGGAAAGGAACCGGGATTGGTGGGCCCCTCCTGGGAGCTGGAAGCTGTGACATGACTCAAGGGGCATTATTTGTGCCAACCCCTTAGCCACAGTTCTTGCCGTTCACATTCCTTCCATCGTGAAAGGTTTTGGGCTTCTTTCCCTTCTCATGATTTATGTTTCGACAAAGGTTGTTCATACAAAGAACATCTGTATATCAAATCCGCTTGACTTAATCAGCTCAGAGATGCTTCCTCATGTCTGCCTGAAACTGCTCTGAGCAGTTACATGTCTCCAGAATGTCTTTTAAGACGTGGATGGGTTTGAGGATATTTGAGGACTGCCCAAAGTTGCTTCCAAAATCTTACGTGCGCATGAGATCTTTGTAGAGAGGGTCTGTTGTTTTGTTTGATGATGCGGGTGGCCCATGACCCAAAACACACCTGAAGAGAAGCTCCTCTCCTTGGCAGCACTGAATTTTTCTATTTTAGGATGTTTATTAGTTTGCTAAGGCTGCTGTAACCAAGTACCACAGACGGGGTGGCTGACACAATAGAAATTTATTCTCACGGTTCTGGAGGCTGGAAGTCCAAGATCAAGGTGTCGGCAAGGGTGGTCCCTTCTGAGGCTAGGAGGGAGGATCCGTTTGTTCCTTGCCTCTCCCTTAGCTTCTGGTGGGTTGATTGACAATCTTCAACATTCCTTGGCTTGTACATGTTTCACCTGGATCGCTGCCTTCATCTTCATGTGGTGTTCGCCCTGCGTGTACATCTGTGCCCAAATTTACCCTTTGTGGAAGGAAAACAGTCATGTTGGATTGGGGGCCCACGCTACCCCAGCATGACCTCATCTTAACTAATTATATCTGCAATGACCCTATTTCCAAATAAGGTCACATTCTGAGGCACTAGGGGTGAGAACTTCAACATGAGAATATTTGGGATACACAATTTGAGGATGTCCTAAAGTCAGGCAGGTGCCATCCTGTGCTGTCAGAGGCGGTATGGAGGGAGTATGTTCACTAGGGTAGAGGATGGGAGGAGGAAGGACTGATACGAGTGGGGTCGACCAGTTGGCTGTGGAGAGCATGAGCCAGCCCCAGCCCATGGACTCTGAGAAGAGTGGCATCCAGGATTTCAGACCTTCTGTGCACCTCTTATATCTACTCAATCCCCCCTCTTGCCCCTGCCACTGATGTGGGGACCGGTTCACCAATGTACAACCTAGAAGTGGGTGGCAGTTAACAGTCATGAGGTCACGTTGACCAATGGGGGATAGGAGCCGATGGAGAAACGCTTCCCTTCTTTATGCCATGGGCGGATGCTTCTGAGGTGCATTTCATGAGGCTTCCTAGGTCCTGCAGAGTCCACACCCGTTGCCTGTGGTCATGGCCAAATCAGTAACACATGCCCACACTGGCTCTCCTTCCTCCCCTGTCCCTCATTCCTGCTCCTTGGGATCAATTCCCAAGTCAAATGCCTGCACATGAACCCTTGCCTCAAGCTCTGTTTTCAGACCCAGGCTAAGGTATTCTGTAGGCTAAAACTACAGGGAAAGGGGAGTGGGCTTCTCCCTGCTGCATCTGTATGTCCCCTCTGTGAAATGATAAAGCTCTTGGAGGAAAAAATTGGTGAGAGGAGAGAGGTCCAGGGGCTACGTCCAGTCCGTCAGAGCAAGCCACTGGCCACGGCTTACTGGGAACTCAGGAGCACCCCTAAAAGCCCACAGGGCCACTGGACAGCTCTATTTCCTAAAAGCCCTGATGCACCCCACAACTATTGTATGTAAGCTTGCTTCTTCCCTAACACCCCCTCTCCTCCAAAAATTAAAAACGCTCTCCCTACTGACCCACTTCCAAGAGGCATCATCCCTATAACAGCAAGAGCTGACCGTCCTGCAGCCAGGGCTTAAAGTTTTGAAGCCTCACTGACCGGTGTGTGACCTTGGGCAATTTCATTAGACTCTTTGTGCCTCTGTCTTCTCATCCGTAAAATACAGAGTTTTAACAGGGCTGGCCTCCGAGTGTTGTTGCAAGGTTTAGGTGAGGCCAACGCCTGCCAGGCCATTTCCTGTCCCTCCTAGTTCCTGGTGAGCATGCAATACATAAAAACAACTTAAGCAGTTTCCATGGAGAGGGTGGTGACCAGAAGGGCTCTCGAGGGAGTTTCGGGAGTTGGGGAAGGGGGCGGCTGGGAATGTTCTGTTTCTCCATTTGGCCGCTGGTTCCATGGGTGTGTTTGGTTTGGGACAATTCAGTGTGGTGATATGTGCATTCCCCTGTGTGTATGTTATACTTTAATAAGAAATCAAAAGCCTAAAATAAAATAAAATAAAATTATAACCTGCTGCTGTTGGTAGTAATGTTATTGAACCCAGCCTGTAGGAGATAGTGGGAGGAATTCTTGGCCTGAGCAAACAAACCAGTGACTCAGCATTGGGCCCACCAAGCAGCAGCCCAACCCTCCAGTTAGGGCCAGCTCCCAGGTTGCATGGCTTTCCATCTCGAGACCTCGGTTTCTCCATGAGTCAAATGGAAAGCAATAATCTTTACTGAATTCCAACATCTTGTGTGGTTCTCCATTTTACTGATGGGGAAACTGAGGCTCAGAATAGATCATTACAAATTAGTAGGCCCTACAGCTTTGGGAACTATGCAGACTCTATCATTCCCTCCCAGACGTGGCTCTAGGAATAAGAAGAGCCCTAATAGGCACGGCAAGAACAGCTGGCATTTATGAGCTCAAACTGGGATCCAGGCTTCTGTTCTAAGTGCTCTTTCTTTTTCGAACTCATTTTGTCCTCACGTTATTAACCCCATTTTGCAGAGGAGGAAACTGAGGCACCGTGAGTCAAGGTCAAGAAGCAAAGCCCATGCTCCTAACTGCCCCCGCCGCCAAGCCCCTGCGGTTGGGTGGGTTGCTCCCCGCTCCCGCCCCCCAACACCCTCTGTCCTTCCTTCCCCCTCCCCCACCAGTGCATTTAGCCGGGCTGGGTCCTTGCCAAGTCTCCGCTGTCACAGCGTTCCCATCTTTGATCACCAGTCAGCGTTCTTGAAGTGCCGAGTCTCCCAGATGTTGGGCTGATCAAAGGCAGCTGCTGCCCGGACCCTCCCCAGAGCACAAGATTATAGACGCACGTAGGGTAGAGGCGGGAGGGTGGGAGGGACGCACACGTGACCGATGGAGCAGGGCAGCCCTGGGGGCGGGGCTCGGCGGAGCCATGGGGAACGCCCCCCCCCCCCCCCCCCCCGGCCGTGGTGCTGGTCCTGTCAGTGCACGTCTCAGAAGGACCGGGGTCCACCGGCGCTGCGCCCGAGAAGCTGATGCGGAGGCAGATATGCAATGAGCTTAACTTTGAAAACGCAGAAGCTTCAGGGGCCCGAACCTCAAAAGGAGATCAGAGGCAAAATCTCAGAGATTAATGTAGAGGTTGCCAGTAGCTTTTATAATGACAATAATTCCCTGCAGTGACATGATTCGCCCCATTGACTCCATCTTTTCTTGCAGGTCGTCAAGAGCTGAATTTTATGTTTACAATTAATTAAATAAAAAGTAGAGGGCTTCCCTGGTGGCGCAGTGGTTGGGAGTCCGCCTGCCGATTCAGGGGACACGGGTTTGTGCCCCGGTCCGGGAAGATCCCACATGCCGCGGAGCGGCTGGGCCCGTGAGCCATGGCCGCTGAGCCTGTGCGTCCGGAGCCTGTGCTCCGCAACGGGAGAGGCCACAACAGCGAGAGGCCCACATACCGCAAAAAAAAAAAAAAAAAAAAGTAGAGCATGAAACAGCATGTACAAGATAATCGTGGGAGTTTTGGTTTGGGGTTTGGGTGTGTGTGTGTGTGTTTGTTTTGCGGTACGCGGACCTCTCACTGTTGTGGCCTCTCCCTTTGCGGAGCACAGGCTCCGGACGCGCAGGCCCAGCCGCTCAGAGGCATGTGGGATCCTCCCGGACCAGGGCACGAACCCGCGTCCCCTGCATCGGCAGGCGGACTCTCAGCCACTGCGCCACCAGGGAAGCCCCTGTTTGTTTGTTTTTAATACAGTTATGGGAACAGAGTAGAGGCGCGTACACCAGAAAACCTACAGTAGTCGTATCTGGGCTGAGAGAAAACATTTCTTTCCATCTTCTTTCATCAATTCAACAAAATGTATGGGCATGTTCTCAAATAATAGTACTTAAGTTTAGTGAATGTTTGCTGAATTCCAGAACTGGCTTATCTCTATTTTGCAGACTTAGTATATGCTATTTTTGTAATAAGAATTTTGAAATTTAGGCAAAATATAAAATGGTGTAGATACTTGGATATCAATTTTCTAGAAGATGATATAACTATATAAATGATAGGTGGATAGATGATAGATACATAGATAGATACATAGATAGGTAGACAAGATATAAGGCTGGAAAAATTGAGCTAGGTACACAGGAGCCCCCAGCACCTGTCATCTGATTGGCGGTGTCAAACCCATCTCCCTGCCTTGTTCCAGTTTCTGTTTCCCACGGGAGAAATGGAAACATATGCTGTGCTAGAAAAGCTGTGTACCCATCCTCAGAAACCCCAAGGCCACAAACTCTAACTGAACCTCAGATAATGACAGTTCCCATTTCTGAGTGTCTGTTCTGTGCCTTGCCCTGTGCATACATTTTCTCTAACCCTCACAACTCAGAGGTATCATCCTGGTTTTACCAGCTGCAGAAACTAACACACAGAAGGGCCAGTGACAGAGGTGTGCTGGAGCTGGCCACACCCACTCTTGAGAGCTGATTGTTCAATGTTCAGGAACTTTTGTGAGTTGTTAAACACGGCCGTCATTCAAAATTAAATTATAGAAACTTACAATTAAATAAACTATGTTAGAAACAAAGACAGTTACTCCAAACTCATCCCTTCCTTAATTGTCTTATGACATTTTGCCATTATCTTTGTTCTTGTGGTTACTTCTGGCTGGTGGAAATTTTATACCGTGAGGCGTTACTGTGTATCTCTTCCCAACTCCACATTCAGTGACATGGGTAGAAATCAGCCACAATAGAAGTATTTACACCACGGTAACTGGCAAATGCTACATGTCAGGATTTTGTTTTTTCCAGAGAACCAGTATGGAACATTTACCAGCACATACTCGAGGCAGTGGTAGAGTCAGGATTTGAAATATCAATATATAAGCACAGAACCTGTGCTCTTAATGCCTGCACTGAATTGCCGTCAGCCCAGCCCCGATCAGAGTTCCACACTGTCCTCTAAGCCTGGCCTCAGAGCCACCAGGATGCCTCATCTTCCAGGTACCTAAAGAAATAAAATGCAAGTTTCACGTAAGCAGAGAGAACTCATTCTATGGGGAATAAAAAGTACATGATTTGAATCCTGTTCTGTTGACGCTACAAGCTTTAAACCAAGGTCTCAGCCCCGACTCCAGCCCTGATGGGGGGGATGGGTGGTGACCTCACTGGGCAGACAGCTGAGAACCACCCAATGTTGATGAGAATCATGGCTGCCTTTATTGAGCGCTGACTGTATGCCAGGGTGTGTGCAGAGCCCTTTAAGGGAATTATCTCATAGATTCTCCAGGACACATGTTTTTCCATTCAAATATGTTTAGGAAAACCCAGCCACTTCATTTTTCTGTTCCCCGATCAAGGCCCAAACATCACACGAATCCTGAGCCTTGGCAATAGAGGGGCGAGCTGAAGCACACACCCTAATTGCGATTCCTCACTAGGTGCTGTATCTGCCTTCAGTGACCAAATAGTTCCTAAGACACAAGCGTAGCGGTAGAGAAGTCACTGCTGTATAGTTTGGAACCCGAGAACCGCGTCCTGGCACAAGGAGCTGACTTCACATGGTCCTGGGAACTGTACACGGTCAGGGGGGTTGAAATTAGCTCTACCATACCACTCCCCTGCCCCAAATCCTGATGGGGTAACCCAGGGCTCTTTGGTGAATGTCCAAATGCCCTAGCAAGGTCAAGGTCCACTCTGGACCTGCATCTATGTGTTCAGTGTGATCTTTCAAGCACACCAAGCATCTCAGGCCTTCGAATGCCCCCTCCTTCCACACCTCTGCTCTGCACACACGGCTTGTCCACCCTCCCTCGAGGTTTATCTTCACTGAGCAGCTTGGAGAGGCAAGGGCCTCCTCGGTGCCCTCCAAGCATTCATAGAAACCACCAAGAGTGAGTGATACTCGAAATATCTAACCAACTGGTCAGAATGGCCATCACCAGTCTACAAATAACAAATGCTGGAGAGAGTATGGAGAAGAGGGAACGCTCCTCCACTGTTGGTAGGAATGTAAACTGGTCCAACCACTACGGAAAACAGTATGGATGTTCCTCAGAAAACTAAAAATAGAACTACCATATGATCCTGCAGCCCCACTCCTGGGCATATATCTGGAGAAAACTCTGTATGCACCCCAATGTTCATAGCAGCACTATTTACAATAGCCAAGACATGGAAGCACCCTGAATGTCCATCAATAGATGAATGGATAGAGAAGATGTGATATATATATATATATGTATTATATATATAATACACACACACACACACACACACACACACACACACACACACACACACAATGGAATATTACTCAGCCATAAAAAAGAATGAAATAATGCCATTTGCAGCAACATGGATGGACCTAGAGATTATCATATGAAGTGAAGTAAGTCAAAGACAAATATCATGATATCACTTATATGTGTAATTTTTAAAAATGATACAAATGAACTTCTTTACCAAACTGAAATAGACTCACGAACATAGAAAACAAACGTATGGTTACCAAAGGCGAAATGGGAGGGGAGAGATAAATTTGGAATTTGGGATTAACAGATAAACACTATAAAATAGATAAACCACAAGGACCTACTGTGTAGCACGGGGAACTATATTCAATATCTTGTGATAATCTGCAATGGAAAAGAGTCTGAAAAAGAATAGATATATATATATGTATAACTGAATCACTTTGCTGTACACCTGAAACATTTTAAATCAACAATACTTCATAAAAAATTAAAATTAAAAAAAAAATCTAACCAGTAAGCCTGGGATAAAAACCCATCAAAACTGAATTTGACTCAATCAGAAGGGAGTATTTCTAGTATAAACAACTGGTCTACCCATCCCGAGCGTCCTCTCTGCCTAGCCCTGTCTTAATACTCATCACGCTGGATCACAGGGTCTCTTTTTCTTTCTGTCGCCCCCTGAAGAATATGAACACCTGGAGGATAGGAACCGTGTCCCGCAATCTTGCTCAATCAATATTTGCTGAGTGCTAAGCGGAATCCAGCCTCCCCGGTTAATAGCTCTGTGCTCTTAGCCTCATCTGTAAAATGGGTCAATAAAGATACATGCCTTGTGATTTGGCTTAAATGCATTTAAAGTGCTTACCGTGATTAGCATAATCCGTCAGTAAACGGTAGTTTTCCATTATTATTTTGTGAGTGTTGGTTTTACAGGCTTGTCGGCTGAAAGGGGAGTTTTCTAGAGGCTGGAGAAAGTGTGACGGTACCAGCTTGGTAGCCCACTGCTCTACCTCGACGCTCCAGAGCTGGAGTCTGCCCACCCCTCCATCCTGGCCCCTGAGAGCATGAGACCAAAGAGGGAGCTGATCAATCACCAGGACTTGAAAGGCCAGTCGGCTTTCATACACTGTGTCCTCCCAGTGTTTCTCTTAGCTACATGCTAACACCCGTTTGTTTAGAACTCGCAGCAAATACATCTCGGAGAGGACTTTGATCCCTGGCAGCTGTGTGAGTGAGGCTGGGTCCCAGGGGCAGACAGAGTCTGGAAAGGAGGCAGGCTGGACTTGCCTCTCTCATGCCCTCTGGGCTTGGCACTTAATTTCCCAAGCCCTGCCCCAGTGTGCTGTCCTTGTAGACAGAATCAAAAGCAAAAGCCCAAGCTCCAAAGTCAGAGGGTCTCTGGTTCACATTGGGCTCTGCCACCTTCCAGCTGCATGACTGTGGGAAAGTCACTCTACCGCTCTGGGCATCACTTTTTTCATGTGTAAAATGGGCATAATAATAGTTGTTGAAGCCAGTAGTTCGTACAGCAATAAGTAAGATCGCACGCGGAAAGCACTTGGGATGAGCTAGGAACTTAACAAGTGTTTGAATGGGCAAATACTTCTCCTCTGCTTGTGAGAAAGGCAAGTACAACATTGTAATTAAAAGCACAGGATCCAGTGCCAGATGGCACCACCACTGTCTAGCTGTGTGACCTCAGGCAAGTCACTTCCCCTTTTCATCCATAAAGTGGAAATCACAATGGTACCTCCCTTATAGGGGAGGTTAATATGAAAATGAACCAAGGCTTCACCTTAAAGCGGTGCGAACAGTCCTCAGCACATTGTACTCAATAAACATGACTGTTATCTTCATGACGTGTGGTGGTAATGTCATGCAATGCTGCGTGACCACAGGCATTGCTCCCGCCTCTCTGAGCAGACTCCTATCACAAAAGGATGATAATAATAACAATAGCAACAACAATAATAATAGTAACAAAGAACTCACAGAGCTGGGGAGGGCACTGTGTTAAGGCAATCCCATGAGAACAGATGGTGTGATGGGTCATGGGGTCATTTAGGGTTAATTTCTTTTAAGATCAGGAGAAAAAAATGAAGATAATAATAATGAATATAAAGTAGTGGATCCAGCCTGGATTATATTTATCTTTATATCAATGCAGTCATAAAATAGTTACATGACTGTAACATTACACATCCTATATGTACTACATATATATGTTATGTAGCATATACACATATATGTTATATAGCATGTGTTATACTTATGTGTATATATAAAAATATTGCTATATGTATCTATGAATATATGTGAAGTTATATATATATATAGAAACATGCACAAAATATATGTATCTTTTATTATGCACAGGACATATACATACATGTATACACACATATATAGCGATACATGTATATATACACACAAACACACACATACTTATATATATAATTTTACAAATGGGGAAAGAAGTCCTCCAAATGTGTCCAGGGCCCAGAGGAGTCATGAGTCCCGACGTGGTCCCGGTGCTGCTGTGGACAGTGGCAGCTCAGCCCGGCTGGAAGTGTCTGGGAGACTACATAGATCACACCTCCGAGATGTCCCCTCTCACCGAGGGACAGGGAATCTGGGACATTTATCCATCCACTTCAGCAGGTGAGAATGATCACAAGAGCCTGCCTGGTGCAAGGTTGTGTAGGGCCTGCACTTGTAGAAAGCCCTCCGAGGGGAGACACAGGGCTGCAGAGGCAAGGTGTTGGGGTGTCAGTGCCGGGGGAGTGTGGACGCCCTCTGTTATAAATGTCACCGTTGCCAGTTTCTTAGGTATCTTCCCAGAAGTAGTCTATGCATAGATAAGCATAAATGTGTGTATTTGATATATTTTTACACAAGTGGTCCCCTCATTAAAAAATGGATACATTTATGAAGTCATCATCAAGACACTTGTTACAGTAAAAATAAAAGTGTACTGCACGGTCTTGAAACCAAAATGGAATTACACTCTACATAATGTTTGGAACACTGCTCTCTTCCTCCATTAATATGTGTCAAACGTCTCTTCCTGGCATTCCTTTCAGGAGTTCGGTAAATTTCACCGTGTAGCTAAACCAGAGTTTTAAAATTTCTTCTTAAAGTATTAAACAGTTCTTGACGGTTGGACATTTCTAGAGCTTTGATTTTTCACTATTGTGTACGTACAACACATACTCGAAGCTTTCATGCATGGGTTAAATAACTTCCTAAAATAAACTCCAAGAAATGCAACTGTTGTGAAAAAGTCTCCTGTGTGGTTTTCAAATCGTGTTCACCCCAAAATGTAACAATTTCGCACAACTTTTTTCAGAATATTACAGAATGTCCATTTCTCAACGCCATCACCGATACTGATTATTATATTCTTTTTTTATTTTTACCAAATCAGAAATGATAAGTTAATCATTAAAGATAACTTCAGGAAAGTGTTCCAGAAGCATCGCACTGTGAGGTTATATATGTTGTCCTGTGAAAGAAAGGAAAATCCGCCAAACTATGGGGCTGTCCTGGAATGGGAGATCCTCGCTGCGAGCACAGAGCTGGCACGCTGGTTATGGCCCATTGACCCCTTATCAATGGACTTATCAATTATAAGGGTGGGCCCTTCTGCATCCTTCACCCGCCTGTTGGGCTCAGCCAATGGGAGGCACTATCAGGCAATCGGAGGCGGGAGAAAAGGCCGTTCGATCACGCCCAGCTTGGACCTGTCATGAGACAGTGGCGGAGTCGCAATGTGCCCATAACTCCTCTCTAAGGAGCCCCCGGTCGCCCCCCTCCCTCCCTCTACCTCTTCAGTCCTGGAGTAGCAATGTCTCTGTATTAGTCTCTTGTGACTGCTGCAACAGGTCACCACAAACTTGAGGGTTTAAAACAGTACGCACTTATTTTCTCAGTTCTGGAGGCCGGAAGTCCAAAATCCGTTTCACTGGGCAGACACTGAGGTGTCATTGCGGCCGAGCTGCCTCTGGAGGCTCTGGGGAGACTCCATCCCTTTCCTCCTCCAGCCTCGCGTGTCTGCCAACATTCTCTGGCTTGTGGCTGCATCAATCCCGCTCCCGTCTTCAAGGCTACGCCTTGAAATCGCCCTCTTCCTCATCTCGCATCGCTTGTCTTCTCTGTGGGACTCACATCTCCGTCTTCCTCCCTCTTCTAGGTACACACAGAAATCCCCAAATAATCACATCTGCAACGACACTTTTTTTTTCCTGTTCTTTTTCTTTCTTTCTTTTCTTTTCTTTTAGCCACATAAGGTAGTATTCTCAGTTTGCAGGGATTAGGGCGTGGCTATCTCGTGGGGACCACTTCTCAGCCTGTCGCATATCCGGTGCCTTTGATCCTTGGTGTCTCCTAACCCTGCCCATGACTCTGTAGATGGTCCCTACCTCAAACTATCTTCAAGACCTCCATGGGCTTTTCCCTGACCAGCAGTGTCCTTGCCTTCCATCCCAGACAGAACTCTCCCTCTTGCTTTCTGCAGGTAGACAGCTTTCTTGCGCACTTCCTCTGGGTTCAAATCCACTTATTTATCCAGAAATATTTACTGACAAATTCTAGCCAGGCGCTCCGTTGAGCAGGGCTCTGCTGGCAAGGGTGCAGGGTTCTTTCTCCCTAATGGGGTGAAATCAGGAATAAGCCCCATCCGTTGTGACCAGCTTAGGCCCGTATGTCTGGGGGTCCTGCCGCCCAGTGGACAGTGTCCTTGAAACCTCCCGCTCTGTGGATTCAGGTTCACAAGGATTTCCCCCTTGTTTCCGCGGCTCTGAACGTGTTTCTACATGATCCTCTGGCGCTATCTGCTGGCCAGTCTCTAGAACTGCAGACAGGCTTTCTAAATGGGCAGCGCGAAGACCCATTGAGTTAAAGAAGCCTCTTACCCAGTAAGGAAAAGCAGGAAAAGGCTGGGGGGGGGGGCGGGGGGGGGGACATGAGGGACATTAACAAGAGCACTGATCTTGGGAACAGGGAGCACCTGGGTAGGGAAGGAAGCAGGAGTGCGCAGAAAGAGAAGTCAGGCTGTGCTGCGGTGTCCCAGGAGGCTTCGGCTGACCTTCCAGAGAATTCTGAAGATGGGCTGAGACTTCAGGGTTGCCCCTAGTTGGACAAGGAGGCTGGGCTTCTATAACCGCTACCCCACACACATCAATCAGTCACTGGACCAGGGCCACGCAGAACGGGGTGAGGCAGCCTCCTGCCGCTGAGGAGGGGTCCTACAAACCATCCTGAATTCACGCAAGGGGAGCTGGGAGGCCCTTCACATCACCCACCCGAGCAAGCAGAGGCAGGTGCAGCCCCTGCCCAGTGAGGCTTCCGTCTGGGGGCAACAGGCTTTAAAATGTGGACAAGCGAATACCTATGGGATGACAAATGGCTGAGGGAGGTGGGGGGTGCTTTCAGAGGCCAAATCAGCGTGGCCCTAACGTAGATTGTGGTGCCCTCTCTGAGGATGGGGCATCTAAGCTGAGGCCCCAGGGATGAGCTGGACTTGGGCAGATGAGGAGTTGAAGGGGGAGCCCAGGATATGCAAAGGCCTTGGGGTGATGTGTCTGTCTCCGAGGGCTGCTGTAACAAATCACCACAATCTGGGTGGCTTAGAACAACAGAAATGTATCCTCTCACGGTTCTGGAGACTACAAGTCTGAAATCAAGGTGTGGGCAGGGTCATGCTCCCGCTGAAGGCTCTGAGGGAGAATCCATTCCTGGCCTCTTCTACTCTGATGGTTGCTGGCAATTCTCATCTTGTGGCTGTATGACCCAGGTTCTGCCTCTGTCACCATGCAGAACTCTCCCTGTGTGTGTTTCCACGTGGCCTGCTTGTAAGGACACCGGCCATTGGAATGAGGGCCCACCCTAAATCTAAAATGACCTCAAAGGACCTCATCTCCAGATCCTTCACTTAATTACATCTACAAAAACCTCATTTCCAAATAAGGTCACATTTACAGGCTCCAAGGACTTCAATATATCTTTGCGGGGGGAGCACACAATTCAACCCGTGGCAGGTGAGAACGAGGTTTGCACATCTGAGAAGCAGAAAGTGGCTGGCATGGCCAGAGCTGAGTGGAAGGGGGCACAGAGGTCAGCAGGAGGATCTCGTAGGACCTTGAGGCTGAAGTCAAGAAATGAACTGTCTTTTCAAACCAGATCCTCTTTGGTAATCAGGTAGCTGTCACCGGGGGCAGTGAAGTGACCAGGCCATGTGTCTCTCTTCCTGCAGGTTGACCTGGCCTTGTCCTCAGGGTGTGTGGGGCTCCCAGAGAGCGTGGCAGCACACGGGCCCCGCGTCCTCAAGGCTCAGATGTGGTACCGCCGCTTCTGCCTCATTCTGTTGCTTACGACCACTCTCCCAAGCGGGTCCTGATGCAAGAAGGGGAACCGGGCTCTCTCCCAATGGGGAGAACTCTGAGGCTCCACGCCGAGGATGTGGAGAAAGGGAGGGAACAACGGAGGTCATGCTGGCACTCGCTCCCTCAGAGCTGGATTGGAATCGTGGCTGTATGACTTCTGAGCTGTGATATTTACATTGCCCTTTACTTCTCTCAACAAACAAACGTGGGTAATACCTAGTTGACAACACTGTTGCCACGTGGATCAGGGACCACGCCCAACAAAAATGTGGAGTCCCAACTCTTCCTTCCCAACTTAATCACATCATTGTCTTAAACTCCTTCTCTGCATAACTCTCCAAATAAGTCAATTGCCAGCTTTCAAGGCTCACCGCCTCCAGGAAGCCTTCCCTGATAGCACGCCGACCCACCATGACCAGAGCGCTACCTTTGGAAAGCCCTTCTGAACAGTCAAATAAGTGATGCCTAAAATGCTTTGGGGTGTTACTTCTTCTAGTTAAAATGTCTCAAGCCCCCAACCCATGCACCCCAAAGAGCCCAGCTTCTGCATTTGGTAAATGAATTAGATTTTTTAAAAAATAGATCAAACACTCACCCCTTCCCCCAGCCATCCTGTTTGCCTTCCTAGAGGAAATCACTGTTACCAATTTCTCATCTATTCCCCCAGAGATAGCCAAGCACGGGATCAGCAAACATTTTCTATAAAGAGCCAGGCAGTCAATAGATTCAGTTTTGCAGGCATATGGCCTTGGTCGCTACGACTCACCTCTGCTGTCTCCAAAAGCAGCCACACACAAGACATAAGTGAACATGTGTGACTTGGTTTCAATAAAATTTTATTGATGGACAGGGAAATGAGAATTTCATATCATTTTCATGAGTCATGCAACGTGATTCTTCTTGGGATATTTTTATCAACCACTTAAAAATGTGCAAACCCTTCTTAGCTGTGAGGCCATGACAAAAACGGCAACAGGCCACATCCGGCCCAGGACACGGTTTGCTGCCCAGCGTACAGAAGCAGGCGTGCAGAGAGACCCCCGCGCCTTTCTTTTCTACACCAAAGGGAATATCCTTGTGCACCGTGCTCTTTCCCTTTTATAATACGCCTTGGCAATTATTCCACCTCTATAAATAGTGACCTCCTTCATCCTTTTCTTTTAATCTTCAAAATGTCTTTTTAAAGAGATAGTCAATAAACTCTTTTTTTTTTTTTTTTTTTTTTTGCGGTATGCGGGCCTCTCACTGTTGTGGCCTCTCCCGTTGCGGAGCACAGGCTCCGGACGCGCAGGCTCAGCGGCCAAGGCTCACGGGCCCAGTCGCTCCGCGGCATGTGGGATCTTCCCGGACCGGGGCACGAACCCGTGTCTCCTGCAACGGCAGGCGGATTCTCAACCACTGCGCCACCAGGGAAGCCCAACTCTTTATTTTTGAATTGCTTTCAATGTACAGAAAAGTTGTGAGGATACTCAAGTTCCCACACACCCTGCAGCCAGTTTCTCCTACTGTGAACTGTGGTACGTTTGTCACAAGGAACGAACCCATATTGATATGTTATTACTAACGGAAGTCCGTGCTTTGTTTGGATTTCCTCCGTTTTCGCCTGATGTCCTTTTTCTTTTCCAGAATCTCATCTGGGATCCCACATTCCATTGGGTCATCCTGCGTCCCGAGGCTGTTCCTGGTTGTGACAATTTCCCAGACGTCTCTGGTTTTGGATGACCTCCACAATTTTGAAGAGTTCCAGTCAGGGATTTTTGTAGGATGTCTCCCCTCCCACCCTATTGGAGTTTGTCTGACATTTTTTCATAATTAGACGCCTCATGTGGAGGAAATCAAGGGTCCAACTTTCTCTCCTCTCTCCATCCTCCAACCCTTCCAAGATCTCTCCCCACGGCTGGCCTTTCCCTGGTGGGACATTAATTACTGCAGAGCCTAGACAGACTTCTCATTGCCTGAGTACATTTGTGAAGGCAGCCGGGATTGATTGGAGCTAGTTTAGATTTTAGATTTACCAGCTTTTTTTTTTTAATCCCCATGTGTAATCAGAGAGCCCAGCCTGGTGGGGGCCAGGTGCCCCTGGATAATATTTGGTGGGAGAGAAAAGGAGGCCGGAGACAAAACAGGAAGGCAGGAAAGCAGGAAGGCTAATAATAATGTTACAACCTAGCTGTTTATTAAAAGCCCAGGGATATACAGCCCAGGAACCGTTCTTCCTTTCCCCGACATGTGGGGACCATATTTTTTTGGTCCAGAGCTGGGTCGTGCGATTAGCCGAGAGCATTCCATTTTCTTTTAATACCTTTGAGAGGCCTTCTGATTTGTGAATTTCTTTAGGGAAGGCTACGTTTAGTTGCACATTTTAATAAAGGCAGTTCCTGAAAATAATAAAAGAAAAGTCTGTGAAACCAGGCCTGGCTGGGCAACCCACATTTGCCCTCTCATAAAAGGCTAAGATCTCAGCGCTGCCTCGTAAAGCTTGCTCCGACCTGTTCTGACCAAGGCTGCGGCGTGCAGAAAACAACCCCCTAATTGTCATTTAATTAAAGAGCACTTTCATACATGTCAATAAATAGCTGTTGAATAAACGAATGGCTTGGAAACACAGTGACCCCTTGTCACCTACTCTAGGCTTGAGGGTACATTTTTACATGGGTGTGTGTGTTTTCTTTGAATAGACAGTCTACGTAAGATGTGGACAGGGCGAAGTCTGACCTTCAGAGTAACCTACTACCAAGCAAGTAAATCCTCAAGTAATAGGTTGAAGAGACACGCCCACATCCTTCCCCTGGAACCTGTGAACATGACCTTACTTGGAAAAGGGTCTTTAGAGACATCAAGTTAAGGATCTTGAGATGAGACCATCCTGGATTTAAGATGGGCCCTACACCCAATAGCAGGTGTCCTAATGAGAGAACAGAGAGGGAGATAGATTGATTCAGACACCGTAGGAGAGAAGACCTCATGAAGACGGAGGCAGAGATTGGTGTGATGCAGCCACAAAGCCAAGGTTCCCCTGGAGCCACCAGAAGCTAGGAGGAAGGGTCCTCCCTCAGAGACTCCGGGGGCAGCTCAGCCTTGCTGACACTTTGATTTTGGATTTCTGGCCTCCAGAACTGTGAAAGAATACATTTCTGTTGTTTTAAGCCACTAAGTCTCTGGAAACTTGTAGTATGTGGTAGGGAACCAATACACCCCATAATCCTATGTCGACTGAAAAAAAAATGCACAGTCTAAAAATTGAGAATTGTGTTTTATTCGGCAGACTTACTGAGGACTTAAGCCCAGGAGGATACAGCTTCTCAGATAGCTCTGAGGGACTGTTCCAAAGAGGTAAGGGAGATGACAGGATATATGACTTTTTCTGCTGGGGGGAAAAAATGTGGTTGAATATCAAAAGATTACTGCTAATCACAAAAACAGACATCTCGAGTTAATGATTTTAGCACTTTTAGTATGGGAAGATGTAAGAGCCTAGGCTCGTTGAAATTATTCCTTTGATTGCATCTTAACTATCTTGGGCCAGGATCCTGTTTAAATACAGTAAGTGGCTAAAACGATTTCCGAGCCTCAGCAGAGCTAAAACGCTGTTCTGCCTAAGGGCAATCCCCCGCCAATGTTAGGGACCAGCGCCCCCTGGCGGCCTGAGCACTACGTTGGTCTCTCCAGGCTCCGCCAAACAGCCTGCGCCTGCGCAGAACGCAAGCGCTCAGGCCCACCCCTTGGAGGGTGTAACTTCCTTGAGTTGCTCTCTTTGGCCACGCCTACTTCCGGAGGGGCGGGCTACGCCTGGAGCACGTGACTTGGTTCTGGCTTGCGGAAGATGGCGGCGCCCAGAGCGGTAGCGTGAAATTTGGTGGTGGTAGTTGCAGGCCATTCGTGCTGGAGTCAAAACAGTGGGACCGTGCGCCATGTCGAGACTTATCGTGAAGAACCTCCCACATGGGGTAAGTGCAGAGCCTGGACTTGAGAATCTGAAATTGGGACCAGTTAGGAGCTGGAGGTTGGGAGGGAGGTGCCTGGGGAGAACAGAGGGGCTTTCGGTCTCGGGAAGGATTCCCGGAGGATTCAGAGCAGATTCGGCTTCTCGGCAGTTTCCCAGTTGACATTTGGGAGAGAGGGACAGTGCCTGCTCAGGGTTTCACAGCCGGCCCCATGGTACGTGATCCCGGCCAGATATCTCCTTCCCCGGGACATGCCAGCCCCCACGCTGTGTCGAATGCCTTGCTCCCACAGCCCTCTTGTCAGTCGCTTTTTTGGGTTGACTCGTGACTGGGTCAGACACTGCGCCTGTATCCCTCTCCTACTCGGGACACTGTCTGGGAGGAAAGTGGGGAGCAATAGACTGAGGACCTGCGTTCCAGTTCCCTCTCCCGCCTTTAGGGAAGGTAGGAATAAATAGTCTAAGAAAACTGAGTGAGTGTGCAGGGCTTTAAACAACTTATCCAGTAAGTGGGGAGGGGTGCCCCAGTCATACTTGTCTCCGCCTAGAGAACGTGGCACGTGGTAGGTATCCAGTAAATACATGCTGAGTAAATGAGTGAAGACATAGTTGAATGTGTGGTGTCAGACGGTTAGCGCAAAACACAGACCTACTAGAGCATGGCCTTGAGGATATGGGGAGGGGGAAGGGTAAGGTGTGACGAAGTGAGAGAGTGGCATGGACATATATACACTACCAAACGTAGGGTGGATAGCTAGTGGGAAGCAGCCGCACGACACAGGGAGATCAGCTCGGTGCTTTGTGACCACCTAGAGGGATGGGATGGAGAGGGTGGGAGGGAGGGAGACGCAAGAGGGAAGAGATATGGAAACATATGTATATGTATAACTGATTCACTTTGTTGTAAAGCGGAAACTAACACACCATTGTAAAGCAATTATACTCCAATAAAGATGTTTTTAAAAAAAGAAAAAAAGTGGACCATCCGTACCTATTTCACTATGACTTTTCTTGGATAGAGAGGCTCCTGCACGACTGGTATGGTTGATATACTCATTCCCAAAATACAAAATGTGCCGTTTGGATGGCATGAGAGATCTTGTGTACTCCTTAGAAAGAGTGAGAACATCAAACCATTTCTGTTTCATTGTTGTGGTTTTTTAACTTTACCTTTATTCCCACCCTGGCAGATGGGGGGGGGCATCTATCATATGATTTTTAAAATTCAGTATAAAACGAGAAGCACAGTCTTTTGTTCCATCCTATCCTCCATGTCTCTCCAGGAGTAACCATCTTTACAGCTTGCTTCTCTTGACAAGTTCCTCATCTCAGAACCCTTAACGTAATTACATAGTAAGCTCTCAAAGCGTTAGCTACTGTTACTACTGTTACTAACGCTTTCATTCATCAAACAAGACATGCAATGGTAAGAGACACAGCCATACTGAGAAGCAAAATGAGATGGTAGTTGAGAGGGGAAGGAAGGGTAGCCATGCTAAAATCCTCCTGCATCAGAGTGAGGCATCAAGAGACGCTATCTAAAGCTGATGGATGGATCAATAATAGATATTTTTACAATTTACTATTTAGGATAAATGATGGAAGAATTAAGAACAATAAATAACAGGGTGGAGGGAAGGGATAGTTAGGGAGTTTAGGGTTGACATGTGCACACTGCTATATTTAAAACAGGTGACCAGCAAGGACCTACCATATAGCCCCGGGAACTCTACTTAGTGTTATGTGGCAGCCTGGATGGGAGGGGAGTTTGGGGGAGAATGGATGCATGCGTATGTATGGCTGAGTCGCTTTGCTGTGCACCTGAGACTATCACAACATTGTTAATCGGCCATACTCCAGTATAAAATAAAAAGTTTTAAAAAACCAATAAATAACAGAGACTGGAAGGGAGGAATAGGTGATGTAGGTTTCTTATTTTTCATAGTGGGAGACAGCAGATAGTCATTGGGTAAATAAGCCAAGAAATGAAAGTGAGAGCTCAGTATAGGGACAAAGAACCATGCTTATGAGGAGTCCTAAAAGCAAGCTGTAAAGATGGATACTCCTTTCTACCCCAATTAGCAGGCACTGTGTAGTTTACCATTTCCTTAGTCCACACATCACTGTGACAGGCATTTATTAGGTGTCTGCTATGCAGCAGCCACGATGCTGGACTGCTTGTACGATAGGTCTCCTTAGCCTCCTAGCAGCCCACAGGATAGGAAGATTTCAGTGCAGTCATTCTGAGTCTTGATTTCCTCATCAATGAAGTGTGGGGAAGGGCCTTGCTCAAGGCCACACAGGGAGTAAGTGTTGGAGCCGGAGCTGGAACTGGGTCCAGCTGCAAAGCATGCTCTGCCTCCGCCCCTTCTAAGGTCACCTCCGGGGAATCCCGTGGCCTCAGGTTCCCAGCCCTTTCTGTCCCCTTGGCTCCGAGGGCTCCCCGGCTCCCCCCGTCATCGTCCCCCTTCCATCCTAGATGAAGGAGGAGCGTTTCCGGCAGCTCTTCACCGCCTTCGGCACACTGACGGACTGCAGCCTCAAGTTCACCAAAGACGGCAAGTTCCGCAAGTTCGGCTTCATCGGCTTCAAGTCCGAGGAAGAGGCCCAAACAGCGCTGAACCATTTCAACAAGAGTTTTATCGATATGTCCCGGATCACGGTGAGTGGGTGTGACTCTCGCCCTCTCCTGCCTGTGAACGGTGACCCACTGGCTCTTTCTCCCCACGCTCAAGCCCAAAGCCTGTCCCCTTCCAGACCGTGACATCTTGGGTCTTCCTCACCGTTCTCAAGCTCCCAGGCTTGTGAATCCCCCGCAGCGTTTGCGGAAACAGTTTCCCCAGAGTTTCTGATTCTGTGTGCTGGGGGAGGGGATCCAAGAACTTGCACGTCCCCCAGGCTTACAGGCGATGGTGATGCTGCGGTCCCAGGAGGAGAAGCGCTGGTCTCCGTTATTCATCCACTTGCCCAGTCAGTGGCCCAATTGCCTGTGCCGGGCGTGGTGGCAGCTGTCACCGTCCCCCTCTCTGTCCCTCGCAGGTGGAGTTCTGCAAGTCGTTTGGGGACCCGACAAAGCCCCGAGCCTGGAGCAAGCATGCCCAGAAAACAAGCCAGTCCAAGCCACCCCCGAAAGACAAAGACTCCATCTCCCCAGGAGCTAAGAAGGTGCATGGATGGTCACTCCTGGCCGCGTCCGGGTGTCGGCAGGGTGGTCACCCCGGGAAGGCAGGGGAGGGGGAGGGACCTGAGAATCCCTCTCGGATGGTTCCCGAAAGCAGCCCTCCCAGGGCAGTGCGTTTCCATCTCCTTTCATCGTGACCCTCACCACCTGTGCCTTCTGTTTTTAGGATGACAAGAAGAAGAAGGTAGCAGGTGAACTGGAGAAGGTGAGTCTGTCCTGGTGACAAGTGGAGGGTGGGCAGCGAGGGCGGGCCCGGCAGGCAGCGCCTTGCCATGGCTGTGGCTCCTTCGTCTTCCTGTCTGATGAAGAGTCCACGCCGCCCTCGCTGGGACTGACCCAGCTGGCCCCAGGGGTCCTCCAGAGACTGGGGGAAATGGCTTCGGAAGACGTACTTACCCTCCGAAGAGTTGGCAAGGGTGATCCCTGCCTGAGCCTTCTCTGCCTGTTCCCCCTCCCTCCTGCTTCCCTGCCGCCCGGCACCTGCAGCTGAGGGAAGATAACGAGTTCCAGGAGTTCCTGTCGGTTCACCAGAAGCGGACGCAGGTGGCCACCTGGGCGAATGATGCCCTGGACATTGAACCCTCGAAAGGGAAGAACCGCTTGGCCAACGACTACCTGAACTTCGACTCCGACTCAGGGCAGGAGAGCGAGGAAGAGGGAGCCGGGGAGGCCCCAGAAGGTAAGGGTGTGCCCCCTGCCCGAGTGCGTGCCCTGCAGCGCCCGGGCCTGTGTGCACGCGACCTGGGGCCCCTCCTGGCCGGGCCCAGGAGACAGCGAGTCAGACGCTGCCCCGTGGAGCAGTGATTATCCCGCCTGCGGGTACGTCGGCTTTGACCGATCCTGCTTCCTTATTCAGTCAGTTGATGACTCACTCAGATATTGATTGAGCACCAACTGTATGCCAGGCACTGCTTCGGGCATTGGGGATGTAGGAGTGAGCAAAAGACAGGGAATCCTGCCCCCGTGGAGGTGTCGCCCTGGCTGGGGAGAGAAACAATAAGGACACTGGTCTCCTATTTAGTATATGATATGAGCGTGAGCGCTGCAGGGAGAAAGCAGGAAAGGGAGGAAAGTAGGGAAGGGGGACAGGAGAGTCCCCGGGGAAGGCCTCTGAGGAGGTGGCCCTTGAGCAGAGGAGGTGAGGGGGTGAATCTCTGTCCTCAGGGGGGGTCACGGCGTCACACGGGGGGCGCGTACGGACCTGTGAGCGATTGTAGCTCAGGGTGCTGAGTGCCGTGGTCGTGGGGTGGGAATCGACTTTGGTTAAAAGGTGAGGGAATGAATTTAACGTGAGTTTTATGGCTGGTAAAGTCTCTGTGCAACGCTGGGATCCGAAGGACTCACTGGGAGTTGGCGCGACTCAGAAGGGACGTGGGGAGAGAAGGGGTTCCAGGCGGGGGGAACAGCATGGCAGAGGCTCAGAGGGAAGGAAAAACGGGAACTCGGGCGGGGGTGCGCACGGCTCAGGGCGGCTGCAGCAGTGGGAGCCGGCCGAGAAGCCAGTGAGCTCACCGGGCCCGATGACGAGTTTGGGTTTCACCCTGGGAGCATCTGGGGGCCCCTGGTGTGTTTTGCTCAAGGAGTGAGGGTCCTCTCTGTAGGCTCAAAAAAGTCACGCAGCCTCGCAGTTGGCGAGGCTGGTGAGGGAACCCCGAAGACCTACTGGGGACTGGCTGCTTGCCACGGGGTCCCTGGTCACCTCAGGCTTGGCACCTTACGTGCCACCCACCTGTCACACCCCCATGCTGTCTGCCCTCCAGCCCTCTCGTTTGCTCACAACCGTCACCGGCTCCCAACCTCTCCGTTTTTCCAGAGGAGGACAGCGGCCTCGAACCCAAGGCAGCCGTACGGAAGGAGCTGTCGGACATGGATTACCTGAAATCCAAGGTGGTGGAGGCCGAGTCGCCATCCTCAGAGGAGAGTGAAGATGAAGCCGTGAGCTGCGAGGAGGGGAGCGAGGCCGAGGGAGAGGGTTCCTGCACCACCCCCGCCCAGCAGGACAGGGAGGCGGCCCGAGCCGAGGTGCGTGTGCGTCCGGGTGAGCTTGGGGGCCTGGGGAGGGAGGAGGTCTGCTTGGCCCTCGCCCACGTTCCCTGCAGCCCCTTTGTCGGGGCCTGTAACGTCGGGGAAAGACAGCTCGGTGGCCCAGAGACCTGCCTTCAGGTCTCGGTACTGCTGCTTGCTTGCTGTGTGACCCTGGGCAAGCATGTTCCCTCTCTGAATTTATTTCCTGTCGCTAACGCAGAGGCTGCCTGCCCCTCCTGACCTGGGGGTGAGGGGGGCGTAAATGAGCTGAAAAGGTATCCCAAGCATATTGTACTTTGTAGTCACTAGCAAGGTAGACAGGTATGAGCCCATAATCAACAATAATGGATGAAATTTATTGAGCACTTACTACATGTGAGGTTCAGTACCTGGCGTGTCATTTATTATTGAATCTCACGGGAATCCTGGGGGATGGGGATTCTTGTCCCCTTTTACAGGTGAGGAAACTGAGGCCCAGAGAAAGGAAGTGATTTGCTCAGGGTTTCGGCTGGGAAGTGGTGGGGTCAGCACCCAGACGCAGGTCTGCTGGGCTCTGGAGTCTAGATCATAAACGTGGGTGTTTCCTCTGGGGATGGCCGCCCCATCTTCCACCTGGGGGTCCTCTCTGCTTAGGGCAGCTTCACACATCCTTTGGGTCTTCCTTCATCTCCCTCCTCTTTCTCCTTCCCCCTCTCCCTCCATTCATTCTCTTTCCCTTCTAATTGCCACCTCCTGTCCTTTTCTCCTAGAGATTCGAAAGAGGTAGTCGAGTGTGGCTAAGTCAGGCAGCCGTGGGTTCAAATCCCAGCCCTGATGTGCAGTAGCCATGGGACGGGGTGAGGTGCTTCTCTTCGGGCCTCTGATCTTCATCTAAGGTGCTGCTCAGCAGAGCACTGGTCTCTGTGTCCAGTTTCCAAAACCCCTGCACCTGCGTGTGCCCTGGAACTCAGAAGTCCCAGATTTCAGGGAGGTACCCCAGAACTTATACAGGGCAGCACCCCATAAAAGCACATGACTGTTTCTGCAGCGAAGCTAGAAGTGATTGCTGCTCCTCTACTTGGGAGAGACGTAAACCCTAAATTGTGGGGTTTACGTAACAGCTGTAACAGCTCGGAGCGGCCTTGCCGGCAAATGAGTCTGCGTCAGGGCAGGTTTTGTTACCAAACGAATTAACCAAACGGTTAGGTTTTTCAGAGCTGTTTCGATTCTAAAATGGCAGAAGACAACCCAAACCCCGTAAGATTGTTTTAAAGATTCAAGAGGACAGCTGTGTCTGCAAAGTCCTTTGCACAACATCTGGCACAGAATACGCCCTAAATAAGTGGTAGCAAATGTCACCGTACCTCAGGGCTCCTTCCCAGGCTCTGCCCCTCCGTGTGGCCTGGCGCCCCTGCGAGCAGACGCCCAGCGAGCCGGCCTGTGGTTCCGGCCCTCATCTCAGGGGCACGTGGAGGCTTGGCACCTCCTACCGCAGGCTCTGGCCAGACTCCACGTCCTTGGCAGGCACGATGCTTCCGGCATTGCCAGCTGACCCTGGCGCCAGGGGCCTTGCGGCGTTCACTGCGACGCCTGGGTCGGCACCTCTTGCGGCTGCACCGGGGAGCTCACTGTGGCCGTTTCTGTTCTTTGCTGTCACTCAGACCGAGAAACCAGCCAGCCAGAAGGAACGCACCACCACCCACACCGTGAAGCTGCGGGGGGCCCCGTTCAACGTCACAGAGGTATGCGCCAGGGACAGGACGGGGTGAGGAGCCCCCGGGGAGTGGGAGACGAGGGTGAGGGTCCCAGGGGCCTCTGCTGCATGGGAGCTTCAGGATCAGTTGAGGACTTCAGCTGGAGGGAACTGGGGGCCAGAAAGACTGATGTATAAGATCTTGGGCATCGTCAGGGTCGGGAAACAGGGCCGGCTATATTGAGACCGAGAAGGACTGGTCTCACTCACCAGTCATCTGTGCTAGGGGTGGGCATACTTTTTCTGCTAAAAAAATTTAAGAAGGACCAGCTAGTAAATGCTCAAGGCTTTGTGATCAGTATGGTCTCTGTTACAACTACTCAACCCTGCTGTCATAGGACAGAGGCAGCCCGAGGTGAGAGGTGGCCAAATAGGCCTGGCTGTGTGCCAATAAAACTTTATTTGTAGAAGCAGGCAGTGGGCCACGTTTGGCCTGCGTACTGTAGTTTGCTGACTCTGGGTCTACACAGGAGAGAACACTGTCAATTTCCCTCCTCGTGAAAGTAGTAGAAGTTCAGCATAGGAAATGTTTTTTAATGTAGCTAAATAACAAGAAGTAAAAATTACCTGCTACTCTATAAATTGCCAACCAAACTGTGTTGAGAGAGAATTGCTACCCAGATGGGGTACCAGAATGCAGAGCTAATTACCTGCAGGTCTGATTACTATAGGAGTAAAGACTGTCCCAGGCAAACGGGAGCAAGTTCCGCTCAATCCCTCACGTCTATATCCCATACACCGACAACCAGTAATAAATTCTGAGTATATCTTCTTAGACATCTTTTTCTTTGTATAGAAATGTTGACCTATGGTTTTCTTTCTTTTTTTAAAAAAAATTATTTATATTTGGTTGCGTTGGTTCTTCGTTGCTGCACGCGGGCTTTCTCTAGTTGCAGCGAGAGGGGGGCTGCTCTTCGTGGCGGTGCACGGGCTTCTCATTGCAGTGACTTCTCTTATTGTGGAGCACGGGCTCTAGGTGCGTGGACTTCAGTAGTCGTGACTCGCGGGCCCTAGGGCGCAGGCTCAGTACTTGTAGCTCACAGGCTTAGTTGCTCCGCGGCATGTGGGATCTTCCCGGACCATGGTTTGCCTTGTGTCCCCTACGTTGGCAGGCGGATTCTTAATCACTGCACCACCAGGGAAGTCCTGTGTCTTTTCTTTTTAAAAAGCAGTCCTACGGTAGGAGCTATTTTGTAACTCTTTTCCTCCCTCATCACGTTATCTCATAAATATCTTTGAATATTGAATATTCTGCTACAGCATCATTTTTCACGTTGCGTGCTATTCTTTACCCTGGACACACTGTGTTACACTCACCCAACCTCCTAAATTGAGACATGGGGATTGTTTCCAGTCTTCTGCTGATTTGAATAATAATGCAGTCAGCGCATTTCTTGAGATCAGAGGTCAACAGGTGTTTTTCTATCAACATCATTTAGTGCATATTTTAGGCTTTGTGAGCTATATGGTCTCCGTTGCACTTTTTTTTTTTTTTTTTTTTGATAATCCTTGGAAAATGTAAAAACTATTCTTAGCTTGCAGGCCGTGGGCAATATTTGGCCTGTGGGCTATCGTTTGCCAACCCTTGCTCCAGATAAGTACTGTATACAAGCACATGCATGTATTCAGTACATTTTAAAGACTTTGATACAGGGTGTCAGTTGCCCTCTGGAAGCCTGGCCAGTCTATACTCCCTTAGCAGAGAGTGAGAGTGCCCATTTTTGTGGACTCTGGGTATTAATCTTTATCAACGTGACAGGTCAAAATGGCATCTCACTTTGATTTATATTTTAAATTATTAGTGAGATCAGTCATTCTTTCACGTTTATATATCATGTGTTTATCCTCTTTTGGAAAGTGCCTGATTATATTTTATGCTCTTTTTATCTCAAAGTACTCACTTTTTTGAGTCTGTATATTTGCTAATTATTTTTTTAAAATAAAACTTAATCGGATTTTGGAGTAACAAGCATTTGGGTTCTACTGGACTATCTGAATTGTCTGCTAATTTAGAGTCAGAGTTCTGTCAGTACCAACCATGCAGAAAATCATGTGCTTCAGTGGGGACGGGGAACCTAGATGGACTTTTGCAAATAAATACACAAAAAATGATCACTTCTTTCCTCTCCACAAACGGTAACAGAAAATGTAATGGAAAAAAAAGATTACTTTTATGAAAGAGAAAGAAAAAAAGGAAGGAAGGAAGGAAAGGAAGGGAAGGAAGAAAAGAAAAGACAGTCTACTTCTAGATATTCTAATGAAAATTATGTATTGGGGGCTTTATATGTATTCTAATGAAAGTTTTATAGGTTCTACATAAAGAAAATGTTCAATTCCACTGAGGGATTTAAAAGAATGCTTACATAAAAGTAAAGCCATACATTCTTAGAAAGTAAAAATGCCAGTTCCTCCCTAATTGGTGAATAAATGAATAAATTCAGTGGGATCACAGAGTTTTGTCAGGATTGGGGGGGTGGGGGGGATCCTGGAGAACAGCTGGGGACATCCTGTGGGAATAGACCCTTCCCCTGCAAGATGTTGAAACATGTTTTGAAGCTACAGTAATTAAAACAGTTTGGTTCAGATGAAGCTGTTGACAGGTTAATGGAATAAAATCGAATTCAGAAATAGACTCACATATGTATAAGCATCTAATTTAGTATAGGGTGTCTCATATCGATAAAGAGAGATTTTTCTATAAATAATAATGAGACAACCAGTTAACTTTTTTGAAGAAAAAAAAAGGTGGAGCCCCACCTTACTCCTCATAGCAAGCTAAATTTCAGATGCATCAAGGATTTAAGTTAAAAAACTGAGACAATAAAAGTTCTAGGAGAAAGCATTGAATTTACTTGTAATCTTGGAATGAAGAATGCCTTTCTGTATTCAGTATCCTGTAATAAACCATAATAGAAAAGAATATGAGAAAGTATATACATATACATATATACACGTATCTACACCCGTATATGTGTATACACATACATATATATATATACACACAAAACTGAATTGCTTTTATGTACACCAGAAACTAACACAACATTGTAAATCAACTATACTTCAATTAAAAAAAAAAAGAATGCCTTTCTAAGCAGTTTGCAGAACTTGGTAGTCATAAGAAAAAGATAGATTGACTAGATAACATTTAAAACTTCTCTAAGGCAACTTTTTGTCATAAAGTCAAAAGACAAACAACAGACATGTATAACACAAACAACAGACAAAACCTGCTTCTTTAATTTACAGATAGAGGTAAGTAGAGATCGGGACCTACGTATGACCCAATAGAAAAGTGGACAGAAGATAGGAGGTCTTCTAAGAGAAAGAATTCAAATGGCTGGGAAATATGCCTGAGTTCACTCATAATTAAAGAAATACAGATCAAAACAGGAAGGTTACATTTTTGCAGAAATTTTTTAAGTTCAGTAATAAATTATTTCACGCACTGTTGGGGGAAGTGTGCGGTGAAGCCTTTTGGAAGGCAATCTGGAAGCATCGGTCAGAATGTAAAATACACGTACGTACCTTTGACCTAGCAATTACCTTGCCGGGAATTTATACTGCTGGAGAATAGCCAGGTACACCAAGAGGTCAGTGCAAGGATGTTCATTGCCGCATTTTCCAATTCTTATTTCATTTATCAGTTAATGTATTAATTTGTGTCATTTTATTTATAAAAACAAAAAACTGGAAACAACCTCTATGCCATATCACTAGAGAAGTGGTTAAATTAGTGGGTCTCAGCTGGGGACAGTCCCCCCCACCCCCATCAGGGAACACTTGGCCCTGTCTGGAGTGCCAACAAGTGATCTGGGCCTTGCAGTTAGGACCAGTTTTGTTTTCTTCTTGGGACTTTTCAGTATTTGCTAAATTTTGTACCCTGTGTGTTTGTGCATTTTTTAAAAAGAGGTTAAATCACCCTCACGTCCAAAAAATAGAGAAGTAGTTAAGAAAATTAGGAAGCATCTACAACAGTACTCTTATGTGTGTCATCCCCATGAAGTAACTCGGACAAATCATCATGCTTTGATGAGACGTGAAAAAAGCTGGATTTAACCCCAATTAAGTAAAAAGGTACTTGGGGAGAAAAAAGATGAGAAGCAATACCTTAAAATACTGATGGTGCCATTACTATTCTATGTTTATATTCCTTGTGTCTTCTCCAACTTAAAAAAAAAATTTCTTTTCCGAGGCGGTTTTAATTTACGATGGAGAAAACGTGTATAATTTAGAGGAAAGAGAGAGACTACAAAAGATGAAACGCTTGGTGTCCTTTGTGAATTCAGAAATTTGACCCATGTTTCTTTATTCGGTTTGCACTTTTGGGAAAAAACTTTTCTTCTCCTCACAGAAAAATGTCATGGAATTCCTGGCACCCCTGAAACCGGTGGCCATTCGAATAGTGAGAAATGCCCATGGAAACAAAACAGGTGAGGTCTGGGCTGTTTCGAGGGGGCCGGAGAGGCAGATGCTAGAGCTGGAAGGGTTGGGGCAGTTGAACTGTGGAGATGTTTGGAGGGCAGCTACTTTTTTCCTGTTAGTGGCCCCCACTTCTGTGGATGTGGTGAAAGTGCTCAGGACAGGGGCCTGCCGCTTGTCCCCTGCCGCTGGCAGCCTACTGTGAGGTTTTCACCTGTGCAGGCCGGGCCCAGCCCCCAGGCCTGGGGGCTCAGTAATGACTGCGGCCTTCAGCCCAGATGCAGGGGCCCACCGGGGGCTCAAAGCAATGGGAGGCCGTGATCAGATTCAGGATGGCCCCCTGGCTGGTGAGGGAAGGGTCCAGGGGCAGGGCCCAAGGGCAGGTAGGCTGGGTGGGGGCTTTTGCAGTCCCCCAGGGGAGGGTCTCGTGATAGAGACCAAAACCCACCGGCTTTGGCGCAGGTTACGGCACTGCCACGCGATAGCTGTGTGTCCGTGCGCACGTCACTTAACTCCTCTGGAAAAGTGGGGAGGCGAGGTCTCTCGTGTTTAGGGAAGACTCCACGTGCTCGTCTGTGCGAGTCAGGGCCGCGGGCACTGACGGGCAGTCACTGTGGAGGTGGCCCCTTGGTGCCGAGCTGGGTTGCAGCACTGCAACCACAGGCATTTGTCCAGAGAAGGTCAAGGAGCAGGCACTGGTCAGGACAGGGTGAGGCTGGGAGGGAGGCCAAGGCCCTCCCGTTTCCGAACGCTTCCTACAAAGGGAAATTTGCCTGGGGGGCATCAGGGAGTGTCTGTATTTTGGAGATTGGGCGAAAAGTACAGGTTCCCCCCCCACACTTTCTGCTCAGATTCCCCCAAACACCTAGCGCGGTGTGGGTGTTCCTCCGTGACTCCCACGATTGTCTGCAGGGCCTGCAGACCTTACCTTTGTCGTGGTCCTTTCACAGGGTACGTCTTTGTGGATTTCAGCAGTGAAGAGGAAGTGAGGAAAGCTCTGAAATGCAACAGAGAATACATGGGTAAGGATGCCAGGCGGTCCCACGCCACGTGGTGGCAGGGGTTCGTTCATTCAGTTACTCTGTAAGGTTATATTGAGGGCCTGCTGTGTGCCTGCCAGGCACTGCCCTGGGCATGGAGGATACAGCCGTGAGCAGAACAGACCAAAGCCCCCACCCTCCTGGGGCAGAGATTCGGCTAAGTTTCCTCTAGAGGAAACTGACATCGAGAGGGGAGAGACAGGCCGTAACCAGAGGGGCCGTGCTGTGGACAAATGCAGGAGAGGGCTGGGATTGGAGGAGGCACATTTTAAACAGGATCATGTCAGCTTGGGCCACACTAAGCTGGCGACACTGCAACAGAAGCCAGAGGGGTAAAGGGAGCCAGCTCTGGCTTTGTGGGGCGGGACCGTTCCAGTACAGGGAACAGCAAGTGCAAGGAAGAGCAAGTACAGGGTCTGGAGTTGGGAGGTCACCTGAACAAGATATCCAAGGACGTGCTCTTTGGCCTGTCCCTGGTATGGACAGGTGATTCAGGTCCAGCCATTGACCCCTTGTGAAGACACAAGTTTTGTTAGGGAAGAGGAGAAACCTAAGCAGTCTTGCTAGCAAGTCAGGTGGTAGGTGTTTATTGAGCACCTACTGTGTGCATGTGGAGGTGATGGTGGTGGTCGTGGTCTAATCAGGTGCCCGGGGCAATGCATGGCCACCGTTCAGCAGCAGCACAGGTGGCTCTTCAGGGTTGGGCTATCACATGAGATGATTCCCAGGGCAGTGCCAGGGGCTGTGCCCTGGCATTGGGAGGATGCAGCCCCATGGACTAGGCGGCCCAGGCAGGCTCCCCACTGGGCTGAAGCTGAGCTCACAGGATGAGTGAGATTGAGGCCTGGTATTGGCTGGGGCCACCACCCTGGTTAACAGAGCCTGGTGTCTGGCGCTGTCACCAGCCACCTTCACCATGGCTTCCAGAAGGCAGCAGCAAAGTCTGGAAGCTGGCCGGTTCCGGGCCTCCCCCGGGGCCCTGACTGCCTCTCCTTGTGCAGGTGGACGCTACATCGAGGTGTTTAGGGAAAAGAACGTCCCCACAGCCAAGGTGCCCCCAGAGAATAGCGCCAAACCCTGGCAAGGCCGGACACTCGGGGAGCATGAAGAGGAGGAGGACCTGGCCGACTCTGGGAGGCTCTTTGTGCGAAACCTGCCCTACACCAGCTCCGAGGAAGACCTGGAGAAGCTCTTCTCCAAATACGGTAGGGGCATGGCCTCGGGCTCACCACCGGCACCTGCAGCGGGTGGTCCGGGTCCCCATCTGCCTCCTGCAGCTCTTGACCTTGGGCTAATGACGGCCCCCTCTGGCCTCAGTTTTCTCATCCATAAAATGGGCCTCACCATCTCTGGGCTGCTGTGAAGATTCAAACAGTATGTAGACAGCGGAACTCGAAGTCCTAGATGGCATCACAGGCACCTTTCGTGGTCTGAACCCAGACTCCCTTGGCTCTCCCTCACTAAACTCAGAACTGACGGGGTTTGGGTACCGTTTTCTGAGATGTCCCTGGTATCTGACCCCTTGCTCTGGTCTTGGAAGCCCCCTCACTGTGTGCGTTGATATGAAGTGCTCCCCAGTCTGAACTCTGCTCTCTGAATAGTCTTGCTCTCCACACCGAGCATCCAGATGCGTGTGCTGCTGAGGGCCCTTTTCGTCGTTGTCGTGGCTGCTGCATTATTTTGCAGGACACGGGCTTGAAGGCCTGTAGTTCACCTTGGCACGTGGGGCTGTGCTTGTTTGTAAGGTCGTGGTTGTTGAAGGGAAGGAAGTTAGGGCTCAGGATGGCGGGGCGAGGTCTAGATGCTTCGAGGATCCCCTGGAGCGTCTCCCCGCTTCTTTTCGGAGACCAGCTGTGGGTTGCAGGGGATCCGAGCTCGGTCGAGTGCTTGTCTTCCGGACAAGGAGGCCCTGAGTAGGATTCTGCAGTCAGGCAAATTGGTGTCACCTCCTGGCCTGTGTCCTGCTATCCTGCCGCCAGATCTTCCCGCACAGGCTGGTGCCCTGGTTTACGTGGCAGGGCCGGGCAGCACTGGAGAGGGGGTCATCAATAGACTCCAAGTATCCATCCGGGAAGATAAAGCCCCGGGAAGGAGGACTTGGTCACACCCTGGTGTTCAGAGTGGAAGGTGTGTGTTTTAATGTGAGCATCATAATAATATCCCAGCAGACACGTCCGTGGCCCTGCGTCACCAGCAGGCGCTGTTTAGTACATGACACGCTATTAGTGCGTTTCACCCTCCCCGCTGTCCTCCGAGCTGGGTATTCTTAACGATACCATTTTACAGGTGAGAAGCCTGAGGCCCGTGAAGCCCTGTGGCTTGCCCAAGGCCACACGTATAGTATGCGATGAAGGCAGGGTCCAGGCCAGACACCTCTGCTCTCAGAGTAGACACACGAAGGTCTGTGGAAGGACACCCTGACCCATGAGGGGGTCTCACGGCAGCCCCTTTCCACCTTCTGTCCTGGGCCAAGCGGCGGCAGCAGCTCCACGCTCTCCCTGGCTAAAACCCATCGCTTGACTAGTGCCGAGAATTTTCTCACCCAGCTCTGGCCTGCAGGACACTGACGCCCTTCCTACCCTCAGGTCCCCTGTCTGAGCTGCATTACCCCATCGACAGCCTGACCAAGAAGCCCAAGGGCTTTGCCTTCGTCACCTTCATGTTCCCGGAGCACGCCGTGAAGGCCTACGCGGAGGTGGATGGGCAGGTGTTCCAGGTGACGGCCCGCGGGGTGGTGGGCGGCTCCCGGGCCCAGGTGATGGGGAGAGGCGTGTGGGCGTGTGCGCGTGCGCGAAGGCGCGAAGCCGCACCCGTGCCTCTAGGGAAGCACGTGATGCACGTGAAGCCGCCTCCTGATCCGAGCTGCCTCCACGGGGCAGGGTGTGCTCTGTCCTGTTCACTGGTCTACCGTTAGCCCCTAGAGGAGCACCTGGCCCGTAGTGGGCCCTTAAAAAGTGTCCGTGGATTAAATGAACATGCTCTCTCAGAATACCCCCTGGAAGAGGAAGGAGTAAGGAAAGAAAGAGTTTTGACCCAGTCATTGAAATGGCCACAGTAGAATGTAAGAAACGCTTCTTTCTTCCAAATAACAGCCGAAGCCCCAGGCTGCCTTGCCTCCCTTTCCTGTTCGTTCGTTCGTTCATTCATGCGTGATTTATTGATGCCCTGTGACTGCAGGCCGAACCCGGCTCCTGCCCGTGTGGAGCTCACACTCTCACAGGGACAGAGTCGGGTGGGGAGCCCTGCAGGTGTTACTTACAAACCGATCGGCGTCCTCTGTGAAGCTTTGTCAGGTGGCCCCCGTCACAAAGTCAGGCCCCTGTGCCACGTGGCCAGGCCCCCCGTTCTGGGTTCAGGGCGGCCTCGTGGGCATCCTGCCCGAGGCCCCCGTCTTGCAACGAGGGTCTCAGTGCTGGGTCCAGCCCCCTCGTGGAGAGGCCGACGTACCCGGGGCAGGATGTAGAAGTGCCTGCCCACTTCCTGTCTTTACCCCCTTCCCCTTGTCCTCCTCCAGGGCAGGATGCTCCACGTGTTACCATCCACCATCAAGAAGGAGGCCAGCGAGGACGCAGACGCCCCAGGATCATCGTCTTACAAGAAGAAGAAAGAGTCAAAAGACAAAGCCAACAGCTCCAGGTCCATACCTGCCTCTGACCCAGGCTTTGGCTGCCCTCGCCCCTCCTTTCCTAGCCGCCAGGGTTCCCTGACTCCTCATGGTGGCTTTGGCCCCTCGTCCATAACTTTGCTGAGCCTCCGTTTCCTCATCTGCAAAATGGGAAGAATCAGTGGTGCCTCACTTTTGTGGTGTCATAAGGATTGAGTCAATGTAAGCCAAGTGCTTGGTCCCTGGTGCCGAGTAAGCGCTTGACAGACGTTAGGGCTTATTAATATCATCATGGCTCTTGTTGTCTTCAGGCCCTGGTACTTGGCACATGCCAGTTAAGATGGGGGAGAAGGAGGCTTCGGGGACTTAGGAAGGCAGGCCCACAAGCTCATTCCTTACCGGCTTTGCATCTGAAAAAAACACTGTCCCCATCCAGCCATGGTCTGACCTCTCTGTTCTGCCTCTGACTCAGCTCTCACAACTGGAACACGCTGTTCATGGGCCCGAATGCCGTGGCCGACGCCATCGCCCAGAAGTACAGTGCCACCAAGAGTCAAGTGTTTGACCACGTGAGTGGGCGCCCTGTCTGATGTGGCCCCGGCTCTGGGCAGGGGAGGGGGTGGGATCGGGCTGCTGTCCACCGGCTTGTCCTCTGGGGCCTCCCCCGTGGAGGCGTCCACCCTGCCCTGGTTTCTCCTGGGTGAGTGTGGAGCCACGTGGAGAAAGGAGCTGACGATGAGCACTTAGCGTGCGGTGCTCCCCTCGCCCCACTTCCCAGGTGAAGCAGTCGAGGCCCAGGGACACAAAGGCACTTTCCCAGGGTCACACACCTGGAAACAGGCGGAGGTGGGGTGACCCCAGGTCAGCCCGAATCCACTGCCCTCGCTCTGAGCCACTCCCCAAAGGTGGTCCCACCCACTTCCTGGGCCCAGCCAGCCCCCAGGCCTTTGAGACGAGCACAGGGTAGGTCGTAGGTCTCTGACCCTCCCCCTCTCCCAAGTCTAATCTTGTTCCTTCCGACCTTCCCCCTCCATCCGTTTGGCTTCTCCAGATCACATACCTTCCTTCAAATGTGCCTCCAGTTAGACCATGGCCAAGTTCATCTTTGGTAAAACCTGGGAGTGTGTTTTTCAGCCAGCAGGCAAAGGATATCCACAGATTTGCTCCATAAACTCGCTGACCATCGTCATTTACTGCCCCTGCCCCATGCTGAAGGTCAGCGCTGTCCCCCAGAAATAGAATGCGAGCCCCACACAGAACTGTAAATGTCCAAGTGGCCACATTTTTAAAAAGCAAAAAGGAACAGGCAAAGTTAATTTTCAAAGTTAATTTTTCAGAATAGAATCTGTTCTATTAATTCCATGCAGCCAAGATATTATTGGTTCATTATCCACAATATAAAAAAATGACACGCTGTCTTGCATTGCTTTCTTTTCCCTCACTGAGCGTTTAAAATTCAGCGCGTGTCTTATACTGGGTTTGGGCGTGCCGCGTTTCAGGCGCCCAGCGGCTGAGCTCGTGGGCACCGTGTTGGCCGCGCAGCTCCGGGCCTCAGCCAGTCGGGAGGGGCTGCAGCTGGTTCAGATCCCACCAGTGCTCTGAGCACTGGGTAGAGAGTAGGGCCCTAAAGGGAGACAGTCCTGCTCTTCTAGAGCCTTCCAGCAGAGGAAGACGCTAGCTCATTAGCAGAGGTGCCACACGTTGGTGTGATGGCTTGAAGAAGGCGTAAGCTGTAAGGGGATGGGGTGTGAGAACGAGGCAGGCTGCTCAGGGGTGCGACATTCTAGCAGAAATTGAATGGAGGGCAGAGGTGAGCGCACAGAAGCCCTCAGGTGGGAAGGAACTTGGCATGAGACCCTTACATACGACTGGAGGGGAGGGAGCAGGCGGGAGATGGGGGAGGGGAAGCTGGAGGGGAGGCGTGGGATTCTTGATTCACCCTGACAGATGCAGAACCCAGAGCCATCAAGCCAGAGTGGGTATCCATGAGGGGAGCATCCGCGGGGGCCATCCGTGGGGTCCGGCTCCATGCAAGCCTCCTCCTCAGGCTGTTGGGAGATGGGACAGCTGACCCGCCAGCTGCCTGACAGCCGACAGGGCATCTTCCCTTTCCCTCCCGCAGGAGACCAAGGGCAGCGTGGCCGTGCGCGTGGCCCTGGGAGAGACCCAGCTCGTCCAAGAGGTGCGGCGCTTCCTCCTCGACAATGGGGTCAGTCTGGACTCCTTCAGCCAGGTGAGTGCCCACTGCCCAGCCTGGAGAGCTGGGGGTGGAGTCTCACATCAGCAGATGTGTGGATGGCTGGGAGGGTCAGGCCTTTCAAAGATGACCATCACTAACTTTGCGACTGTCGCTTAAGAAGGAAAGAAAGATCATCAGCTCAGACTCGTGGCCCATTGGACCTGGATGGTGTCCCTCGGGGGCCGTAAGCAAGAGTTTCTCCACACAGGTCGGGGGTTCCTAAGCATCCTGTTCCCTGACCTAGCACCTTACTAAGAGCACCTGTTATCTGTTTCGGGATTGAGACCTTTCTTGAATCACATAGGGGAAGGTTCCTCCACGTGCTTATTCCTTACCAGGTAGAAGTTCTTAGGTGTCTGGATGATGAAGTCTTGGAGGGCCCGCTGAGAACACCTGACATCCTCCCCTTCGTTTTACAGACTGGGAACCTGAGGCCCAGAGAGAGGGGAGGGGACTTAAAGATCAGACAGTGAGTCTGTGGCAGGAGCCTGGACTCAATCTCGGGACTTCTGACCCCCAAACCGCTGTTTCCTCAGCCTCACCAAACCTTAAGAGTTTCACCTTAAAAGGACGGTTAGGATGCATGCACCCCAATGTTCATTGCAGCACTATTTACAATAGCCAAGACATGGAAGCAACCTACGCGTCCATCGACAGAGGAATGCATAAAGGAGATGTGGTACATATATACAATGGAATATTACTCAGCTATGAAAAAGAATGAAATAATGCCATTTGCAGCAATATGGATGGACCTAGAGATTATCATACTAAGTGAAGTAAGTCAGATAGATAAAGACCAATATCCTATGATATCACTTATCTGTGGAATCTAAAAAAGAAAAACTTATTTACAAAACAGAAACAGACTCACAGACTTTGAAAACAAACTTATGGTTACCAAAGGTTAAATGTAAGGAGAGGGATAAATTAGGAGTTTGGGATTAACAAATACACCTCACTATATATAAAATAGATAATCAGCAAGGACCAACTGTATAGCACAGGGAACGCCACTCAATATTCTGTAATAACCTATGTGGGAAAAGAATGTGAAAAAGAATGGATATATGTATATGTATAAATGAATCACTGCTGAACACCTGAAACTAACACAACATTGTAAATTAACTACACTCCAACGTAAAATAAAATTTTAAAAAAAGAAAACTGAGGTCCAGAGGGAAAGCACTTGACCCAACGTTTCAAATTAGATCGGTGGCCAAGTTGAGACTCATACCCAGATATGCCCTATGCCTGGAATTCTCCCATTAATTTATTTTGGCTCTTTTATGCTCCATCCAACATGCTTTAATAATAAAATAATTGCTAATGTTAGCAATTGCTAAGCAGCGTGCTTACGTCAACCCTTTTGATTGACTCCTTTCCTGGGACGACCTGTGAAATAGGTGCCGTGTCCTCATGTCAGGGGAGGGGGCTGAATACGTCTCAAGAGCATGTCTCAAGGCCATATATCTGGTGTCTCGGTTTGGGTTCTTCCAGAAGCCGACTGAAGACAAAGGTTCAAGCGCAGTTAGTTCACTGGACAGAAGACAGCGGCGAGAAGGGACGAGGGGAGGGGGGAGACCAACAAAGGGCGTGCTTGTCCCAGTGCCACTGGTAGAACAGTGGGCTGGTACTTTCCGTGGGGGACACCGCCCAACTCGGAGTTGTCCCACCCAAAGGACAGGTGACACGCCAACTCCTGAGAGCCACGGGCAGCTCCCACGGGGTGTTAACTTCTCACGTGTGGCGTCAGGTGTTCTGCAGATCCGGGAAAAGACCCCTAGCGCAGAGATGCAGAACCCAGCCCTGGGCTGGAGTGTCCTGGAAGGTCCAGCGAGGGCTGTGGTCAGGCACCGTCAGACTCTGCCTGGGCTCAGTAGTGGAGGGGCCTGGATTTGACCTGAGGGGTCCAGTTCCAGAGCCCTCTCCCTCATCCACAGGGCGGCACGCCCGAGAGGGTGGGGTCTCCTGGACCTGCTTCCTAAGGGCCTGGTACACGAGGTCCCACGTGGCCACCGGGTCCAGAGTCACCCACCGATCGGTACTGGCGTCGGGGGTCAGTGGCCCTCCTTTCCGTCGTCCCACGTGAGCTGTCCCCTCCCTGCAGGCCGCCGCTGAGCGAAGCAAGACCGTGATCCTGGTGAAGAACCTCCCGGCCGGCACCCTGGCAGCCGAGTTGCAGGAGACCTTTGGCCGCTTCGGCAGCCTGGGCCGCGTGCTGCTGCCAGAGGGCGGCGTCACGGCCATCGTGGAGTTCCTGGAGCCGCTGGAGGCCCGCAAGGCCTTCCGACAGCTGGCCTACTCCAAGGTAGGGCCGCCTGAGCCCCACTTCAGGGCGAGGACGGAGGGAGCTGACGGGCGGACTGTCTTGGCATAGACCTGGCACACGCGAGCACCTGCTGGGAACCACCCATGTCTGTCGGGATTGTGAACGTCATCCTGCCCCTGGGAGCACCTGCGAGGGGCGGGCTCAAAACGTCGTCCGGAAAGCCTGCCTCGGTTCCCTGCCGATCCTGGCTTTCCTCAGCTTTCTGTTCCCCCGTGACTTTGAACCATCATCCTCGGAGCTTTGGATATCTTATACCTACAATTAGTTGAAAGTCAATTCTGTAGGCGGGCTACCTCCTGAATTTTGGCCATAAGGAAGAAAAAAGTTATATGTGTTAGTGTATTCCTTTCTGTGGCTGCCATAGCAAGTTCCTACCAGTTTAGTGGCTTAAAAGAAGAGAAATGTATTCTCTCACAGGTCTGGGGGTCTGAAGTCTAAAATCAAGGTGTCCGAGGGCCATTCTCCCTTCCAAGGCTCTTGTGGGTGGGGGGAGGGATCTTCCCTTGCCTCTTCCGGTGCCTGGTGGCTCCACGTGTCCCTTGGCTTGTGGCCGCATCACTGCAGTGTCTGCCTCTGTCCACAGGGCCTTCTTTTCTCCATCTCAAATCTTCCCTCTGCTTTTCTCTTACATGGACGCTTGTCATTGGATTTAGGGCCCACCCAGATAATCCAGAATGATCTCATCTCAGGATCTTCTACTTCATGACATTTGCAGAGGCCTCTTTTCCAAATAAGGCCACGTTCACAGCTTCTGGGAGTTGGGACGTGGACATGTCATTTGAAGGGCCACCGTTCAGCCCACTGCAAGTGGCTTCTCTTTATCAAGGACTTTAATGCTTTGCTGACTGTTTGTCAGTGTCTTGTTTATCCTTCTTTCAAAAAAAAACCTCTCTGCACGTACGTATGTATACATACTCACTGCCTGTGAGTGTACGTATGTGGAGGGAGAGAAAGCATGGTTGGTGTCGGGTGGCCCTGTTGCACCTCCTCCAGGAGGGCTGCCCTGTATCAGTAATTTTGCTCCCCCGTCCCACTCCCTGTTCACACTCTTAGATTAGAGAAAGCACAGGGGGAATGCAGACGTATTCAATGACAGCAGATGCTCCAGCCTCTCACCTGAACCCTGAGCTGCAGCAAGGGCACCAGGCAGCACATAAGAGTTCTATACTCGGAGACTCAGGCTCTTCGTCTGTGTCGTGGACTGAGTCCCTCCCCCGCCCCTGTCTCTGCAGTTCCACTACGTCCCCCTGTATCTGGAGTGGGCTCCGGTGGGCATCTTTTCCAGCCCAGCCCCACAGAAGAAAGAACTCCGAGATGCACCAGCAGAGCCGGCCGGAAAGGACAGGATGGAGCCAGAAACCGGTAAGAGCTGGGTCTGAGATCAGGATGTCCTGAGGCAGCAGGCAGGGGAAGGACGGAGGGCGAGGGGGCAGCGCTAAATTGATTATCAGGTATTTCTTTTAAAGTTCTGTATTCATCCTGAGATTGGTGGGTCCCCGTCTCTTGAATTTTATAGGCACGTAAAATGTCCTTAAAAAAAAATAGAGCATAAAAATTCTGGATACAGCATAAGGTAGCCGACTATCTTGGCTTATCAAGTATAGGTTGTGAAAGGAAAAATTTAAAAACACACTAGAATCTATTAGTAGGGATTCGGAACAGAGCAAGAGAAAATAGCCTTCTGGTTCGTACTGATACATCCGCCAGGATGGATGAGCAGGGCTGTTGGAGATGTTTATTCTCCGGGTTCCCTGGGATGGTATGGCGCCCTCTGGTGCCCAGTGACTGCAAAGGCAGGAAAAGGAAGGGAGGCGGGGACCCAACCCTCAACTGGTGCTTCACGCTCGGGTGAGGAGGGGGCGCTCCTGGCACTCGGGAGCGCAGTTCTTCGCTGTCGGGACTGTTCTGCAAATTGTAAGACGTTTTGCTGACCCTGCCCACTGAATGGCAGGAGTGCCCCTGTAATTGTGACAATCTAAAACACCCCTTCCCTGTATGCCAGATGCCCTCTAGGGGGCAGTGCAGCCCTCGACTGAGAACCACTTAGGGGACCGTGACTCCATCCTAGAAGCGAAGACCTTTAGAAAAGCTTTGAAGAACACCCTTACCCAGACATTAAGATCTAGCCTATCGGTAATATCCCTCCTCCGTACCTCCACCTCACCGTAGGGTTGCTGATTGATTAAAATAAGGATCAAAAGAAATACATCTCCCATATACCCTCTCCATTGTCCTCATAAAAGAGTGGGGGTGGGGATGTGGAATTCTCAGATTAAAGAACAGTCCTTTAATTGAATAGACCTCGCTGTCCATAAACCTCCCTAGGCTGTCTGCATTTCCCAGTTCATCTTGGATCGGTAAAACCTCCTTCAGGACTGGCCCAAGTCACTACAAGGCATTGGGGAACCCCTGGTCTAGAAGCCTTGTTTCAGTCAGGAAGGAAAATTCTTCGGTCTCTGCTTTCTGAAGCCCCCGAAAGCATCCCTTAGCCATTGGGGTTACCTACTGACCATTGATACAAATCTTTCAAAAGCCCCTCGCTAGCCCCTGCTGATGAGTTATTTTTGTCCGTAGATTGGATTAGCGTTCTCTTCCACCGTGCTTACGCTTCCATCAAAAAGAATTCTCTTTATGTAGTCACGGTTTCTTCTTAACTAGCCATCACCCCCAAATTATCAGCGACCTTGGTTTCAACTTCAGTTGCTAAACTTGGACATGACTGATGATTTTCGGCCAAAAGCAAGTCCTCCTTTAAAGCACAGATTTGCCAGGAGCGAGGGCCCTGGAAACAGATCCCGCAGAGGCCCCTCCTAGCTCTGGCGGGACCACTAAGTCTGGTGCCTCCCGGGGGGGGGGCTGCCGCCCTGAGGCCACACTCTTTTGCAGGTGCCCCGTGCTTCCCTCCCTTCTCTCTGTTGTTTCCTTCTGTGACACTCGTCACAGTTTATATTTATCCTGTTTATTCGTTTGTTTTACCTGTTTAACATCCGTCGCTGCCAGACAGTGAACCACGAGGGCAGGGATGGCCGTCTCGCTCTCTGCTGGGCGCAAGCGTCGCGCGTAGGGCCCTGGGCGTGGGGTAGCTCGGGAATGTGAGTTGAGGGAGTGAAGGAATGCGGGAAGAATGCAGGGTTCTGTGCCTCTCTGTCTAAATCTCTTTACCTGTGAAGAGTAGGGGCTGGGCCATCCTCGTCCTTGTGTCCCAAGCCCCAGCACATAGTAGAGCTTGGTGACATTGGCACGTTTGTTCTCCGTCGTTAGTTAAGCATCAGAATGTGGCGCCATCCGTCGCATAATCGCCGTGGCTCCCTTCATGGATACTGATTTATACTCATCCTTAAACTTTGTTTTAAAGCCTTATTGCTTCCCAGAAGTGTGTCATTATGGGTTCCCTTCCTCAGTGTCTGTCTGTCTGACTCCCTCACTAGATGTCCATCCCGCAGGGCGGGTACCTCGTCTGCTTGTGCACTGCTGTGCCCCGGCACCCAGGAAGGTGCCCGGCGTCCGGTGGGAGAGCAGTCCGTAGGTGCTGAGCGAATCCACAGGCAAGAGCCGCATTTCCTCCATGCCAGGCCCTGCACTAAGCACTTGAGGTCCTCCGTATGTGAGGCTTAGAGCTCCTGGGGAAGTCACTGTCTCCCTTGTCCTCGCCTAGCCCTGTGGCTGGGCAAGCCACCAGCCTTCTCCGAGGCGCTCTCTGCATCTGTAAAACAGGCAGAAGGCCTTTGTCACCGTCACTCTGACGCACGTCCTAATTCAGCAACGTCAGGTGACGTGGATGGTCTCTGGCTCAGCCCTGAGCACCAGCTGCATGCCAGCCACCGAGCTGGGGCGGCCAAGATGGGCCCAACACATACCGCTTCCCCAGGAGCTCCCGGGCTGCTAGGAGGACGGGTAGGGCTGTTTGGGGGCAGCTGAGATGTCACAGTAATACAAGTGGGCCCTGGGTGCAGAATGTTCTGGAGCACAGTGAGGGGAGGCTTTGCAGAGATGGCGCGCCCTGGTCGGAAGGTAGAGCGCTGCCCCTGCCCGCCCCCAGTGTCCCCTGGGTGCCCGGGCCTAGGTTCTGGTGTTGAGAGCATCCCAGACAGACTGTGCCCAACCGGCCCTGCCTCTTGCGGGGCTGCTGTCCAGGGTCCTGCCGCCCCTCACACAAAGGAGGCCTCAGAGCTGGGAGGCAGGAGTTAGTAGTTGTAGCAAATAGATCGGATTGGGGGCCAAGAAGTTGTGCGCGCCTGTGCTGATTGCAAACCCCGCCGAGTCCTGTGTCGTCGGGCGGATCTCCACAGAACTCATCTCCCGAGCCTCCCTTTGCCCTTTTTTGTTCCTTTTCTTACCTGTGTCACATACAGGGTCCCCTCCCTGGTCCCCGAGCTGTTCCTTTTCACCTGCCCCTCCCCCACGCCCCCCCCCCTCCCCGCACACGGTTCCTGAAGCTTCCCCAGCTCATCCCCATTGCCAGGGCCTCAGCCGGCCCCCACGCCCTGGATTTTCTCAGGCTCCGCAGGAAGGCGAGCAGGAGGGGAGTGGACAGAGGGTTTTTTTGTTCACCAGCCCCCCCCCCTTTCTTTTAGGCAAAGCCCTCCATTCCCTGTACCGTTCTCGAGGGAGGGGGACAGTGTGTTTTATCTCCCCACCACCAAGACCCTCACCTCCAGATAAAGGGCTCCAAGTCGGGGGAGGTCCTGAAAAGCTGCTTGCAACTGATAACAGTCTCTGCTGTCAGCCTTCCGCGCGAGCACCGGAAAGGGGAGGGAGCGACCGTAAATTCTGCGGCCTGATTATAATAAAGCCCCATGTGGTGATGCGTGACTGGATTTTATTGTGCCAACTACAGATGGACGCGTATTCCCCCCTGCCTCCCCCAGCCCCTCCAGCCCACCGTGCTTTCTGAGCCTTCCTCGCACCCTCACCCCTTCCCCCGCGCCCCGCCCCTGCCCCTATCCTGCTCTTCTGCCCACTCTTCCTGGTTCCTGGCGATGTCGTTGGCAAACATCTGTTCGTTTTGTGATACGTCCTTTTTCCTTGCTAGTTTTCTGTCATCACCCCACTTGAGGCCAGGGGCAGAAGCGCTTTTCTTTCTTTTCTTTTTCTTTATTTATTTTCTTTATTTTATTTTTGGCTGCGTTAGGTCTTCGTCGGTGCACACGGGCTTTCTCTAGCTGCGGCGAGCGGGGCTACCCTTCGTTGTGGTGCGTGGGCTTCTCATGGCGGTGGCTTCTCTTGTCGCAGAGCACGGGCTCTAGGCGCTTGGGCTTCAGTGGTTGCGGCTCGCGGGCTCTAGGTGAACAGGCTTCAGTAGTTGTGGCACACAGGCTCAGTAGTTGTGGCTCGCGGGCTCTAGAGCGCAGGCTCAGTAGTTATGGCACACGGGCTTAGTTGCTTCGCAGCACGTGGGATCTTCCCAGACCAGGGCTTGAACCCATGTCCCCTGCATTGGCAGGCGGATTCTTAACCGCTGTGCCACCAGGGAAGCCTGGCAGAAAAGCACTTTTAACAGTGACCTTTGGCTTCGTCCTTGGCCTTTGGCCGTTTCCACACCTCTCTGGACATGGGCATGGGTCATAGCAGGGCCTGGCTACTTGAGCGGGGCAGAAGCTCTTCCCAGGGATGTGGCCGACAGAGACACAGTCCCCTGCACTCAGACCTGTGGCGCTGGCTGTTCTTCTCAAAAGCCTGCAGCCGGCTGGCCTGCCTCTTCCAGCAATGGGCCTGCAGAGGTAGGGATTCCTGACATTTTCCCCTGGCCCAGACACTGTTTTATCTGGGTTTCTGTGCGTTAATTCTCATAATTGTCTTGCAAGTGGACCCTGTGATTGTCTTTCTCCTTTTTTGAATGGAAAGAAGGAAGCATAGGGAGGTTGAGTGACTTATGCAGAGTCACACATCTAGAAAGAGCTGGGCTGTGCCCAGAGCCACCAGCTCCCAGGTCTGTGCTCTTAGCGGTGACCCCACAGCTCCTGTGGGTCACACTAAGTGCCATTTGTGTAGCAAATCATCATCCACCAGTATTTTTGGAGCATCTGCTCTGAGGGATGCAGAGGTTACTGAGTCAGATGTGGTCCCATCCTCAGAGAGCTCCCCTTGTAGTTGGAGGACACAGAGAAGTGAACCGATAACGTGATTTCAGAAAGGGGTAAGGCCTCTGAAGGAAAGGCACCCAGGGGACTCTGATGGCAAGTGGCCAGGCCTGTGCTGGGGACAACTGCACAGGAGGAGCTCTGAGGGGAGGACGTTTGAGCTGAGACCTGGCAAGAAGCCAGGCCTGGGAAAACGGGATGAGCAGAACAGGCAGTGGAGACAGATGGCAAGTGCAAAGGCCCTTTGGCAGGGATGGGTTTGGGCAGAGGCTCAGAGGTCAGAATAGAGGCTGGTGCAGCTGGGATGGAGACGGGGAGGAGACAGAATGGGAGAAGCTGGCAGGCCAGGGACAGGTGCCGACAGGAGACCAGTGAGGAGAACACGCGGTCATCCAGACAAGAGGCAACGGTGCCCTGGACCAGGACCCAGCGTGCGGATGGAGTAGCAGACGTTCGAATTTCCAAAGAAGCCAGCAGAGAAAAGGGGAGAGAGAGGGAGGGAAGCAGGGAGGGAGGGAGGGAGAGGGGGGGAGAGAGAGAGAGAGAGAAAGAGAGAGAGAGAGAGAGAGAGAGAGAGAGAGAGAGAGTGTGTGTGTGTAGCTCCAGCCATCAGAGAAAAGGGGAGTCTGTGTGTGTGTGTAGCTCCAGTTTCCAGGTGATGCTAAGGCAGCGTGGGTAAGCCAGTCACCCAGGGCGCACAGCTAGCGAGTGGTATCACCGGGGCCCTGACCAAGACCGCTCTCATTTCTAAGGCCGTGCGCTTTCACAGCTCTGCGCTGCCTCCTGACTGTGGTCTGTGGGCCGCCTTCTCGTTTTCTTCAGGCCCCCTGTTTTCAACAGGTCTCAAGACTGGGATGCCCTTGTCTTGTTAGCTCTCCCAGCATCCCAGGGGGAGTCGCAGATTGGGGGAGGTGGTGGCTGGGTACACAGAGGTTTGGGGAAACAACGGACATCTCGGTGCTGTTGGAGCAAAGCCAGGCTGCCCTTTAGTCGTGTCTTCTATTTCACGCTGGATGTTCTCCCCGTTGTTGGGGGTCAGGGGCGTTGGCTGACTTGACAGAAGTGGGAGGAGCCAGGCCAGCTGCACACCGGGGAAGGTGATAGGTCCTGCCGTCCTTGCAGTCCCCTCTTGTTCCCCCTGGGCTGGGGCTGAGGGCAGCTCACCCACCGGGGAAGGGATCTGTCTGTTCCTGGGGTGCCAACCCTCACTGCAAGCTCATCTCAGCTCTGTCTCGAAATCCAAACATCACACTTGCTGGGCAGGGGCCTGTGACCTTTGAAATAAGTGCTTTGAAGCCTACCAGCCCTTGCTCCTGGGACAGGGAGGCAGGAAGGAGTGGACTCTGGCCCTGCTCACAGCCCCTGGGCTCCCCGGGGCTGTTGCCCTTCTGAGGCTTCAAATCCCTGGAACGCCACGCTGGGAAGTGGCTGGATTCCAGCCCTTGGGAGAGGCAGAGCCAAGGGCCGCTGGGCTTCGCCAGGCTGGAAGTGGGCAGCGGGGCACCAAGGCCCATGAGCTGGTTTAAATCCGCCTGTTGACCGCTGCCTGGTACAGAAGCCACATGCCGCTGAGTTCGTCGCCAAGAGTTTTAAAATGTGGGTTTGCCCACGAAAAGCTGCATTTTCAGCTTCTCGTGAAAGCTCTGAACACGTGACCACGCTTGGGTTGATCTGCCCCCGTGACAGCAACTGGCCGGTGCCGTGAACGGGCTGCCCCGTAAACCGGCACGGCGCCCTCCCAGTCAGCATCACCTCCACCATTCTTTGCTCTACAAAAAAAATTCTTTCAGTCTCCCATGAACCTCTCTCCCAACCTGAAGATGCCTGAGGTTTAGAGTTCAGAGGCCGCGAACTCCAGAACTTTCTGTGGCCCACCGGTTTGCTGAGATGCAGCTGCTATGGGGGGCGGTGAGGTAGCGCCCTCGCAGGCCCAGCCCGGGCCCCGCACGCAGTGGGGCGTCTGGCCTTCCTTCCTCTCGGCTTTTATCTCCGAGGCGTCAGACGTGAGGCGAGCCAGTGGCGTGGGTGTCCTTCGCAGCTGAGGGCCGTGGTCTTCCTTTCCGTTGAAGTTCTCATTCAGGACCTGGAGTCCTCGCCAGTCTGCTTAGCTTTGCTTCCCCGTCATTAGTAATACTTTTTCAACCCTGCTTTGCTTTGAACGTGGGGTTTTGAGGACAAGTGGCCACACTGCAGAGTCCCCTGTTGGGTAAGTTGCGTTAGTTTCCCGGGTGGGGGAAGGCGCCTTTATGTAGATTTCTTCTTTTTTGTCCCGGAGCAGAGTCTGGATTCTGGGTTCACCTCCGGGGGAGTGTGAAGGGCGAAGGCTGCGCGTTCAACTGACATGAAACGGGCAACATCCACACTGTCGCTCTTTCCATTAGGGCTTGAAAGGGTTGTTTTATGACAAAGCGGTTGAAGTTCAGTGAGGACTGGCCGGCAGTACGCTTGCATCAGAGAGGCCCGGGGCGATGGAGAGGGCTCTCGTGCTCGGCCTGAGAGCGTGGGGGACGGGTTTGAAGCCCCAGAGGCTCCCTTGGCCTTGAACTACTTGCACGCAAGTGGGCACGAGAGAATGGAACGTCCCCGTCCGCTCCAGGTTGGCGCGTGCAGGGCTCAGACCTGAGCGGAGGGACGGGGCCACATGCTCAGAACCGTGAGGGTGGGAGCGGGCGGGCATCTTGGAGAATGGCTGAGATGGGGTTTGATTTCCCCGGCGGGATATGGGAGGAGCTTCCGGAGCTTGAACGTGGGGGGCAAGATGATTGTCCCCAGGCCCCGATCATGGGAAAAACTGGGGAGGTTGACCCAAACGGAACACATTTTTCCAGCAGCGGAACTTCTCATAGAGGTCACGACGCCACCTCCAACCTTGTGAGGCTTCCGGCACCCTCGGGTGACACCCACGTTCTCCACCAGGGCTCCGTCCTGAGCTGCAGCCACACGCCCGCCCTGCTAAGTCACCACCTCACGATTGCCCTTCCCTTCCCTCCTCTTGCAGTGCTGTGCTTTCAGGGGAGGCGTGTCACAGGGGTGGGAGTGACAGGGTGGAGCCCTTTGTAATCGCAGTCTCCACAAATACCCAGGAGCACGTTAGTGTCTCTTCTTGCGTACGTGTGTAAGCTCTGGGTACAGAACGTGATTGGGGTCACGTCGTATGTTGTTTTGCACCTTCATTTTTCTCTTCATTTTTCTGTCACGAGCACCATTCCACGTCTTTAAACATTCTTCGGAAACATCATCTTTAACTACGTAGGAGTCTAGCCTTTGGTGGCAGTATAGCTCTCCAGATCTCTTGTTTATGAACATAGTGGGGTTTTGTCTTTTTTTCCGTTTTTCGCCATTGTGTGTAACTCTGCATTGAATATATTTTGTGTAGATGATAACATACTCTTATGTGTGTGCTCCCTGAAGTTATGTATATTGGGGGTTTTAAATGAACGTAACATCCCTTAGGTTCAGGGGGTATTTAGAACGTTCTGAGTTCTGCTCCCATTCTGTAATTTTTGCAGTTTTAAGTTGCGTTTTATTTTGAAAGTTAGCTAAGTGCTGGTTTTTGAGGAAAAAGAACACGTCGCTTACGTTTGCAGCTCCCAGTAATTTATTTTGAGGTTCCGAGTATGGGTTATAGAATGTGGGTCAGTCTGAGCTAAGGCTCCTGGGTTTTGGTCTGTGCTTCATACTCTTTTCTCTCTAAAACAGCGTCAGGAAGCGCGGCAGTCTCTCTCCTCCCTCACCCCACCCCGCAAGAGTTGCTAAAACCCAGCACAAGCTGTCCCTTCCTGACGCTGCACGCTCAGAGACAGAACCCCCTGGGTCCGGCAGGTTCTGTGCTTTAGGTCCCGGGGCTTAGGCAGATAAGGCATCATTTAACAGATTTGTTTTTTGGCGGGGGGCAGGGCATGCAGACGGCGAGACCCCAGAAGATGACAAGCTGACAGAGGGAGTAGCACACGACACTTCAGCAAAGATGGAGGAGGAAGAGGAGGAAGAGGAGGAGGAGGAGGAGGAGAGCCTTCCCGGGTGCACTCTGTTTATCAAAAATCTCCACTTCGACACAACCGAGGAGACGCTGAAGGGAGTGAGTGACCACTCGGCCCGGCGGGCGGGGGTGGGCGGGGCGGGAGACCCAGTCTGCTGATGTGGTCACTCCGTTTATCCTGCCTGGCCGTGTGTCTCGTGGCAGCGTGTAGGTTAACAGCCAACAGCCACCGCATTGACACCTCCACCGAGCTGTCCGGTAGACATCTCAGCTGGAGATCGGAGCCCTGGCCAGACCAGTCTGGGGGCTGGCAGGGGTGCCCGCATGCACTTGAAGGGGGCCTGTTGGGATGCGGTGTGAGAGCTGTAGTCAGAAAACAAAGCTCCTCCCCATACGGCGTCTGCAGGGGTCACCACCCAAAAGTAAGCGCCAGCACACCCTCCTGGCCTGGTGGGAACATGCGGAAGACACAGCACCGAGTGAGCCTGGAGCAGGGGCAGTCCTGCCTGGAGCCCCTGATGGGCTGAGAGTTTTGCATTCATAGGAAGGGGGCGGAGGGGAGGAGGATGGGGAACTCCAAGTACGCTTTGGGGAAATGCCAAATGATAGGCGCTGGGGGGCTTCTAGAAGGACCCGGGCCAGAGATCTGGAAATGGGGATTCTAGTGCCAAAGGACTGGGGTCTGCGAGCTCCCCCACTGGACTGAGAAGTGTCCATGGGGAGAGTCTCCATTTCTGTAGACTGGGTTTGGCACAGAATAAATGCTCGATGCCTTTTTTTTTCCTCTAATGCATGAATTGATGATTTAGCAGCCTGACAGCCATGAACTGGTTCTGGAAAGGAGGAAGGCCATAAGGATTGAACTGATCGGTTTCTGCAAATTCTTTTGAGCTCTGAAATCCTAGAGCTGGATTCAAGAGGGGAGACGGGGTCCACTGAGTCCTAGAGGCAGGAAGGCGGTGGATGGGTGGAAAGGAGGCCAGCCTCCATTGGGCGGGAAAGCCCAGGGTGTCAAGGTGAAGCGGGAGGTCAGAGCCTGCGCCCTGGGACCCTCTGGCTAAATCTCTGATGTGACTGTCACTTGCCAGTTAGAAAAGCCACCAAGGCAGCAGAGGTGCCTGGCAAAAGCAGCAGCATTTTAAGGGCAGAGGTTCGCCCTCTGGGGCAATGGGAAACCCACCCTTGGACTTTTCCTGGGCTACTTCCTGAATCCGTTTTGGTCTGGTTTGAGTTTGCTTTTACAAACAGGCACACACTAGTAGTGTCCAAAGGCTAGACAGCTTTGAAGAGGTCAAGCCAGCTTGCAGAGGGTTTGTTTTTTATTTCTGCTGTGCTGGCCCCCCTGTATCTGGTATGGGGATGTCGTCAACGGGAACCATTTTTTTCCTGGAGGATGTGCCCAAGCTTCAGCCTAAGAGCATCCTTGGAGTTAAAGAACTCTGGAGCTGGAAGGTACAGCCAAAATGATCTAGTCCAGGTTCTTCATATTACAGATGTGGAGACTGAGGTTCAGAGAGGTCGGTTCACTGACCTAGGGTCACACAGCCCGTTCGAGGCACTGTGGGAGCAGCGTCCAGCTCGCAGGGCTCCTGTTAGCAGCATCCCGAGTGGAGAGTTGTGCTTAAGGGTCAGTCTGCCTGGACTTGGGTCCCAGCCTCTCTCCTTACTAACAGTGTGACCCTGGGCTGGTCCTTTAGCCTTTCTGTGCCTCGGTTTTCCCATCTGTAAAAAGGGGGTGTTAATAGAATCTTCTGTGGAGCTGTTTGGAAGATCTGATTAGAATGAATGAGATAATTCAAGCACAGTGTTTGACAGTCGGAGTAAGAGTCAGTGAATGTGAGCTGCAGGCGGTTCTTGTTTGCTGCTCCGGATCCCCCTCCCCTTTGCTTCCCCTCCCCTCTGTCGGTGAACAGTGACCCGCACAGCCTCTCCCTGGGCCCTGCGTGTGCTGTGGAAGACACCACAGTGGACCAGAAGGACAGGCGTTCGCACTGGTCAGTTCTCAAATTCTAGCAAGAGAGTCAAAAAAAAGTAAAGGGAAAAATAGAGCAGAATGTGATTTTTGAGAGTTTTGAACATGAATTGGCGTTAGGTGCAGGGGCAGTGAGAGGGTCAGGACTGGGGTCGGTGGACTCCAAGCTTCTAAATGTAGGCCCAGCTTCCCCACCGCGTGACCCTCGGTGATTCCCTGGACTGTTCAGTGTCCCAGGTCCTTCTCGGACACTGGGAGCCAGGACCCAGCCCAGCGGCCCTTACGGGGAACCCTGAGGGACCGTTCAAGCTACTTAAAGGAGGCCATGATCCAGTGCCTCCAGATATTTTGGGGACCCCCGAGATGATATTAGGGCAAATTTGGGGAGCCTAGTGTCTGACCAGGAACCCCACCTGCATGGTATTGAGAACCTGGGCTCTGGTGCCTGGATCCAAATCTCAGCTCCGGGGCTTCCCAGCTCTGTGACCCTGAGTGCATCTCCAACCCCTTGGAGCCTCAGTTTTGTCACCTGAAAAATGTGGGTAGTAACACCTACCTGGTAGAAGCAGTGCAGGGGCTGGATGAGTCCCTGCAGGCAGAGGGCCTGGGCCCGGCCACGGAAGCCATCCAGGCCTTAGCTGTGTTCTTACTCTTGCCTGCTCCATGCCTGCAGCTGCCTGGTCCCCTCTGTCTTTGAAGACACGCCTACACCAGGTTGTGGGATTAGCCCAGAAATTCTGATAATACATGTCAACATTTTCTTCCAGGTGTTTTCCAAAGCGGGTGTGGTGAAGAGCTGCTCCATTTCCAAGAAGAAGAACAAAGCAGGTATTTCACAGGAGGTCTTGGTCAGAAAGGACCAATTCTGAAAGAAACAGTGTCGCTCTGGGTAGGGGTAAGGGTACCTCTCTCTTGCTTATTCTGAGGGCCTGCTTTCATTCTGAAGCATTGGCAGCCCCGCACTCTCTCGCTTGGCTCGTCTAAAATGGTCCTTCTTTCTGGGTCCCCGGAGACTCCTGGTTTCCGGTGGGAGCAGCCATGCGCGTCGGATTCTTCTGAATCTAGACCCTTTGCCGCCCTGGACCGTCGGGTGGTTTCAGAGCAGTGCGATCAGAGGGCTGGCAGGGTTGGCCCTGTTCCGTGCGGAAGCCTCTCCCTGCCGCCAGCGTCTCCGCTCTGGAAGTCTCCCAGGGAAGAGCAAGAACAGACCCGTCCTGGGCTTTCCCTCTTCCTTCCCAAGAGAAATGACCCAGATGTAGAACATCCGGAGCCCGCCACTGAGTCATCAGCCACGCGCCTCACTGGCCCCCGGGTGCCTGGGCCACGCACACCCCACCCTCGTCTCTCCTGTCAGCCTCAGGCGCTGCCCTGAGTCCCTCGGCGTCTCTCTGTTTCTTCTCCAGCCCTGGCTTCCTGCAGGTGATAGACAGGCCATTGTTCCTTGCTTTCTCACAGCTGTGCGGTCCCCATCCCTTCAATCTGGCAGGGTTTGTAGGGATGCCACATGGGCCGGCTCATGGCTGTGTCCTGAGAGACTAAATGAGCTAGTGGTTACAGCACAGAGCAACAAGGGGTCTGGTAGAGGGGGCCCTGGCTGGACAGAAGCCCAGGCCAGGGGTCTCCACGTCAGACCACGACTTGGAGGATAGGGAGGCAGAGCAGTCAGCTGGTGGGAGCGGGGTGGGTGACGGAGGCGGGAGAGGGTGTGGTAGCAGGTCGGGAATGTATTGAAGAGGCAGAAGATGCACCTAGAAGGGTAGGCTGCTTCCGGATCACAGAATGGCTTTCTGCCGGGCACAGGAGTCTGGGCTTTTTGCCAGAGGAGCCTTGGAGTGTCTGAAGCAGACGGGTGGCATAGAATTTGGGGAGTTCCTTGTATTCGTTTGCCAGGGGTGCCAAGATAAAGCACCACAAACTAGGTGGCTTCCACCGCAGAAGCTGATTACCCCACAGTTCTGGGAGCCAGAAGTCCAGGATCAAGGTGTGGGCAGGGTTGGTTCGTTCTGAGTGCTTGTGAGGGAAGGATCTGTTCCAGCCTCTCTCCTTGGCCTGTAAGTGATTGTCTTCATGTTCACGTGGCATTCTCCTGTGTACGCCTGTCCTGTGTTCAGAGTTCACCACCACCCCTTTTCTTTTTTATAAGGATACCGATCGTACTGGATTAGCGCTTAACCTCATGACCTCATTTTCACCTTGATTACCTCTGTAAAGGATCTGTCTCCAAATACGGTCACATTCTGAGCTGTGAGTGTTGGGACCTTAACACACACTGAGGGGCCGGGCACAGTTCCAACCATAACATCCCTGTTCACCAGGAACCGCAGATGTAGTTTGGGCTACAGGGAAAGGCAGCTAAGCACCGAGTGAGTGACACGAAGGCTCAGTTTGGGGGTGCTGGGGACGGGGTTCAGGAAAACAGGTGACCCCTGAAGTCTGGGGGGGTGGTGAGACAGGCTGGCAGAGGGGTCGCCAGCTCCACCCAGGGCTGGCCCTGCAGCTTGTAGTGTCACCGTGCCCCTCTCTGCGATCGGACGCTCTGTGGAGCCTGCCTCTCGGCCCTCGGGCGCACTCTTCAACATGCTTTAGAACAGTTATCTGATCTTTCAGTGTCGTGAGCAGCTCTTGAAAGCTACACTGTCTTTTTTAAGAGCCTGTATTTGAGAGCCCTGCTCTCTGGGGCTCATCCGCCTCAGCTTGGGGGAAATCTAGACGGTGTCTGTTATCAGCGAGGGTCTCAGCAGGAACCAGAAAGCACGCTCAGCTGGGGTTGTCAAGGAGATGTTTGTAGTGAAGGGGCCAAGTGCCCAGGTGTGGGCTGGGCTGAGGGGACCCACAGGGGAATGTCGAGGCAGTGGATCATGTGGGAGAACGCCCCTCCCCTGCGGAGCCCAGAGGCTGTGGGGAGGGAGTGGTGGGACCAGAGCCACAGAAGAAGGGCCACCAGCAGAGCCAAGGGTGTAGGTTGGACACTGGCGCTGCCAGAACCACGCCAAAGCGGGGAGGCGATGGGGTGTGTGGAAAGAACCGGGGCCCCAACTCTCCCTCCTCCACCCGCCTATGTCAAATCGGAGCTTCCCATTGGGTAAACCGAGCAGGAAACCAGAAGGCCGGCGAGCCCAAGTCGTGCTGTCTATGGACATCAGCGTTCCAGGGCAGGAGAAGGGCAGGGTGGATCTGCACAGCGTCAGTGAGTCGGCAGTGAACTTGACTCTCTGTAGTTGCCTTTAACACCATGTTAATGAGCTTTTAAAATATCCTGTGGGCACAGACCCTCCAGCCTTGGCCCTCAGAACAGAGTTTTCACGTATCCACTGGAAAACAAATAACTGAAAGTCACCACGGGGTGGCGCTACCCACCAGCCAGCAGTTCTGTTTGAACCTCCTTCCTGTCGCCCGCAGAGCCAGGTCTGGGCTGTTTGTGGAAGTTCTTCCTGCTTTGGGCCCTCGTTTTATAACACGTAGTTGTGAGTAGAAACGCAAACAAGCAGGGGCACAGCCTCACAAACAATACAGACAACGATGAGGACTGCTGGGTCAACAGTGGTGAACTCCGCGCCTCATTTGGGCCCATGAGCCTTGAGCCGACCCTGTTTGAGTTCAACTGTGAAAAAAATAGAGAGTAAAAGTAGTAAGTCAGCATGAACCGCGGGGGCGGAGGCATGCATCACGTTTTGTGTCAAAGAGCAAAGTGTACTTAGAGACCTTATTCTGGTGTGCCCGCAGTTATACGTACTTACATTCAGGAAGCAAACTTCTCTATAAATTTTGGAGATACCCCTGGCTATTTGAACTCGTGCTACTCACGACCCAGCAATAGGAAACCAGAGGAGTTCTAATGAGGTGGTCACAACCTCCCGGTCCCAACGTTCTGTCTGAAACCCAGGAACCAGGTGTAACTGGGTGGTCAGAAATACTTTGTAAAGAGTAAGCCTTTGGCGTGCTTGACTTTGATGCACGTGTTCGTATTATGCGTTACGTATGGAAGCAGGGGACTGCCCGGGTAGAGGTTTGGCCGCTTGTCGTGGAGATGGTCATCCCTCCCTCCCAAAGGCGGAATTCTATTATGAAGTTAATTATCACGTCGATCATCTGTTAATTAATAGTCAACTGGGCCTCAGGTGGTGGCTATATAACCTCGTTGGCTGATTCTTCAAGACGACTGGTAATAAATGGCCAGCCGGGAGCTGGGATCTTTGGGGGAACAAAGGGGGTATGAAGAAATGAGAATGTCGAGGGGCCGTCCGGGGGCCCCTTGGAGCCCTTGAACTTGGTCTGGTGCACCTTCTTGGTTTCCCTCCCTGCCTGGCGCCCCGGTACGATTCCCACCTCTCTTGTCTTTCAGGAGCGCTGCTGTCCATGGGGTTTGGATTTGTGGAATACAGGAAACCGGAGCAGGCCCAGAAAGCTCTCAAACAGTTCCAGGTAAGTGGGGATTCTCAGCCGAGGTCCTCGGGGGCACGAGGCAGGTGGTGCGGTGTCCCGTCAGCCTTCTGGAATTGAGTGGGAGTGCAGGTCGGTCCACATCTTCCCAGGCCCGTTGCTTTCTCCAGTTCCCTAGGGCACTGCGGCCCACGGCCCTGAGCCTCCCTCAGCCCCGCGCGGTCACTGCAAGGCATTCCTTCAGTCTGCAACTCTTGATCCAGAGCCTGGTTTGTGCCAGACCTCAGGGAGATGGGGGAAGCAGACCTCTGAAGGAATTCGCCAAGACCAGGTCATGAGAAGTGCTCGGATGCAGATAAAGCAGACACTGTGGTGAGGGGAAGGCTACTTTAGATCGCGTGGTCAGGAGAGGCCCTCTCTGAGGACGTGACAGTTGAGCTGACACCTCATTGACAAGAAGGAGTCAGCTGCACAGGGATCTCGGAACAACACGTGCATAGGGTCTGGGGTAGGCACTCCGAGGCGGGAGTGAGCTTACTATGTTCGAGGAGCAGAAAGGGGCCGGTGTGGCAGGGACAGGGTACAGGGTGGGGGTATGTGGAGCTGGATCTTGCAGACCTTTTATGGACTGTGGAATTCAACATAGAGGCAGTGCGACCCCATCAGAGGGCTTGGAGCACTTTGGGGAAGGATCTGATTTCCGCTGCAGAACAGCCTCTCCAGCTGCTGTGTGGAGGGTGCATTACTGGAGGGCAGGTTGGAGACCGTTGAGTCCTCCAGGCACAGGTCAGGGTGGACGCAGTGAAAGTGGGGAGAAGGGGGCTGAACGCAGAGGTGTTTGGGACACAGACTTAGGTCCTACTGAGAAAGGAGTGATGCCCTCCTGCTAGGTCGAAGTGCAGGGACAGCTCAGAGCCCTGGATGGCAGGAAGGGAGCTGAGGTTACAGGGAGCAGAACAGAGCCCCAAAGTGGGCCAGGCCTCAGCTTAAGACAGTGTCCTCAGCACCTTCCCTGACACCCCACGTCCCCAGGCCCTTGGGTGGCAGGAAGGGGACAAGGAACAGTGCTTTCTCACGAGCCTCTTTCTTTCTGGAGGCCCGCTTGCTCCAGGGGGTCCAGGATCCCTTTTAAACCCTATTCAGGATGTCACGTGTCTGTATAGGCCATCCGGGCAGTGGCAGCATAAGGTGGGGTTGACCAGGGCCAGGTTTACAAGCGAGCGCGTAGCAGGCTGCACGCCTTCCCGGCTCCCATTCTCTCTGAGACGTGTGCTTGGGCCTGCACAGCTGGGCTGGGTGCCAGGTGAAAAGGGCACCCACACCGGCGGCCCACCTCCCTGTGAAGCCTGGCTTTATAGGGACCCTCCAGGTGGTGGAGTCTGTCCCAGTAGAGCTTGCTAGTCAAGCGAAAGTCCTTGGGGATTATAGGAAATGTAACTGGGCACTTAGCCGATATGATCGTTTTTGTAGAATTTTGATGACCCTCCCCTTGGCCCAGAGCAACTCCAGGGAGGGCTGGATTGGGTTTGGATGGGGTGATGGGGAGGTATGGCCTCTGGGGCCTCTGCTCTCACTTGGAAAGGCTCTCTGCTCTCCACCTCACATGCCCATGGGGCCAGGCTAGCTGTAAACTAGCGACGGGGCCAGCATCACCCAGAACAGAACCTGGGCACCTGCGCCCCTTCTAACGGGCAGCCACTTCTTGGCCTCAGCCAGTTACTGCCTGACGGGCACTTGGGCCCCAGCCATACCAGATCTTCTCTGTTTTTTTGTTTTGCTTGTTGTTTTTTCAAGAGACACTGGAAATCCAACTTTTGTCATTAGATGCCGTGTACTCATTTAACTGGATTTCAGCTCTGCACGCCCAGTGGTCTGTCATCTCTTCCGTGTAATTCAGGAGCCTGTCAGATTCTACCTTGCACACATTAGAGTTACGTTCTGTGCCTCGCTGTGTGGTACATACGGGCATATTGCCACAAAGAACTGTTTATACGAAGCTACGTGTGCTGTATCTTACGGGAGACTTAAAGGATTTTCAAGGGTAATTTTGCTAATACACCAGTTTTGCCTTAAGGGACCCGTGTTAAGAGCCTAGCTTGAGATGCATCTCTGCTGTGATTCAGAATATATTTTTTTAACAGCATACAATCCAAACCAAACTCTCTCTCTGCAAGCCAGACCAAAGGGGCTTACTTTGCCTGCAAATGCTTGTAAACAATGGAAAATTCTGTGCCCCTTGAATGGCTTAGAGGTCAAGGGCCACTCGTGGCTCCAGAGGACATGGAGGGCTGGGTCTCCGTAACCACCAGCTGCTGCCCGGGCTCAGTGGAAACCACTTCCAGGAAAAGCCCTTCTCTGTCCTTGACTCCAGCGGGCTTGTCTCCTGGGAACAGTCAGTGCCCCCTCGAAGTTCCCTCTCCCCTCACTCAGCCGAAGCCCACTCTGGTGAAGGACGGGGCTACGGGTGAGGGCTTCTAAGAGGACAGAGGGGCAGGCTGTGTTGTCTCATCCCTCAGGGTCACGTCATGGACGGCCACAAGCTGGAAGTGAGGATCTCAGAACGAGCCACCAAGTGAGTCCCCCCTGCCCCCTCTTCCTTGGATTGAGTCCGCCCCTTTTGTGCTGGTGCTGGGGCCCTTGCCCTGGAGGGTGTCTCATGGTCTTTGAACATCCTCCCCGACCCAACCCCCCCTCACCCTGAGACCCCTTCCTAATTAAGGAGGTGTCCCGCGTGCCAGCTCCGATACCCATTTCCCCGGTCAACTGGGACCGCGCCAATCCCCGGAGTAAACGCGTTAGTACACATCTATTATAACAGAAGGAACACAGGCGGGAGAAGCAAGCCGAACCCGCTTATCTTGGCCCTATAAATAAACCCAGGGAGACTTGCAAGTGGCTGGAGCCTTGGACGAACCGGAAGCAGTGAGAAAACCTAGACGTCTCTCATTATGGGGCTTGCTTTCTTGGAGCTGGACAACGGTGCCCAGAGACGGCCTCCACTTAATTTGAAAGAGATTCAGTAGATGTTAGAGATGGAGACAGACCACTGGACCCGAGGACCAGTTTCCTAAAGTAGTGGACGTCTCTTGGGGGTTTTAGTCTTGCCCTTACATCTTCACCCGTGCAGCTCCTGATTGAACTGATACACTGGCGGTGCTTTGGACAGTGCCCGGCGTGTCGCGCGCACCTGGGGTCAGCCTTATCAATGTCGTCACTGTCAGCCCCATCTGTCCTCCTCGGGTGATGAAGTGACCACGTCTAACAATCCTTGGGCTGGTTTAAGATACTCATTTGATGGTTTTCAGCAAGTCGGTCTTTTGTTGTGGTCGTCGAGCAGATTAGCTGCCAGTGAGCTGACCTGAAGCTGCCGCTGTCTCTTCCTTCTCTCTCTGTTTTTTAATGCCACCCACCTGTGAAGCCAGCCTCGGCCACCTCTGGTGGTGTCCACCCATCCCAGACCATTCCATGCTGAGCGTCCTTAGCCAGAAGAAGGCGTGGTGTGGGAGCCCCCAGAAGCTAACAGGGGTTCCTGAGCCGCGAATTAAGAGTTGGGGCGGGGGTCCGAGCTTTGTGCCCTGCAGCTTTGGGTTCTAATCCAGGGGCTGTGTGACCTTGGGCAGGTGATCTTGCCCGTAAAGTAGAATGTGGAAACGGGAGGTTGTGCGTGAAGCATCTAGCACATGCCCAGCGCGTGATCACTCAGCCAGTGGTGCTGGTCTTTCTTCTCAGTCCCCTGACTCCAGGGAGTCAGGCTGAAGTCACCTTGCAGGCTCTCAGTTCCTAGGCAGTGTTCGTTTAGTCTTTCTTTCATTCAACAAAAAAAATTACAGAAAGCCTACTGGGCACCAGACACTTCCCAGGAGCTGGGGAGGGAGATTCCTCGTGGGGTTCACATTCTAGGGCAGCGCTATTTGATAGAAGTTTCTGCGATGATGAAAACATCCTATAATGTCCTACATCTGCACTGCCCAGCGTGGTAGCCACTTGCCACACATGGCATTTGAGCTCTTGAAACGTGGCAACTACCACTGTGTTCGTTATCTAACGCTACATAACCAAGTATCCCAAAACTTCACAGCTTAAAAACAGCAAACATGTATTATCTCACAGTTGCTGAGGGTCAGGAATTCAGGAGCAGCTTAGCTGGGAAGTTCCATCTTGGCATCTCTTACGAGGTTGCAGTCAAGACGTCGGCCAGGGCTGCGGTCTCATCTGAAGGCTCAACTGGGGTTGATGGGTTCGCTTGCAGAATGGCACATTCACACAGCTCTTGGCAGGAGGCCACAGGCCCTCACCACGCTGGCCCCTCCCTAGGCTTGCACAAGTGTCCTTACAGCCTGGCACCTGGTTTCCCCCAGACTGAGTGATCCAAGAGAGAATAGGGAGGAAGCGGCAGTGTCTTTTATGACCTGGTCTCAGAACAGGAGAGGAGTACACAAGGGCCATGAATACCAAGAGGCAGAGACCATTGGGAACCATCTTGGAGGCTGGCTAGCCCAGCAACCGAGGAGTTGAATTTTTAATGTTGTGTCGTTTTAATATCGATTTAACTGTTAGCCACGTGCAGCTGGTGGCTGCCGTGTTGGACAGCACAGCCCTGGAGGACAGACCGTAAAGAGAAACATGCCTGACTATGTCATATGCTCTTGGCTAGTGATAAGTGCCAGGAAAATCGAGCCGGGGTGGGAGTGGGAGTGGGCTGCTATTTTAGTGGAGACAGTTAGGGAGAAGGTGACCTGGAGCAGACTTTAAGGAAGTGAGTCCTAACCGTCCTCATAATCACAGCTACCGTTTATGGAACACTTCCCCTATGCTAGGCACAGTGCAAAGTGTTCTGACACGTCTTTCATTAAATCCTCAAACAATCCGATGAGGTTGGCACACTTATTAGGCCTGTTATACAGCTGAGAGGCCAAGTAATCACTTGTCCAAGATCACACAGGTCCTAAGTGGCCGACGGGGCATTCACACCCAGATTGTCAACTCATGGCTGTGCTTGTGACCCTCCCCTGCTTCCATGGAGTGGGGGGTTTCCCTGGAAGAGCAGGGGGACAGGTTCGGGAGGGCCTTGAACCTCAGGTGGAGAGAGTTTCGTCTGACAGCCCTGAGCCACCTCCGTGGTTAGAAACCGCTCCAGGCCCCTGGATGCTGCACTTCGGGTTCGTGAGGAAACGTCTCCAACGAGACCTTGGGACCAGCCGGCGTCATTCTGGGCGCCTGCAAAGAAGAGACAGAGGAGACTGGGTTTAGGGAGAGACTGCCGCACCCCCCATCCGAGTTCTTTCCTCCAGTCCCTGCTAGTCCGCGAGCGTCTCAGATGAAGGGCGGCAGACCCCCCAGGGTAGGATGTTCCGACTGGACATCCACAGCTGCTGGGGGGAGAAGATAATTAGGCTGCGTGCCGCCCGGGGGAGCCCGCCTCCTTCCCCTTTCCTCTCGGCCGCGTCCGCGCAGAGTCCTCGAGTCCCTCACCCGAACAGAGGACAAGAGGACAAGAGCATCGGTGCTGGTGGGGGGAGGGGCCCGGTGGAGTCAGCAGAGGGCAGCAGCTGCCGAGGCCCCGAATAACCTGAAGCCTTTCCACCGACCCTCCAGGCCAGCCCTGACATCCGCTCGGAAGAAGCAAGTGCCCCGAAAGCAGACAACCTCCAAGATCCTGGTGCGGAACATCCCCTTCCAGGCTGACAGCCGTGAGATCCGCGAGCTCTTCAGGTGAGGGGCGCTGGTCCGGTCCGCGGGGCCGTCGCGTTGGAGGGAGCCTGCTGAGCCTTCGGGACCTCAGTGGTCTGCCGAAGGCCAGCGCGGTGGCCGCTCAGAGGTCATCTTCCGGCTGCCTTTGATGCGTCTCCCTTAATCTCAGACATTGCTCTCCAGACCGCTGGGCAGAAACGCGTCCAAACGGGGCAGTCGGTCTTCTTTATCCCCACCAGCGACCTGCAGGAGGGGCAGGGGCCCAGGCGGCTGACGCCCCGCTCCGCCCGGGATCTGCCTGAAATCCTGCCGCCCGAGTCATCCTTTGGTTTAAGCCAGGGGCCCACTACCTTCTCTGCCCATCTGAATCACCTGGTGACTTTTATAAATACACCTTTGCTGAGGCTCCACCCCCAGAAAGTTGCATTCGGTTGATCGGGGTGGAGCCCAGATGTTGGTGTCTGGATCAGAGCGCCCCAGGGGATTCTGATGTCCAGCCAGGGTTGGGCAGCACTGGCCTGCACTGCCGTCTGTGGAAAGCCTGCTTTGAAATGAGGGAGGATCGCCTTCCTAAATAATGCAGTCCACCAGCAGCTGCTATAGCACAGGAGCCAAAACTCGGAGATCTCTTGGGGGCCAGGCAGCAAACAGGCTGGCAGAGCAGACTGGGTGTGAACTGACGGCCTGGGGGGGGCCAGCAGTGATGCTGGGCAGGGGCACAGATGTCGCAGGACCGGTTCTTCCCGCGTTTTGAAAGAGAAACCAGCAATCTGGATTCTTCAGTTGGCAACTAACTCAGTTTCTAAAAACACTGTGTGTGGGACAAAGTCTGCCCGAGGGCCGGATATAACCCAGGGGCCACGAGTTTGCAACCCCTGTGCCAGTACGTTACACTGTTTGGTTTTGCGGATAGGTTAGGTACCCCCCAGCCCCAAGCCTTGGATGGAACGTCTTTAGAGAGAGGGCATAAGGGGGAAATGTTTATAAAGCCAGGGCACTCTGCAGGCGTGTGCTGTGTGGCCCAGAGAACAGACCCTTGTAGCTCTCGGAACCTAAGACAGATGACATTGGCCCCAACCAAGCAGATCACGGAAGCTCGGCTGCAATCTGAGTATTCTGGGGTCCTACAGCTCTGTGGCCTGCATAGGGCTGAACATTTGGGATTCTGTGTACTAGACCCTGTTTGTTTAACCTGCATTTGTCCAGTTCTGGCGTGAAGATCAGGAGAGCTAAATCCCGACTAGGATTACCAATTAGCATCTTGCCAGGTCAGCTGTGGTTGCAAAACATAAGTCCTAGATTTTGGAGACTGGAAAGTATGTATTATCTTTGTGTGAAATCTACCCTCTTCGCTCCTGCTCCGTGGTGTAAAGAATGGGGAACCACTTGAAGGGTCTGCTTTAAAAATCCCTGTCGTCCTCCCCCCCATTCTAAATCATACACTGGCACACAATTCATTAACAGACATTAGCCCAGAGCTGATGCAGAGACGGGGACCCTGTCGATGTCTTAGTAGCGGGGTCTTAGCTATGGTCCCAGGGTCCCCTGCGTGGTAGTAACAGCCTGGTAAGGTGGGGTCACCATCTGCAGGAGGCTGTTTTCCATCTCCCAGCATCTGGGGAGACGAGTCAAGAGGAGTGGGTCGCCGTCACGAGAAGGTATGTATCCCGAGCCTCGCACGGCCGCTGGTTTCAACCATGCTCCTGCTTTTTAAAGAGTCCAATTTAAGAACTGCCAGATCCAAACGGGATTGCTCTGAGCAGCACGTGTTGATCGGGAAACGGCATCCTGCCGAAATGACAGTTGCGCTTGGTTCCGCGGGCTGTTGAGGATGACACTTATCCAGGGAAACAAACGACCGCGACGGGAAGGGAAAAGCGCTTTGTCTGATCTCACGTTTTATGTTTATTTTGAGAAGATGGGGAATTAGTGTCCCCCGAACATCATTGCATGTTGTGTCTCTTCTTCCTGCCATTGTTCTGGTGGTAGTTTTCATCAACCCCTGGAAATGCAGAGCCTGCTTCGAGCCTGGCTTTGTTGTGTGTTCTGGCCGGAGGTTTGAGGCCGTTCCGAGCGCGGGCAGCAGGGGTCGCTGTGAACCTTCTCTGGGAGACAAGGTCTGCCAGGAAAGCACAGACCCAGTTTCAGACAAAGCCAGTGGCCGGCAAAGGTCAGAGCCAGGGGAAGATGTCAGGGTTTAGGGGAACCAGTCCGGTCCGTTTTGCCAGGCAGTTTTCATGGAGTTTTCCTACCAGGCATAATCAAAATCACCAGCTCACTGTGTGTGTTGGGCTCTGCTACATGCCTTCCTATGCTGTATCTTTTATTAAGCAGCAGAGCAGCGCTGCAGAGGAGGGATGCTGTGATCCTTTCAGTGGAACCACCATCCCACACGTGTGTCGTTTGTACCAGGCACTGTGCTAGGTGCCCGGCACGTAGCCATTTCAGGAGAGACGGGCTCCTCTCTCAAGGAATTCACTGTTTGTGAAGGACCAGGAAGGAAAGCGACAGTGACGGTCGCACAGTGATACACCCAGGGTGTGAGGGCATGAGTGCAGCGCCGTGGGAGGGCATGGTCTGGTTCTCGAGACAGCCCGCTGGGGGACAGCAGCTCGCCCGCCCTCCCCGGCCGCTGGGGGCCCTGCCCGTGCACTGGGGGCAGCGGTTTCTCAGCCGAGGCGGTGTTTGCCTGGGCCTTTCCTGGAGGCCACCAGCCTTCCACCCGGGCCTCACTGCACCACACTCCAACCCCTTAAACCCAGCCGGATGGGTGCCGAGAGGCCCTGCAGATCCGTGCCTCTGCGGGATCGTCCTCTGGGACAATTCGAGGCTCGCCCTTTAGAAAAGTCAGAGAGTAGACACAGCAGTGGATTAGGAGACAGCAGTTCTGTCTCTGCCGCCCCCTTTCTGGGCCTCAATTTCCCCTGGCATAAAATAGTAGTCATAATATTGGTGATAACGTGTTACGAATTTTGATTAACGATGCTAGCGTTTATCATGATCGTGAAGTAGATTTTTCAGGCGCGACCTCTGTGCCAGGCACTGGGGGCTGAAGCGCTCTGCCTGATCACAGCCCCGAGGAGGGGTCGTCCTCGGCTCCAGTTCCCGGTGAAGAAACCGGCTCCAGAGCCCAAATTCCTACCCACTGGGTCGTCAGATGGCTCGGGCTGGCACCCAGCGCCCTCATCATGTGGCTGCCTCAAGGGCCGTTAAAAGGATTAAGTGAGATTATGCATGTGGGGCACTTAATACAGCACCTCGTATGGAGTGGGTAGTTAACCAGCATTAGCTGTGGTTATTAAACAGCCCAAAGCCAGCGGCTCCAGGCTTTGAACCCAGGGCAGGTCTGACTCTAGACGGAGCCCGTGTCACTCACAATAGTGCTGAATCCTTGGAAGTGCTCTGCAGCATATCCTTTTTTTTTTTTTCCTCTTTTCCCTAATTACCTCCCTCCCTCCCAGCTGCCCACGCCCTCCACTGTAGCCTTCTCCCCCTCCAGCTAGGTTCTGGGGCAGAGAGGGTCAGTACGGAATGTGAAACAGAGGGCGAGGCCGAGCTGCTCCCCCTCAAGCCCTGAAAGGACATGTGGAGGACAAACCGGGGTTCCCCAGACTGCGCAAGGGTGCACGTGGATGCTGGGAGCAAACGCCTCAGCCCACAGCCAGAGCAAGGATGGGAATGGTCCTCGGCTCACCCGGCCGGCGCCCACAGTCTTACATCGGTATCGATTCCAGAAGAAAAAAGATGGAAAGCGGGCATCCCCCTGCTCTCTGGGTTGACTGTGGGGTAGGTGTGTGCGTGTGCATGCCTGTGCTAAGTTGTTTTGCTCAGTTGTTTTTTGCTTCACATCTTTATTGGAGTATAATTGCTGTACAATGGTGTGTTAGTTTCTGCTGTGTAACAAAGTCAATCAGCTCTATGTATATACGTATATCCCCATATTCCCTCCCTCTTGAGCCTCCCTCCCACCCTCCCTAAGCTAAGTTGGTTTTTTATTCTTTTCTCACCTCCATCCGAAAGCCTGGGTTTGAAAGACCCCAGGGCAGAAGTATGGTTCGGAGAACGGCCCCTCGGATGCTTCCGTGGAGCCTCAGTCCATTCGCTCAGTGGAAGCCTCTGCATTCAGGGCCTCCCGTCCTGACGCACAAGCGCGTGTGTGCAGAGCCAAAGCATTTGATGGAAGGGTCTCGTTCCCACCCACGTTTCAAGTGACGGCCCTGAGATAGCAAAGACCCCTTGGGAACCAGGTGGCTAGTGCCCGCGAGCACTTAGGAGGCCTCGGACACTGAGCTGACCACATCCTGGGCTCTCATGGTATCAGTGTATCTTCAGAACAGCCCGGCCTGGTGGAACTATTGTTGTGTCCATTTTCTAGATGAGGAAACTGAGGCACAGAGAGGTCAAGGGGCTGTTGCTAGAAGGACCCTCAGCTTGCCCATTTCTTTTGTACTCCAGGGGCAGCCTTGATTTGAAGCACCTGGTTTCTGGAAGGCAGTGATCTTCCAAGAAAGAGGTTCTCCAGACAGGGCCAGCCTCGTGAACATCTGACCTGTGTAGTCCGTCAAGGCCTCACACTTGGTTTCATGCTCTCCTGTCGCCATCTTGAAATTCTTAATTTTCCAACAAGGGGCCCTCAATTCTCATTTTACACTCATTTTACAAGGGGCCCGGCAAACTATGTAGCCAATCCTGCCCGCAAACCAATGGAAAGATCAGGAGATTCGGAGCCAGAGTGTAGTTTGGCGGTCGGCCAGCCTCAGTTTCCTCATCTGCAGGAGGGGATTGACAGTCACGCCCACTTAATCTCCCTCCCCAGGCAGCGAAAGGCTCACCTGAGAAGCAGGTGCTGCCGTTGATTCAGTGCCTCTCTCCTCACTGCCTCTCTCCTTACAGCAAAGGTTGCAAACGAGCAGGGTCGGTGCGGCCCCTGGTGTAGCTTATTTGGGCCCACACGGTGTTGGGGACAGGGTGGTGGGGGCGAGTTGGTGTCCCATATTTGCAAAGCATGGGGTTTCACATCCAGCCCTGGTTTCTGACCTGGGAAAAAACATCGAAAGATCTGACTCCCATCAGGCCCGGGTTCCTATGCGGCCTTGGCTGTTGCTCTTTGTAGTGGCTGCTCACACCTGCTCCTGAACCTCCCACCCGGCCCACTTCACTCTTTCTTACCCACCAGCCTGGTAGACACAGAGTTTATGATTCCTGGCTGAGCATCACAGCGGATGTGGGGACTAGACAGCCCCTCTCTGGCCCCTCCCCCTCCTCCGACTTCACTTACAAGTGCCCCGAGTAATGTATCGCATTCAGCGATCCTGCCCCTTAAAGGCTGGCCTCGGTTTGAAAAATGGCCACAGCACAGAGGCATCCTTCTTAGGTGATGATGATGGTATAGCTTAAGTCTACAGTGCAGTCAGATAAGGACATGCAGCTTGGGTCCAGCCCACCTGAGTTCATGTCCCACCTCCACCACTTCCTAGCTGTGTGACCTTGGGCAAGTCACTTACCCTCTCTGTGTCTCTGTTTCCTCACTTGGAAAATGGGCATAGACCTCCAAATGACATATAACCTCAGCAGGCAGTTATAAGGATTGGTTTTGGGAACAGTTCCTGGCACAGAGCAAGCAGAGTTAACTGGAATTCTTGCTGTTGAAAATGAGGCCTTCAGCTCACCCTTCCGCTGGCTCACCCCTGACCCCCCAGCCAGGGTACCTTGGCCTGTCCTCTTCTCCCACGGCCCCCATTCCCATTCCACCCAGCCCGCCTCACAGCTCCCCTTGGAGTGCTGTCCATGTGGCTGTTTCATGTCCCTCACCCCCCACCCCCAGACACGCTGTCTGGTTTGCTGCAGTGGCCACAGGACCCTGGTACGTAGATGGTTCTCAGTAAATGTTTGCTGACCACGTAGATTTAACTGTGCAAAGCCTTGCCCTATGGAATCTGATAAAGATAGGGCGTGTGAGACACAGAGAGGTTAAGGAGTTTGCCCAGGGTCACACAGCTCTGAAGTGGCACAGCCAGCTCTTTCTCACTCTGGAGCCCCCTCACCCACACCCCTGGGGTACTGTCTCCGGAGGTCAGGGATGTCAGGTGGGAAACCTCTGGCAGAAACATCGCCATCTCTGGCAGGCTAGGCCTTCGGCTGCAGGCTACAGATGGAGAGCTTTTCATCTGAGCCGTTTTTTTCCCCCCCTTCCTCAGAGGTGTGAACCACCTGCCAGAGGTGTGAATGGGTGAGCTCACAACAGGTGTCTGGAGGCCTTAATTACTGGGCTTGCATCTCCTGTCCCCGGTGCACCTGTTGTGCCCACTTTGTGGGCAGCGTCCGTCCATCCCAGGCCTCATTTCCTCTCGGCAGTGACCATGACCATGGAGGAAGGGCTGAAGACAGCTTGCCTGCCGAGTTCCTCTCACGCGCTCCCCGCTTGTCCCCCGCCCAGTGGCAGGGTCACTGCCCGTTTAACTCCTGGTTGTCAGCAGCACGTTTCCAAAAGCTTCAAGCCCTGTAACCTGCTCTCCGCAGGGGCCCGGGACACATGGGGCCACTTCCCGTTCATTAGGAAGAAGCTCTGCAAAAAAACCAGGCTCGGGCAGTTCAGAAGAGCCAGCCTGGACCATTCTAGAAGGGGGGTTGGGGTGGGGGGTGGCGGAGAAAACCCTCAGCCAGGTTCTGAAAGGGGGCTGGAGTAAGGAGGGCGCAGCCGTCCCCAGGTGCCTCCCCACCCCCGCTCATCTCCCGCCAAGTGTACCCCCGCAGAGCGACCCTAAAAAGAAGGCACTGCATCCACTGATATGCTCATTTATTGTCTTGTCCCTGGCTGCTTTTAGGCTGCAGCAGCAAAGTTGGGTAGTTATGACAAAGACCAGAGTACCCACAAGGTTATAAAATACTATCTGGCCCTTTATGGGGCAAAGTTTGCTGACCCCTGGACTAAATTAAACCCTGGGCCTGCAGGGAGATGGGGCATGCCCTAAGGGGTTTTGGTTCTGTCTTCTAGTTTTTTTTTTTTTTTTGTGGTACGCGGGCCTCTCACTGTTGTGGCCTCCCCCATTGCGGAGCGTAGGCTCCGGACGCGCAGGCTCAGCGGCCATGGCTCACGGGCCCAGCCGCTCTGCGGCATGTGGGATCTTCCCGGACCGGGGCACGAACCCGCGTCCCCTGCATCGGCAGGCGGACTCTCAACCACTGCGCCACCAGGGAAGCCCTGTCTTCTAGTTTTAATTACACACATAAGGTATTTTTTCCTTCCCCCTTTTATGAAACATACAAACATTACAGGTAAAGCTGTAGCCCCACTGACCCTGCTAAAGATAAGGTCTCAGCTCAGAGAATTGCTGTGTTCATTTCTGCAAACCACGTTCCCACTCTGACTCGTTTTTCTCATCAGAGGTATCCCTGCTCCTCTGACTTTGCTGGGGATTTTTTGGGTTTGTTTTGTTGTAGGACTGTTTTTCACAAGCAGTTTCAGGTTTACAGCAAAATTGAGAGGAGGGTATAGAGATTTCCCACATGCCTCCTTGCCTCCATGTGTACGTAGCCTCCCTGACTGTCAGTCAGCATCCCCACCAGAGTGGGACATTTGGACTCGGTGAATGTGTAGTCTGCAGCATTTTGTCTTTTTTGAATAACACATGCTCCTGGGAACATTCTTGTGTATGTCTGTTGGTGGCCATGTGCATGCTTTTCTATAGGGTGTACCTGTAGGAGTGGAATTGCTGGGTCATGGGGTGTGAGTATTTCAGCTTCAGTAACTATTGCCAAGCAGGTTTCCAAATTAGTTGTGTCCGTTTGCCCTTCCTCCCTGAGTGTTCTCGTTGCCCCTGGTCCTCGCCAGCACTTGGTAGTATGTGTCTTTCTCTTTCTAGGCGTGTCTGGCGAGTATACAACGGCATCATCACGTAATACTAATTTGTGCTTCCCTGATGGCTAAGGGAACCAAATGCGTTTTCATACGTTTATCTTGATTTGGCTATACTCTTTTGTAGAATGCCTATTCAAGTCTTTTGCCCATTTTTTAAAGTTGGACTGTCTTTTTTTCTTATTAATTTTCTTAATTACTTTTTATATAATTTTATATATTCTGGGTTCAAGTCCTTTGGTGGATATATGATTGCATCCCCTCCCTCTCCCATTCTGTGGATAGCTTAGTGGTGTCCTGGGATGAACTGAGTCTCTTAATTTTAATTATTGTCAAGTTGTCATTTTATCGCTTCCTGGTTAGAACCTTTTGTGTCCTATTTAAGAAATCTTTGCCTCCTCCAAGCTCATGAACGCAGTCTTCTATGTTTTCCTCTAAAATCTTTGACCTTTCACAGGTAGGTACGTAATCCATCTGGAATTGATTTCTGTGTATGGCGTGAGGTAGAGATCAAGGGACATTTTTCTTTCCCACATGGAGATTCAGTTGGTCCAACATCATTTATTGCAAAGACCATTCTTTCCCCTCTGCTCTGCAGTATTGATTTTGTCATAAATCAGGTGACTGTGTATGCGAGGGTCTGTTTCTGGACTCTCTAATCTGTTCCACGGGTCTGTTTGTCTACCCTTGTGCTAATACGCACTGTCTTAATTACTGTGGCTTTGTAATAGCTTGCTCTGTGGTGTCCTTGTTCTTCAAGACCTCCTCGGCTGCTCTCGGCCCGGTGCTCTTCAGGTCTTTGGCTTTTATTCCTCAGCAGCTGGAGGTTCTGGGCAGACGGAGTGGTGGGATCTGACTTCTATCTGTGAAATATCTCGTGCAGAGACCCAAAGGGAGGTTTTTGCAGTCCCCTGGGCCAGAGGTGATCGTGGCTTGGACCAGGTGTCAGCTGTGGAGGTGGGGTGCCAGATGGGTGCCGGGGGCGGGGTGCATTTTCAGAATCCTGTGATGGCTTTAATGAGGACTGTGATGCCAACAGGCGTCAAGAATGACCCCTATATTTAGGTCCTAAGCAATGAGCTGGATGAGCTGGGGTCAGGGCAGTCCGAGGGAGGCGTCAGCTCCGCTCTGCACGCCCACCCTTTCCTCACCCTCGATGCATCACACATAACAGGGGCCACAGCGTGGTGCCAGAGTTGCACTTCTCAGTTGATCAGTCCACGTGTGTGCGTGTGTTTGGCGTTTCGGCAACACCTCCGGTTCAGGGCCGCCCGTCAGCTGCGTGGATGTCAGCTGTAGCAGCGGCATCGCTCTGTCAGTATCCCTCACGGGCGTGTTCTCTGCCGTGAGAGGGAGGACTGTTGACAGTACTCCGGATGTTTGCACAGCCCTTACCAGCGGGCCCTGCCGGGGCCTGAAGTGCCTTTGTGCTCGTGATTTCATTGGTTTCTTCCCCCACAAGCCTGGGGAACAGCCGCTGATGAGGCAGATGGCTGCACAGCCATAAAACCCCGAGCAAGTGGCAGAGTCGGATTCATGCCCCGAGTCACTCCCTTTCTCTGCTACTGTTCCCGTGGCAAATTCAAGGGATAGAGACGTGCCTTTTCTCACGTATCCATGTAGCTCATATCTGTTAAGTCCTTGGCATATGCCTGTGGTTTTCCATGTCTATATGATGCTTATCAAGACCAATCTATAAATACGTAACACGTGCTCACTGTGAGCTAAGTACTGTGCCCATTGCAAAGTGCCCGCTTCTGCCTCTGGGATCACTACATCCTAAGAAAATGAGGGGCCCACCTGGGGAGATGATTACAGCTACAAGGCAGAAACAAAAAAATGCGGAGGAATCAATTCTTCCACTAAGGGACTGTCCCAAAGACAGAATGCAGGAGTCCTTGCCTAACCTCTATTTATTTGGGAAAAAAAGATCTGGGGTTCTGAATGGACTCCAGGGTTCGCACGAGCCAGCTGTAGAATGCAGCTCAAAGGACTTACATGGTCCAAATCCCAGAGGTCCCATCCCCACCCTGTGGTGTGACCACATCTTGGATCCAGCTTTTAATGTGGGGGTCGCTTGGTCTAGAGGGGAGAGGTGTGAGCTAACCAGGCTGTAGCAGATTAGAGGAGCCTGCAGGGCGGAGACGCCCAGCAGCCGTCACTGGGAGTCAGATTTCTGCTCAGAGGAAGAACATGCAGATACGCGATCCTGTCAGAATTGCTAAAAGAAAACAAAGAAGAGTAACACAGAATGCCGGCGAGGACGCGGAGAAACGGGATCCCGCGCGCGTTGCTGGTGGGAATGCAAAATATGGTACGGCTACCCTGGAAAAGAGTGGGGGCAGTTTCGGGCAAACAAGACAGGCACTTAGCACGTGACCCAGCAGCCGCCCTCTTGGGCATCCATTCCAGAGAAATGGAAATTTGTGTTGCTACAGAAACCGATACACGGGAATTCCCTGGCAGTCCAGTGGTGAGGATTCCACGCTTTCACCGCCCGAGGGCCTGAGTTCAATCCCCGGTTGCGGAACTAAAATCCCAAAAGCCGTGCGGCGTGGCCAAAAAAAAAAAAAAAACCCGATACCCATGTCCAACCACTGATGAGTGGGTAAACCAGGTGTGGTCTGTCCATACACTGCAATGTTGTCCTGCCGTAAATCGGGGTGAAGTGCTGATAGCTGCTGCACCGTGGATGAACCTCGGGAACGTCAAGTGAGAGAAGCCAGATACAAAAGACCACATGTTATATGATTTTATTTATATGCGACATCCAGAATAGACAAATACAGAGAGAAAGCAAGTAAATTAACAGTTGTTTAGGGCGGGGAAGGGGTTGGGGGGTGACGGCTAAAGGATATGAAGGCTGATGAAATTTTCTAAAATGGCTGTGGTGATGATTGTAGAACTCTGTGAACACACCAAAAGCTGTGGAATTGTACACTTTGGGCGAATTGTATGGTATATGAATTGCATCTCAGTAAAGCTGTTGGAAGGAAGGAAGCGGCACACAAATGTTCATAGCAGCTTTATTCATAATGTCCTTCCGTGGGCAAGTAGTTAAACTGTGATGCATCCCTACAACGGGATATGACTCAGCAATAAAGAGGAACGAACCATTGATACATGCAACGACGTGGATAAATTCTAGAGAATTATGCTGAGTGGACAAAGCTAATCCCCAGAGGTTACATACTGCATGATTCCATTTATGTAGCATTCTTCAAATGACAGGATTACAGAGATGGAGAGCAGATTAGTGGCTGCCTGGGATCAGGTAGGCAAGAAGGGAGGGAGGTGTGGCCATAAAAGGGTAGCACAAGGGATCCTGTGATGAAACCGTTCTGTCTTGACTGTTGTGGTCACACGAGTGTACATGTGACAAAATTGCATAAACTAAATGCTGCACACACATGAATGCATGCAAAACTGGTGACATCCGAGTAAGGTCAGTGATAGTATTACTGTCCGTTTTCTGCTTGTGATCTGTACTATGGTTTTCCAAGATGGTACCATTAGGGGAAACTGGGTGAAGGGTATATAGGACCTCTCTGATTATTTCTTATAACTGCATGTGAGTCTGTAATTATCTTAAAATAAAAAGTTTTTTGAAAACGGATATCCCAATCCATAACGGATAAGGAAAGGCCACTTCTTGAATTAGTGAGTTGCCCATTACAAGGCGTAAGCAAACGAAGGCTAAGGTGACTGTTAAGGATGCTATGAAAGGGATTTCTGATGGAATGGGAGGCCAGGCTCACTCCCTTTGAGGCACTTCCACCCATAAGTATGTCAGCAGTAGAGTCCGTTCTGCCAGAGAAAGGAAAAATCCTCTGGGCTGTGGCGTCTGCGGAAGGGTGGTCTGATTCTGTGGTCAGAAGGAAATGAACACTCAGCAGCCCCACAGTTACTAGCCAGGGTGGAAGGGAAATGGGGGAAGAGAAATTATCCCAACTTGTATAAGGATTATATCCTCCTTATGACTTAAATCTAGGCTAATTGAACCCCAGGAAATGAAAAGACTGGTCTAGTAAGTATATTTCACCTCCTAGGATCTATTTTCATCTCGTAGGTTTAGGCACGAACCTGGCTGTAGAAAAATATTAAGCTTCAGCTGTTTGCCGTGTGAGGCTGAAGTGTTTCTGCACCCTTTTCAGAGAGCCAAGGGAACCCAGGTAAGCCCCCAGGCTCTTGTCCGTCTGGGCGCCTCCAGGTTCTCTGTCCTGCAGGCTGGGCACAGAGCCCCGGCTCTCAGAGCAGGCCTCCCCCCATTTAAGATCCTGGGAACGTAGCCACGAGGAATCTGGTAGAGATGTGTTCTGGGTGATACTTTCTTCATTTTGGAAGCCTGCTTTGCAGAAAACCCCACGCCAAACTCTTTGCTTCCCTCTTTGAGAGATCCTGCTCTCTGCCCACCAGTATGTCCACCCAGGGCTGGCCAGAGGATGTAAAAGCGAGCGCAGCACAAACCAGGACAAAGCAGCGCTTGCCCAGGTGGGGAACTCAGGTTACCTGAGTTCTTCTTTTCCATGCTGTCTTGTCCCCCAGTCATCAGAAGTCAGCTGTCAGCTTGGAAAGGAGCCAGTGTGATTTTCCAAGTGAGACCACCTGGCCAGGGAGTCAGGAGACCTGAATTCTGTCCCAGCTCTGCCTGGCACCCGCTACGTAACCTTGGGCACTTGGTGACTTCTCAGAGCCTCTGTTTGTTGAGTGAATCAGTGATGGGGTTGGGCGAAGCTAGCCAGAGCAGATAGCTTCCCCCTCGCAAGCCGGTGCAAACCCATTGGTCATGGCTGCTGGAGTTCTGTCTTGGAGGATTGTGAGGCTGCCTGGGCTCCGCAGGAAATGGCACTGTAATTGATTAGCGATGTCTGCCAGGGACACGGGCGCAGCGTTTGTGATAGGCAAGCAGCTGCAGGTATTCGCCGAGGATTCTGGTATTTATCGCATGTCACTAGAGCTTTTACGTTTCTGTCTGACAGACTGACTGGTGGAGCAGTCCCAAACCACAGCCCATGTGGAAGTGGACTTAGCTTTCCTCTTTAAAAAAAAATAAAAGTAAACCGAAAGTCAAGAGGATATTTCTTTTCGTTGTTTTCTTCCTTCCTTTGCAATTCCATAGATATGGTCTTCCATCACAGCTGACATTTCCTGTCGCCCCACGCCTAAACTGGTTGCAGAGTAGTGACAAAGCCCAGATGGTGGAAAGGGGCGCCCTGGGGAGAACGTGAGGTTCCCAGGGGAGGGTGGGTGGGTGAACGGGAAGGGTGCCGCCTGCTCTCACTTCCTCTCTCTGCACTCAGTGCCTTTTCAGTTACAAGGTCTCCGTGCTTTGTCTGGGCTTGTTGGGAGGGCGGCAGTCAGCTCATTGTAGCCACCCCATAATTGTACTGTGTGTCACCAGCACCCTGGTGTTGAAAGGCAGCGGGGAGGGAGCCCCAGGAAATCTTGGGAGGCTTCTGAGTAAGAAGAGTTTCTGAATCTTCTGTCTCAGAGCTTTCCATGGAAAAGGGGTCTTGCCACACTGCTTTTTAGTTAAGAAATAACCCGTGGGTTTAGCAAATATTTACGAAGCATCTCTAATGAGGCAGGGGCTTTGCCAGGTGCTGGGTTACAGAAACAAACGTGAACTCCCAGAAGGGAAGGGACTGTCTTGGTTTAAGGAGAAGTGGATACAAGGTTCACTCCATTAAAACCCTCACAGCAGAGGCCAGGTCATACACGTCGTTGGTCTGGTGACAACTTCTCCAGGATTCAGTGTTCGTCTCTGTAGAATGGCAAGATTAACAGCCGTAACCAGTTTGCCGTAAGGACAAGGTCAACGATATTGGTAAAGTGCTTGGCCCTTCTCCAGTCCAGAGGATGTTGTATCTGGTACCCAGAACTCCTAGAATACACTAGGAGGGCACCGCTTACTCCCAGCCCCGCTACTGACTAGCCGAGTGCTCTTAGGAAGCTTCCCTTATCTTTCTGGTCCCCAAGGACACTCTGAAGTGATGGGGCTTAACAACAGGAAGGTCTCTGGAAGGGTTTTATTTTCAAGGAGCATTTCATAAAATCATGGGCTATGACTGTATTTCTCAAACTTGAGAAATGTATAAAGAGCCCTCCATTTAAAGAAAAAGAAAAATCTCATGGTCCTTCCCCGCACAGCGGTGATGTAAATATTCTTATCAGTATGTTACTTAACTATGTACAAATGTAAAACCCAGAATAAACCGACAACTTCCGCTTATGGCTCTCTTAGGACCATAAAACCAAAACACATTTTCAAATTAAATACAAACAAAATTTAAAATCAATAAAATTCAAATTAACAACATTATTTTAGTGTGATGGATGATGTTGTTTTGCGGAAACCAAATTCAGAATGTGGGTTTTAACATTAGAAAGTTGTAGCCTCGGGTCCAGATCTGTAATCGGTTTTGCGACTTTTACGTGAGTCATACTAATGCAGAGGATGCTTGTTTGCATAAGTCCGTACGTGCAGGACGGGAACACCGGTTGGCAGCCTTTATTTGCCAGTTCAGCGGAATCAGGCCTCTCACTTGTCTAAATCGCAGCCAGCCATCAGACACCCCTTTTCAGGCAGTGTGGCTGAGTGCTTCTGTAAAACCATCTTGGTCCCTTAAAAATAAAAGTTAGCATTATAGTATCATTGAAAATATCAGTCAATGGATAACCAATTTCTTTCAGACTTGAGGACAGAAAAGTGTTTCATTGTTCATTCTGGCTAATCGATCTCTTGTTGCAGGTCAGTACACGTAAAGATAAGTTCCGCACGATACAGCACCTGCTCTTACCCTGGGTGCTGTCTGCTCCAGTTACAGGTCTTTTGAGGTCAGCGTGCTTGTACCAAGACTCTTTGCAGCCCTGTTGCAATACACAAGTATATGCACATATATTAAAAATTACACTATCGAAATACAAACAGAAAATTTTAAGATTATCTTACAAAAGTAGCTAATCCTCTCCACATCCCTGCCCCTACCCTCATACCCGTACCCAAATCGATCTGAGAGGCAGCAGACCTTAACAATGAGAAACTCTGTTCTATTAAGTAGGCTCTTACCATAGGACAAGTTTTGAGTCCGAGGTACTTGTGGGGTCCACTTAGACCTGTAGATCTTTTTCCCTGCCAAGCCTACTTATGGTTGAAATCCCGCTGGTTTTCAGGCAGTTCATGCTGTAGGAGTCACTCATTTGGCTCCTTGGTCACCCAAAGTTAAATGAAGCTTTTGGAGCTCTTTAGCTTGCCCTCCCCATCTGCATTCTCTGGGGAGAGGCTGGGGGCCAAGGTGATCACAGAAGGCAAAGCAAAAGGCTGCTCAGTGCGGGGGCTTTGTGCTAAACCCAGCACCACCCGTTAGCTTCGTGATCCAGAGCACCGGCACTGTAGTCTGTGACACCCTCCAGACTTGTGCAGTGTTCAACCTGTACAGCTGGACGCGGTGCCCTGGGACTCCACCACATCGGTGTTTCAACATTGGCCCCTCCGCCACCTGCTATCAGACTTGGACAAGTCGTGTAAATACCCCGCATCTCAGTATCTGCATCTGTAACATGGGGACCATAGTACACACCTGTCAGGGTTCTTGGGAGAATTCAATGAGGGGATGAAAGTAAGGCAGTTAGCCCAGTGAAGTGGTTCCCAATCTGTGTGTGTGCACCAAGGCACCTTGGGGTGCCTCTGTGACCACACAGGTGCGCCGCGGGCTATTTTAGATTTTCAAGAAAAACACAGCGACGTCATCCGCCGTGGTGCCAGCCACTGCTTTTCAGCTGTTTAGACCTATTCATGGTTTAGACTATCAAGCTGGTTTAGACTAACCAAACTGTTAGGTGTTTCTTTTGGCCTAGAAAGGCCGTGAGAAAATTACTGAGGCATCGGGGCACGGTGCATGAACCAAGAAAGTTTGGGAACCTGTGGCCTATAGCGTTTGGTGCAAATCACAGCTCGATAAAGGGCAGAAATTGTTTTACAGAAAGGCTGTGCTGGCCGCAAGATTCCGTTTCAGCTCTTGAGACGTTGCACTTGCAGGATTGGTGCCCAAGCTGACCAGGCTGCGCCTCCTGCCTCCCCTCGTTTCACTTCTCTTCGCTGGCAAAACGCGTTTCGCAACATTGATCCCCCAGCTCAGATTTTGGAACAACCCCAGGCTGCCCGCAGTCATCTCAAAGGGGCGTCGTGAAGCATCCAAAACATAAAAGTCTTAGAAGGAAGTTAATTCGCCTGAGTATCCGTGCCTCACAGAGTTCCTGGCAAGGGCCAGCACCCGCAGTCTGGACCCCGGCGTGGGGGAGGGGAGCGGCCCTGACCGCCCTCAGCCTCGGAAGTGTACACGGCGCCCAGCTGAGAAATCCCTCCGGGCTCTCGCAGCATCCTGTGTGATGGGTTGCGGCCAGGGAGGATTTGCCCAGCTTTCCCTGCACTGGCGAACAAAGCACGTTGCAGGGAAGCTGTGTGAGCCCAGGGCCCAGGGTTTTTATGTGTGTGGTTTGGTGTGGTTTGTTTTAATTCCCTTCCTCCTTCTCGCCGCCTCTGCCGTCTAGTGAGATTGGGGGGTACGCCTTAGCCTGCAGATATTAGGTTAAACTGTATGAGCGTGGCAATACGTGGTCAACTTTGACCTGCAAAACAACACTTTTCCTTAGTTCAACCTAAGGGTAATTGTTCACCCTTAATTGAATCCCTTCCGTGCAACCACCAGTTCCTCATGTGTGCACTCTGTCTTTTTATTAATCTTTTTCTTTTAAAAAAATGAAATTCAGTTGCACAACTAAAACAGGAATATGTTTTTCTTGTTGAAAGAAAGATTGAAGGCCCAAATCCTCGTTCATCGACTGCCACCCCTGGTCGGTGCCACCCTCCTCCCCAGAGAAACCTACATTATCCATCTGGCAGTCCTCCTTCTAGATCCTTCCTTGTGCATTCCATATACGTGTGAACCCGAAGACAGCATACACAATTGCGTTGGGTCCATTTAGACCAAAATGGTGCCATGTTTCATGCATCGTTAAGCGTCTTTCCCTCCTCTGAAATGTATCTTGGTGATCTTTCCGATTTAGTCCCTGTAGCTCTACCTGGTTTTTAACATCCTACGTGATCTCTTTGCTCCGAGGGAATCATGCAGCCCATTTTACAGATGAGGAAAGTGGAGTTCAGAGTGGGGAAAGTCACAGAGGTGGGAGGTGGGAAAGCCACTCCTGAGTCCCAGCCCAGGCTGAATTTTCTCCCCCCAGCAGCCTTCCCCTGTTCCCGAGCCTCCGGCAGCCTGCTCCATCATCCTTTACAGACTGATGTACAGGCTCCTTCCAACCCAAACCAAGTTGAGGGATGGGGCTTCCTGGCAGATCCACCATTCAGGTTAATGGAGAGTTACCATCGATACCATAGATGGCCAATCCAATTTCCAAGGAATTAGAATAGAGTAGAATCTACTTAACGTTGGAACTCGGTGGAGTGTAATTGAATGTTTGACGATCAGGGCCTGCAGGGCCCCGGGTCATCATTGCAAATATCAGTTACCACTGCGCGAGCCGGGCAGAAGCCTTGGTTAATGGGGCGTCCTGGCTGCCTGCCTGAGCGACTCTCATTGCGTATGGCGTCCCCTGCGACAGGCCTTGTCCTCTGGCCAGAAAAGCAGGCTTAGAGAAAGGGGCAGCCCTTATCCAGTATCGGAAAGCCCAGGGACATCTGGGGGTGCATCGCGTGACTTTAACATCGTCCCATTAGGTGCCTCCCACTTGAGCTTCTGCAAAACACTTTTGGCCAGGGTTTGGACTCTGCAGTCAGGCAGCACTGGCCCGAGTCATAGCCCAGAGCTTCCCTTGTTTGAAGGAATAGGTGTACAGTTTCTTCCCTTTTCAGGAAAAGGAACCTCTGAGAGCTGAAGGAACTTCAAGGTGCCGGCAACTTGCCTAGGAATCTGTATAGGAACCTTGTCTTTTTACCTCTACTTGCAAGTAGATTCTTCACCTACTTTCGGAAGGAACAAGACCTCAATTCAGTCAGTATAGAAGTTTAAGAAAAATGTCAGTTGGAAGAAAATTATGTTACAACTCCCAGGCTGAGGAGTCCTTCAGTAAAGCAGTACGTAAGTCTGAGCTCCCTAGCAACCAAAGCAAGAAGGGGAAAAAAGCACCAGCGCCTGCTAATTCTTAAGCTACCACCCAGCCCTCTAAAGAGATTCTGCTCCCGTGGAGGGCTCCCAGGGGACTGACAGGGTGAATTTTTTTTTTTAATGTTTTTGCACAAATTTACAGCCCTCTTGTGGACTAGAATGCAAAGTTTACACGAAACGTTAAAATGAGTACAAGATAAGTTTGCCTTATGCTCACTGAGTCTTTAGAAGTGGGCATTTATTCTCGTCTGCCCTTTGGGATAAGGTGCATCTCTGAGAAGTTTTGAGAAGTCTTAAGTCATAAGTGGAGAAAAGAGAATAGAAAGAGGGGATGAAAGAAGGAAGATGGTGCCAGGTCAGGAAAAGGTGGAAGGCCCAGTGCCGGTCACGAGTGCCAAGCTTGCATTACGGCGCTAGCCCCCGCTGTGAGTGTGTAGTGCATGCCAAGGGCAGCACGGTCGTGTAGAACTCTCTGCGACAATGGAAACATGTCCAATATGGCAGCCATTAACCCGTGTGGCCGTTGAGCACTTGCAGCACGGCTTGTGCAGCTGAGGAACTGAATTTCAGTGCTGTTTAATTGAACCTTAAATAGCAAATTCAGTGTTTTTCCTTTTAATTTGAAACAGTCATGCATAGTGGTGGCTGCCATATTGGACAGCACTGTATGACAGTGTTCATACCTTTTGATCTAGTGATTCTGTCTCTAGAGTTTTACCCTAAAGAAATGATTGGACATATCAACAAGCTTGCTGTGTGGGGATCTTCCATGAAGGGTTGTTATGGCAGGGAAAAATTGGAAGTGTTACTATTCAGCAGTGAGAGAGGATGGGTTAAGCAAATTATGAATGGAATGCCAGAAAGACATCAACAGCGTTCATAAAGGGCGTTGCTGAGAGGGGAAGTGCTTTTGTCCGGCAGTTAGGTGAAGGAAGCAGGAAATCCAAATAGGGTACCATGTGATCTCCCAGTAAACACGCTTAGAAAAAAGACTGGAAGGAAATGCAACAAAATGACAGTCGCTGTTGGTAAATTTAATGGCACTTCTTACTTCCTTCTCTGTATTACTGTGCATTTGGCAGATCGCCTATGTGAGCATGAAGATTGCTTTAGATTCAGAAGGGAAAGTACTTCTTCAAAATAAGACAGCTGTCTGTTGCTCTATCACAGTTTCAGGGACCAGGGGGTAGTGGTGCGTGGAGGGTGTTTCCTGAAATATTCTGGTCAAACTCCAGACCCAGTTCACTTGTAATAAACCCTCTGAGTGGTTCTTAGCTTTCTCTCTCTCTTCCCCATCTCTGTTCCATATTGCCCTTGAACTCCAAAGCCAACCCTTTAAAAAAAATCTAATTGCATTGAATGGAGACAGGACAATATACCACTTTAGTGGGGTTCTTTTGCTCAGCACTTTATAGAATTTCAAAACTCTTGTCATATACAGAACTCTCTTGAATCTTTCTTTGTTATTAACAAGGCAGAGTTTTACTCTTTTTAAAATTCTCTCTTCCGATGAGAAAAGTAACCTCATTCCATAGTCTTTGGGAAATTGAGCATAAGCCAGAGAAAACCACCCATCTCCCCACCACGAGACACAGCAATCTCCTTTGTGGGTGCCTTCCCTCATCCTCTTTCATATGCCTCTGCAGGCAGGGCAGGTATTAATATCATCATTTCACAGATGAGGAGACAGCGGGTCAGAGAGGTTAAGTACCTCGCCAGAGGTCTCGTGGCTGGTTAAGTGGCAGAACCGAGGCCCGAGCCTGAGTTCTAGTCTGCGTTCTTTCCCCGGCTCTATAGGTGAGGTTTGACGTAACCCCCAGATAGGCTTCTCACCTATTCATGGGATGCTGAGAGCCTCTTGTCCTTCCGAGTGTAGCACTTAAAAGCCTTCTATAATGGCTCAGCTCACAGAGTAAGTTACACTGGGCTGATCCTTTCTTTATGGGAGTTTACTCTTTAAAGTAGGTACGGTTGACACAGGCGGGGTTATTCAAGATGTGCATTGTCGCACACAAAACGGAGTAAGCTAAATGTTTACCCAACACATGGACGGAGGAATAAAGGCTTTCTGCAGGGAAATGAGTGGGAAGAAAGAGTCATGTGGAAGAGGTTTTAATCCAGGCAGCATGATTGCACTTCCCTGGGACAATTATCCTCTGCCTACCTTGAATTTAAATAAAGTCCCTTTAATGGCTTGTTCGCAAAAGCGCTGTTTTTCACCGGAGCCTAAGCCATCACCTTGGCTTCTCTGAATATAGCCGAGCTCAACCCAGAAGGGTTTTTTTAAAAAAAAAAAAAAACAACAGTGGATTTCTACGGGCCTCCTGAGTATGGCCTGTACTCTGGAATTTTCAGAGGCATTCTGTATTCTCAAGTAAATGAATGTTACAGCCCCTGCCTCCTCTCCCACCTGGATGATCCTAGCCCTGCCTTAGATCCCAGGCAAGGGCTGGCCCTGGCAAAACAAGAAGGACGTTTCAGATCCGCCTGCCTCTCTGCTGCCCTAAGCCCCCTCCATCCTAGGAAACACGGAGAAGTGCTGACCACACGCTTCGTATTCCCTGGGACTTACTCGTGCTTTTCTAAACAAGTTGTGCTAATGTTGGCTTCCCCAGGGGAGTAACAGCCGAAGTTAGAAGGAAAAAGTTGGCTTGATAATAAAAACGGGCCCGGCTGTGGACGGCCGGGAAAGGGGGCAGGGCGGGGAGTGAGGTATCCTGGGAAGGAGCCCGCGGTTCTCTCCCTGGGGCTCCTGATAACAGCCTCCCTGGATGGGTGGACAGAAGAGACCCCCGCGGGTTGTTTCCCGTCAGAAGATTCCATCAGCACATCCAGCTGCATCTCGGAGTGTGTAGCATCCCTTCAGGGAAGGGTGTCCGACCCATTTTAAAGGCCTGTGGGACCCCCTTTAAAGGGAATGGAATGAGGACAGTCTTCCATGTCTGGCTGGCTTGGGGATTTTTCCTAACCCATCTCTCCTCCGCCGTGACCAGCGTTCATGCCCGGCGTCTCCGAGCGTTCCCCGCCGTGCTCGGAAGCCGGTGGGGTGGGGGAGGACGGCGGCTCGTCCCCGCTCACGAAGTCACTCATTTGTCTCTCATTTTCGAGTTATTATCGAGCCGCCGGTCGTGAGGGTGTTTTGACAGCAGCTGTCAGCAAGGTGCAGGCAGCTGCCATCGCCTCCGATTGGCTGAAGACACCTATGGCAGTGTGTCGAGTAACATCCCGACCTGCCCCGCCCCCTCCCCGGCCAGGAGCAGTGGGGACCAGGGCACCAAGGGAGAAAAAGCAAACAGAAGAGCGGAGAAGGCAGACCACCCCAGCTACGCCAGGCCAGGCCCCAAGGCAGCCCCGGCTCAGCCCGGCAGCCTCTGGAATCCTTAGCATTTTTCCAGCTCCCGCTAGAGAAGGCGGGTGTAAAAGACTCCGATTGTGTCTCGTGTTTTGTTTAATTTATTTTATTTGAGGTTTGGGGCAGCGAGGGAGGGGGAATGAGAGAGGATGCATCCCCCTAAACAACCATTTAGGCGTGTCAGAGTTCATTTATTGAATTAGCGAGGTTACCACTCGCGGGGTCCCAGCTGCCAGCCAGCAAAGCAGGGGTGGATGCAGCCCCTGAGCCGGGAGCCGGGGAGGGCGGCACGGAGCAGAGAACCGGGCGCTCTAAGCCCTGATCAATTATGGTTACTTTTTTTCTCCCTCTGCTCGACTGAAGTGCAGAGGAATGCGTGTGTTTTCCCTTCTCCCTTGAAGTGTCTCCTCTCTTCATAATATCAGTCATTCCACGTGTTTCTTTCCAAGCGCTGTGCATCCAGGCAGGTGAATAAATAATACTTTGTATTCACTGCCTTTTACCTAAGCCCTTTAAAATTCATTCTTTTCTCTTTTTTTTTTTTAAAGTATGGGGGAAAAAATGTCAGTGACACCAGAAAGCAGATGTTTTGTGATCAGGAAGCGAGCACACTTCTGCCTGAAATTGAAGGCCTGCGGGGCTAATCTCAAAGGCACAGTGACTGCAAGAGAATGTAATCTTTGTGTACCCGACAAGGGAGACCGTGTGTCATTCTTGTTTCCTACCCATAAAATTCCCAAATCAACTCAGACTTCCACAATGGGGGTCTCTCACTTTGGGTTTCGGCCGCTGCAGTCAGACTTGGGGCCAAGATGGTTTGGGTGTTAATAGACGCGCACCCACCTCATGCCTACTGGTTTTCCTTGCCTGTTGGTACCAGAGAGCTGAAAAGAGCTACATCCTCATGATGCATCTCTTTATCTATAGCAGGAGTGTTCAACCAGGGGCATTTGTACCCATCAGGGGACACTCGGCAATGTGTCTGGAGTCACTTTTGGTTGTCACACCGTGGAGGGTGCTAGTGGCATCTGGTGGGTAGGTGCCAGGGAGGCTGCCACACATCCTACAGGGCACAGCAACAAATTATGCCACCCAAGATGTCAGTGGTGCAGAGGTGGAGAGACCCTGGACTGTAGGGAAAGAGACCTTTTGCAGAGGAAACAGCAGAGGAGCTGTGAGTGTCCCAGTGTTTCTCAATAGGGGTGCTGTTGGCCCGCGAAGGGGGGTGGCCGTCTCATGCCTAAAGAGTGTTTCACCTGTATAGCTGCCACTTGGTCAATGCCAGTGATGTCCCCCTTCATTGTGACAACCAAAAGCAGCCCCCACAGATCCCTCGGGGAGGAAGGTGCCCCTTCCCTTAAAAATCCCTGCCTTTAATTTTGTTTTTAGTGGTGACCACGTGCCCAGTGCCAGCGTAAGTTCTCGCACATCCCTTTTCGTATTCAATCTTCACAGCAGTCCCAGGAGGTCAGTGTTTTTACCTCCATTTAAAGATAAGGAAGAGGGCTTCCCTGGTGGCGCAGTGGTTGAGAATCCGCCTGCCAATGCAGGAGACACGGGTTCGTGCCCCGGTCTGGGAGGATCCCACGTGCCGCGGAGCAACTAAGCCCGTGAGCCATGGCCGCTAGGCCTGCGCGTCCGGAGCCTGTGCTCCGCAACGGGAGAGGCCACAACAGTGAGAGGCCCGCATACCGCAAAAAAAAAAAAAAAAAAAAAAAAAAAAAAGATAAGGAAGAGAGAACTGAAGCTTAGAGAAGTGACATCCCTTACTTGCAGCTAAGAACCAGGGAAGACAAGAGTTGAAACCCAGACCTGTCAGAGGCCAAGCCACTCAACCACTCTGCTCACTGATCCTCTTGGAGCCTCAGTTTCCCAATCTGTTGAATGGGAGGAAATGATAACTGTCCTCCCACCTCAGGTGTTTTTCTTGGAACTCTTAAGAGACAACGCATGTAAAGGGCCTTTGAAAAAGTACAGAAAACAAATGGAAGGAAATTTCGATTGTTGTGCCTGCCAAGAATCTAAAGCCACGTGAATAGTGAAGAACGTTCTTCATGAACCCGTGTCGTCAGCTGAGTCAGTGACCATTGGAATGTGGACTTAGAAGGTCAAGTTTAAAGCCAGACTAGGTTGAGGCCAAAATGTGCAAAGTGGCTGCAAAGCAGATACCCTCTGGGTGATGTGCTGTTGGTTTCTTGAGGATTGTTTACAGGCTGTGTCATTCAACAGACTGGTTATATAATGGCATTGCACAGGGAATGTTTTTAAAGCATTGACTTTTTACAAGAAGCATCACAGGCCTAGTGGTCAAGTCCCCCAGCTCAGAATCTCAATAGAGCAACATTCTGTGCCGTCTCTCTCTCTCCCCAGCTTGGATGAATGACGGTGGGGGGGAGTGGGGTTGGGGTGGAGAGGGGCTGCAAGTCGGGGGGACCAACCGCAGATCTGGCTGCACATCCAGATCACCTTGGAAGCTGTAGGGAAGCCTGAGCCCCACCCCAGACCAATTAAAGTGGAACCTCTGGGTACTGGCTTTTTTTAAAAAAACACCTAAATATTTAATAGTGTATTTCTTCAAAAACAAGATTCTTTTTATCATTGTGGTGCAGTTCTCAAAATCATGAAATTAACTTAGGTACAGCCGTCTTATCTAATCTGCAGATCTCATTCAGATTTTTTCAATTGTCCTAATAATGTCCTTTGTAGAAAAAAAAGAAGTCTGATTCAAGATCCAACCCGTGATCACGTGTTGCATTTCATCTTCGCGTGTCTTTAGTTTCCTCTAATTTTGGAAGCATCACCTGGCATTTCTTTTGTCCTTCATGCCCCTGACAATATTGAAGTCTACTGGCCAGCTGTTTTGGGTTGGGTCCCCCAGTTGGGTTTGTGGGATTAGACTGGATTAGATTAGATTGGATTGCGGCTCCTCCACAGAAGCGGCCGCCTCCACAGTGCCTAGTGTCAGGAGGCACACCCACTGCTGGCCATGTTATCTTTGATCACTTGGATAAAGTAGCTTTTGCCAGCTTTCTCCACTGTTAACCTGTTTCTGTTCCCTTTGCAATTAATAAATATCTTGGGGGATGCTTTGGGGCTCTATAAATATCCTGGGTCTGGGCTCACTGCACTGCTTTTAGCATCCACTAACGGTACGTGCCTGGATTATTCATTACCAAGCTGGCTACCAAATGGTGATTGTGTAATTCATTCATTCCTCATGTTTATTAGTTGATGTTCTCCTCCTGGGAAGGGCTTTTCTACCCGTTCCACCTGCCCTCTATTTTTTTATTTTTTTATTTTTTTATCAGTGTGGACTTGGGTTAGTCAGTGAGTCATAACCCATGATTATCATTATTTATTGCGTTATTGAAATTGTCCCCAGTTAGACCAGTGGGAACCCCTTCAAGCATGGTTGTATCCTTTTGACATGTTCCTATCTTTTTTGCTTTTTCTTTTTTTTGAGTACTTCCTTATTTTCTGGCCTAGCAAGATATTGCAGACTCATCGTGTACTCTCTCAGCTCCAGCCCTGGAATCAGCCATTTCTCCAAGGAGCCCTATGTCTTCTCAGTGGGTGGTGGTATTTAGATACCAAGATCTGGGTGCCAGGTGTGCTCAGGGGGTCTCATGGCCGCTGGGCCAGGGTGTTAGCTGGCCCATTTGGGGCTGGATAATTTTTTGTGATAGAGGCTGTCCTGCACATTGTGGGAAGTTTAGCAGTATCCCTGCCCTTTACCTGCCAGATGTCGGAATCTTAGTGTCTGGAAGCAGTGGGGGGGCTCCAGAATTTCTTCGGCAGGGGGAGGTAGGGTGTTTGCAGGCACTCCTCTGGGAGTTGCATTCACGAGGTAATGAAGCACATGTCTTACTTAGAGAATGGGTGGTTGACCAGTGGAAGTCCTGAAGGCTAAGTTGCCCCCAGGCCACTCCTTGGAGCCCTCCCTGGTCTTGGTCCCGTTCCCCTCCCCATAACTCTCTGAGCCCTCCCCCTCCCTCTGCCTAGAGCTCCCCTTTAAAATTCACCCCAGCTCCAGAGCCTTCTCTCATTCCTCCTGGTACTGAGCAGGCTTTGTCTTGCAACTCTTTCTAGTAGGACCTTAGAGTGCTTTGAAAGTAAAATATGCTGGTCCTTTACCCTGGAGGGGGAAGAGTATTTATTGCTAGAACACAGAATTATGGCGGATCGGGATAAGGCTTTACAGTTTGCAGAGCCCTTCCGTGAACCCCTGTGGAGGTGACCCAGCCTTTGAGGCCAGTTCACACATGGGGTCAGTGACTTGTTCCAGGTCCCAGAGCCCCATGGGCCAGGTTGCTAATGTCTCTAAACGACTGGTTAAAACGCGAAGAACCAGGCAGCCTGTTAATCTGTCCATTCCAAGATGAGTGAGGTTTTCTTTTCACCTCGAGCCAGGGGACCCAGCAGTGCCTCTCCTCCTGTGTTACTGCCCTTCAGTGTCTGGCACCCCGGCTTCCAGCATTTTCTCACCTGAGAGGGGAAGACACATTCGCAGACGGGTCCAAGATGGACCTCCCAGAGAACAGAGGCCGCCAGGACCCTGCCTGCTAATGGGGCCTGGAGGTGTCATGGCGGATTTTTGAGTATGAGAGAGTCAGCGACCCCGGGTGCTGGCCGGGTGCACAGTCAGTAAGGTGCAGTCCTGGACACACCCCCGGGGGCCGCAGGGTGTGTGCATCACCTGTGTGATGGGGTGGGGTTGGCTTCCATCCCGAGGGGTAATTGGCCACCTACAGAGCCATTCCCCATCCCATCATCTCAAGAGTCAGTGGTGTAAGGAAGCAACAGTGGTTTGTAGAATGAGGGGTGTTCTCTAGCTCCTAGAAGCCACCTCCTCTCAAGTCAGGGAGACAGGAGGTCACAGGGCCACAAACGTGGCTCCATTTCTTGTCCACACCCACCGTCCAGACTGCTACTTAGCACAGCATCTTGCCATCCTGTCCTCTCCCGTTCCCAGCTTCCTCTTCCTCCATGCCCCGGGCCCCTGAAGGAGGGAGGAAGCCACTCAGAGGCTTTGACAAGCAGTGGCTTTAAAGAAAGACCCTCCAGGCTCTGGATAGAAAAGGAACGTAACTGGCAGGCAGAGGAAGGCACAGTTAGGAGTAGATGTCCCTACGATTTTTCTAATTCACTAGTTTCTCTTCTGCAAAGATAGATCGGTAAGGCATGCCCCCCTGGGTCCTTGTAAGAAATGTTCTCACCCTCCCATCTTTCCAACCGGGAACCTTCTCTGGCTGCGGGAACTTCGATTATTTTTTGGAGGTGGGGACGTCAGGCCACACGACACACATCCTCCTTCCTCCCTTCCCATGACAGATGGTTAAATTATTCCAAGGGAGCCAGAGCTCAGGCTAAATGACCACGACGACCGTATTATGGCAACTGTACCTGCCTCTGGTTCTATCACTTTCTTTGACCGAGAAACTTGGTCGAGAAAAGTCATTATCAGGGCCAGGCAGAGACAATAAGTGTTTGAAAGCTCCCTCCCGTGTCCACACACCCATTAGGTTGCCTGTGTAACAAAGCAAATTTGGGGGGTGGGGCATTGGGGGGTGACTCGTAGGTGTCTTAAGTTGACAGGCCAAAAAACTAAAGGGCATTTGCAGGCTAAGTGACATTTGATGACAGCAGTGTTTTCAGGAAGAGGGGGAGGCAGAGAGGGTCCCTTTCCTTTTGCAGTTCTGATTTTTACCCTCATTCATTGGTTTCTCGAAATATGGAGCGCGTGGTAGGGCCATGGGGGTTACATAGGTGGCCAAGACCAGTGAGATCCCCGCCCTGGCAGAGCTGATGTACACGTGGGGAAATGGACAACAAACAGGGGACCTCAGACAGGGATACATGCAAGGCTGACTCGTTTTTGGGTGATGGGATTGGTCGTGCCTGGGAGCGTAGCTCACGTGGTCGAGGAGGGCTTCCTTGAAGAGGTGACTGTGACCTGAGACTCGAAGGATGAGAAAAACCTAACCTTACAGAGACGGAGGCAGGCGAGCTCCAGGCCTGAATCAGTGCAGCTCTAACTCAGAGTCTAAAGCAGGTGTGGCAGCTACATCATCCTGCGCCCAAAGAATTTGAAGCCACTTGAAAGAGGACACTCTTTCAGACAAGGCTAACAGAACAAGAGCCTTCTTATCTGCCAGGGTGCCAACTGGGAACAGAACTCATGCCTCTGCTTTAAATACTCCAGTGAGCGCATTCCTTACAGGTGTGGGCAGGATTCTGGAACCCGCAAGGAACCGGTGTGGGAGTGAAGGGGGAGGCACCCAAAGATCGACAGCAGAGATCTGTCGCACAGGGGTGTCAGAGGCAGCAAGTGAAAGTACAGGATGCCCAGTGTCAACTGAGTTTCAGATTTTAAAAGTTTTTTTAATAAGGTAGGTCTTTTAAAGTGTAGGTATGTTGCATGCAGTATTGGGGACATACTTCTCCTGAACAGTTATTTGTTCTTTATCTGAAATTCTTGTTTAACGGAGGGTCCAGTGTTTTATCTGGCAGCCCGCATCACTTACCCCTGGGGCCAGAGGGACAGGATGGGAGCCAGGCTGTGGTCCAGCGTGGAGGAGGGGCTGCCTGCGGGGTCTGTCATTGTAGCAGAACTGCTGCCAGAGTAGGGCCTGCAAAGCACAAGGACGCTGGGAGGAAATACTCTAACCCCTCCCTCCAACCTGCCCACGGGGGAGTTAGGTGACGCCCTCCATAGCGCATCTGAGAGGGGCAAATGGAGGAGTCTGTGCAAGTGAGGGCAGTATTGGGGCCAGAAAACCTTGGCCTCTGGAGGGTTCGTGCAGTGGATTATTGGATGTAGCCTGAGCTCCCTGGCAGCCTAGGGAATAAGGGAAACAGGTGGTCCCACTGGGCTTCTTGAATACATGGATCAAAGGGAGAACATGATTTTCTTAGCACTAAACTCTCAAGAGGAAGAAATGGAAGTAGCAATCCAAGTATGGTCGAAGGGATCAGTATTTGAGGTGTCAGTGGGTCTCCTTTCTCCCTTATAGAAAAATATATACAGGGACTTCCCTGGCAGTCCAGTGGTTAGGACTCTGCGCTTCCACTGCAAGGGACGCAGGTTCAATCCCTGGTCAGGGAGCTAAGATTCACAAGCCACGTGACGTGGCCCCAAAAATATATATATATATATGTGTATATATACACATATGTATGAGGGGATGTATATATATGTGTATATATACACATAAATTGTATATACATATATATAATTGTATATATTGGATGTATTACATATACATATAGTATATATAAATATGTATTATATTTATACATATGTATGATTATTTTTATAGAAATGCACATAGTATAACAGCTATAAAAAGGGATAGAATAAATGGCAAGTATATATCTTCATTTGGTTGTCCCCACGCCAGAAGCTTGGAGAAGGATTTAGGTACAGAGAGTGTGTATTGGCAGGTGACCCGGGGAGCAGTGACGGGAGGTCGGGGAAGAAGCAGCCATACACGGGGGTGTGACTGAGGCCACTGGTCTGAGGACCAGGGCCTGACCCCACGGAGCCTCCTGAGAACAGTACAGGAGGCCTTTCCAGAACAGTCCGCCTGAGAGCCTGTGTCCTGCTAGCTGAGCACTGCCCCCCCCCCCGGGGCTGGGGCTGCCCTGCACTTGGGACTGATCAGGACCTGGGGCAGATTGGGAGCCGCTGGAGGTGGGGCGCTGGCGGGGAGGGGGGACCCGAGCGCTCATGCGGACCGGCCGCCACAGCCGCAGCCAAACGCCGGCACGGTGCAGGGGAGGTGACACAGGGTCTGGTCCCTTGTGCCGCTTCCCACAGGCGGCCAGTGCAGCTGACGTCTTACGTTTCTCTCCAGAAATAATACTGTGTGCACATATACACACCTGTGTACTGCCTTCTTCTTGCCACTTCTGATTTTAACTCTCTGGCACCTGTTGTTCATTTGTTTTGTCCTGTTTTGTTTTGTTTTCCACTTGATCACCTATCTTGGCGAGGATCTAGTTTGGGGAACAGTTTTCTAACGTTAGAAATAGATGACCCCGGACTGCCTTCCGACCGCCTGGGAGGGAGGTCACTGTCCATGGTGCGCCGGCTGGGTGAAGGTCAGGCTGAGGGTGTTGGCGTGGCGGGGAGGTGGGGCGAGCAGCCTGTTCTTCCGAGCGCCGCATCTCGTCGCTCCCGGGGCAGGGTGACCGGCCGCGTCTTCCCTTCTCCTGGTCCTGTGGAGAAAAGCTGGGTGCGGGGCTGCTGGGGTGACACCGGGCCCAGCCGCCTGCGATGGCAGGCTCCCGGGAAACTGTCCCTCATTAGGCCCCCTTGGGCAAATGATGCCTTGGGAGGGCCCGGTGGAGAGGCCTAGGGATGCTTTCTGCAAACCTTGCTAATTACCAGCTGCCTTGGATAATAGTGCCCCATGAGCATACAGGCAGACCTCGGAGATATTGCGGGTTGGGTTCCAGACCACCTCAATAAACAGTATCACAATAAAGCGAGCCACACATGTTTTGGTTTCCCAGCGCATGTAAAAGTTATGCTTTCACTCTGTTGTAGTCTATTAAGTGTGCAACGATGACACTGTGTCTAAAAACAACAATGTACCTACCGTAATCAAAAAGTACCTTATGGGCTTCCCTGGTGGCGCAGTGGTTGGGAGTCCTCCTGCCGATGCAAGGGACGCGGGTTCGTGCCCCGGCCCGGGAAGATCCCACATGCCGCGGAGCGGCCGGGCCCGTGAGCCATGGCCTCTGAGCCTGCGCGTCCGGAGCCTGTGCTCCGCAACGGGAGAGACTGCGACAGTGAGAGGCCCGCGTACCGCAAAAAAAAAAAAAAAAAAAAAAAAAAAAAGTACCTTATTGGGACTTCCCTGGCGGTCCAGTGGTTAGGACTCGGCATATTCACCACCGAGGGCCCAGGTTCAACCCCCGGTCGGGGAACTAAGATCCCACAAGCCCCACGGTGTGACCTAAATAAATAAAGCAATAAATTAAAAGTGCCATATTGCTTAAAAATGCCAAAATGGTTACAATCATCACATCAAAGATCACACTGATCACCGATCACCATGACAAATACAAAGATGATGCAAAAGTTTGAAATATGGCGAGAATTACCAAAATGTGACACAGAGACACAAAGTGAGCCAATACTGTTGGAAAAATGGTGACGATAGACTTGCTCAATGCAGGGTTGCCACAAACCGTCAATTTGCTAAAAAAAAAAAAAAAAAAAAAAAAAGCAGTATCGGCAAAGCATAGGAAAACGAGGTCTGCCTGTAAATACCTGATCAGGGAAAACACTGTCGGCTTCCCTAGTTCTCAGACCCTTGGACTCGGACCAGAACTAGCTTTCCTGGGCCCCCAGCTTGCAGGTTGCAGATTGTGGGGCTTCTCAGCCTCCATAATCGTGTGAGCCAGTCCCTCTTAGGAAATCTCTTTCTGTATATCTATATATAACTTACTGGTTCTGTTTCTCTGGAGAACCCTGATATAGAGCCAGAGAGTAAATATTTTCAGCTTTGTGGGCTGTGTGGTCTGCATCACAGGTACTCGGAAGCACCCCTAGATAAGACATAAGCAAATGGGCGTAGCTGTGCTCCAGCACAGCCTATTGACCCAAACAGGTACTAGGGCAGATTTGGCTCCTGAGCCATAGATTGCCAGCCCCTGGTTTAAAAGAACCAGTCACTTTTTCCTCATTGTCATTGGAAATCGGAATAGCCATGGATATCGGAGAGCAAGTGACGTCTCTGCCACAGTAACTGACCTCCCCCCCGGCCCATCCACCTTCAGTCAGTGACCCCGGAACACAGCAGTGGTGCTGGTGGAGAGGAGGGGTTTCTCCCCACAGAGGAAATCGCTCCCCCAGAATCGTGAAGTGCAAACCGTACCTTCACGGAGCTTCCCAGTTTCGAGTTGGAGAGCACGAGACGGAGCATCTCCGCGGCCCCAGGGCAGCCCATTGGGTGAATAGGGCACCGGTCTGCGGGTCCCAGGCCCATCTCTGCCACTTGGCCTTTTAAAGGGAGGCAGGGCCAGGGGCCTTCCCCTTTCCTCATCTGTGAAGTGGGAGTCCAGTTCTGGCCCAGGACCCCTCACCGCTGGCTCAGGACAGGAGAGAACACAAATAGCAGAACACTTCCCGGGGAGGATTATCCTTACCGGCCTCACTCGATCCCCTTTACTGGCTGTCATTCACCCCTGCATTTGTTCCTGTTCCTTCTTAGTGAGCACACACCAGGAGCCCAGCTCCGTGTGAACCGCTTCAGATACAGTGTCTCCTCTAAGCCCTACCACAGCTCTGTTGGGTGGGGGCGGGGGGTTATCCCCATTTTCCAGACGAGCAAGCCAAGGTAGAGAGTGGGGGAGGCAGCTTGACCACCAGGCTTGTGCTCATAACCCCTGTGTATCCCTTGTAGCACCATCTATGCCTTCTGACCTCTGACCTCTCCCGCTTTGAGTGGGGGCCGTCCCAAATACGGAGTGCTTTATCTCCCAGCTGCCTCTCGGTGCGCAAGAGAGGGGCTGTGCCTCCCTCACCTCCCCCAGAAGACGGGGAAGTGTGGCTGCAGCTTCTTCCGAGGCAGCAGGCCTGTGGCAACACACAAAGCCAGAGACAGGATAACGTCCCCTTCCCTCCCCTTGAACTTCGCAAATGATGCCCTTTAACTCGCTGGTGAGATAAACAGTGCTTGTTGCAGAGGGGACCTTTCCCTACTGACTGCTGAGTTTTCTCCTCTTTCTCCTCACCTCTGCCTGGGGCTCCTTGGTTTTCTTACACCCCAAATCCTGTCTGGCCCTGATTGGGTTTCTTATCACGGAAAGAACCCCCACACACACACCTGCACCCACCAAGATATGCCCCACGGCGGGACCCATCATGGCTCTCGTGTTCACACACCTCAGACCCATTCCCTCTCCTCCCGGGGCCCCTGGAACCAGCCCTCCAGAGCCCATTTCTCTCTGCCCCAGACTCCAGACCATGCAGAGCCCAAGTCAGGCCCCTTTGGCTCTCGACTCCTGATGTCCCATCAGATTCTTTTTTTTCTTTAAACATCTTTGTTGGAGTATAACTGCTTTACAGTGTTGTGTGAGTTTCTGCTGTATAACAAAGTGAGTCGGCTATACGTATACACATGTCTCCATATCTCCTCCCTCTTGCGTCTCCCTCCCACCCTCACTATCCCACCCCTCTAGGTGGTCGCAAAGCACCGAGCTGATCTGGCCCATCAGATTCTAAACTTCCTCTTCCCTCCGGTAATTGAATCGAGCTCCACATTGGTTTATTTGGCCCCAAACAAATGGTTCTCCCTCACAAATCCATTTTCCACCTCTCCCTGTCTCTGAAAACTCACCAGCCAGCCTGAGCTCAGGTTGTTTTATTGTTGTTTTCTTTCCCAGGCTTTTTAAAAATCATATCTGTCCCAGCTGGAGTGAGCGCCGGCCCTCCCCCTCGGCGCCGGCAGGCTCACCAGCATGAATCGCCGTCCTCCACTCTGTCTCCCACAGGCCCCTGGAAGGGCCCGCAAGGCCTTCCATCGAAGGCCCACGCTGTGGATTTGCCTCGCGCATCTTCCGCAAGGGTGTGTCAGCTGTTGTCCCCTGGTGACGACAGGCTGGCTTTCTTCGCAAGCTCTGATGCTGAGGCCGGTTATCTGAGGCACACTCCAGTCTGAGCCCCACTGGACCAGAAAAGTGGTCCCCTCCCAACTGTGACTTGTCGGTCTGGGGCCTCGTGGGGAGACACGGTGACTGCACTCTCCGCCTCTTTCCAGCCACGAGGAGGGCTAGATGGATGCTCAGGACTCTTGCCGAGGGGGTGGAGAGCTTTCTAATGCTCTGGGGGCCTGGAGTGTTCTTCCTAACGGCAGGTGTCAGAAGCTTCTAGAATGCTGAGCTCTTCAGAAGCTGCCTTCCATATCTGTCAACATCTCCTTGGCCTCTTTTTCTGTTTCCTCCATCATTTGCCTGACGGCTTCCCAGTGGCTGGCGGGCTCCGGCGAGAACCTGACGAGTGGGCTGGCAGGCAGAAGTTACTCCGCGTGGCGTGGGGACGTAGCACAGCAAAGGAGGAAGTCGGGGAGCTCCACGCCCGTGGTCAGGCAGCCCTGGACGCAGCCCTTTGAGCTCAGACAGATGCCCCCTCGGTGTCACGTGCGCCCTGGGAGCGCGGCCGCCCCGGGGCCTTGCTCTGAGCAGTGAGTTAGAGCATCCAACGGGGCATCAGGTAGCTGGTCCCCTCCCCACTCTCTGTTTCCTGTTTCTGATACTGAGGACCTGGGTCGTAAGAGGGGCGGCATGCGGCCTGTGCCGAGCACCTGCTGCAGCCAGGCACTGTGAGCCCCAGCCTGGGCGCTGGCCACTCGGCAGTCCAGCGAGGACGAAGGACCACACGCGAGCAGAGAACACAACGCACAGTAGGACGTAACGTCGGTGACATCCAGGAAGAGGGGTGAGTCGGGGGACGGCAAACGCAAGGCCGGTACAGGTCGGCAGACCCGGTGGGAAGCCTTCGGCTATATCCTCCACCCCGGCTGTCTGTCCGTCTGCCCCTTTGCGGGGCAGCGACCGGGCTCACGGGTCTGTATGTTTGCCTCGGCGATGCTGAGCCCAGGCCGCGCTACACGGGGCAGGTCGGGGCCGCGTAGGTGCGTCTGCCGTTTGCCCTGCGGCTGGTAGCCCCGGGCTGCTGTGCTTGTCCTGTTATTTTCATAGCACGTTCTGGTTTTTCGGACTTCGGTAGGGGTCAGCAGACCAAGGCTCACACGCCAGCCCCGTCTTTGTAAATGAAGTTTCATTGGCGTGCAGCCGTGCCCGCTCGTTTGCGTGTCGTCTGTGGCTGCTTGCATGCTGCAGTGGCAGAGCTGAGTAGTTGCAAAGCCAAAAGTATTTACTGCCTGACCCTTTACAGAGGAAGTGCGCGTGGCCCTGGTCTAATCTGTGACCGTCAGCCCTCCCTTCTTGAGGCCTTTTAGGAACCTGCCCCTGTTAACCCCTTTGCCCTTCTCAGCTGCTCTGGGACAAGAAATTAAGCAAGTTTGTAAAGTAAGAGTTCAACAGGCTTTCAGTGGGAGGGGGCAGGGTCAAGGGCTTTCCTATGGGTGGCAGGCAGAAGCTTAGCGCCTGGGCTCCCTGGCGTCATTCTGTTCTGCCTGGGGGGTTCTTTTCTTCCTTCTGGATTCTCTGTAGAACGAATGCGCACAGCATCTCCTTGTTCAGGCCCGCAGGAGCTGCATGGCGTTGCTGACGTGTGACTTGCTGTGCTCTGAGCCCCCTGCTCCCCGAGCAGGGGAGCTCTGTCCTTGGCCCCTAAGTGGTGGCATTGGCTCGCATCCCATTCGTGCTCTGGTTCCTGAACCCATGCAGGGGGCTGCTGCCACCATCCCGCCCCTTTTCCTAGAGATGCTTTCGGGACACCAGAGACTTGTCTGGATGTTGAGTTGCCACCTTGTGCTTCGCCAGAGGGATGGGAAGAGACGCGGCCCTGCGGCCGTGATGCGGGCATGCGCGTTGCTGCAGCCTGACGGCCCCGAGCTGCTCTGTGATCTATCTCCAATCTCCCTGGGATGGCTTCCTCTTGATGAATCAGAAGTGGAAGGCAGTGTTGGTGGCTGTGGGCTGCTGCTTGGCAATTATAATAGGGGGACCATCAGTGGAGAGTTTCTAAACCCCAGCGACTAGAACTTTCTGCCTATCCACATGTGCCCCTTAAGATCCCTTCAGAACCTTACAAGCTCAGTGGAAGTTCTCCCCAAATTTGAAAGACCTGGCTTCTCCTTTTGCCTTCACGTCCTCCTTATGCCCGTCCACCTGCCCTCCCGTCTCCAGTTAGGGCCACTTCGATCACTGAAAGACTTGTGCCCTTAGCTTGAGATGTTAGACCAGGCCATGTTAGTTTGGGAGAATGGCGTGGGCCTGATGGGAATCAACCGGAGATAATCTGGGTTCATGACACGCAGTCCTCCTCAGAGCTGTGAGCGGTAAAGTGGATCCAAAAGAAATGACACTGAGGGACTTCCCTGGCGATCCAGTGGTTAAGACTCGCCGCTTCCAATGCAGGGGACGCGGGTTCGATCCCTGGTTGGGAAACTAAGATCCCACATGCCATGCGGCATGGCAAAAAAAAAAAATGCCATTGAAAGGGGCCCTTTCTGTGTATGCGTAGATGTGTCAGAGAAGGGGTCAGCCGCTGAGTGGAGGTGGTGAGGGCTGAGAAGTAGAGGGGCCACCCTTCATTCAGCCTTCTCAGGAGGCCTTGGCCGTGACCTGGCAGCGGGTGGCACGAGGGCTGTGGACCAGTGGCGAGGGGTATCTCCCTGCCCAGCACCCCGCGTCCACCGTGGACAGGGGGTCGGTCTAGCTACCTGCCCCGTCTTGCGTGGGAGCCAACCCCACCCTCTCCTGCCTCATAGAGACCTCAGGGATGTACAGTCTAATCCAGTATCAGAGGGTTCCGAGTGTGGTACTTAGGTGGAGGCCCGGGAGTGGCCCTTCTCTTAGTGGCCGCAGCAATGGGCAGAGCAAAAGGTATCAAGTTATAGACAAGTTTAACCCTGCTTGCTGACTTCCTGGATTCTCCCCACCTCCTCTTATATTTTCTGGAGTTACTATGGCGATATTGGGCACCACGGAGATAATTGCAAGAAGCAAGGTGTGTGGCAGGTTAATTCTTTAATCAGATTTAAGCCCACCAGAAAGAGGCTGGGTTTGGGAGAGTTTTTTTTCTCTCTTTCTTTCTAATTTTTTTCCTTCCTCTCAAACATTTCCTGTACTGAGAATACTGACACCAAAGGGTGTTCAGTTCGTTCTGAAGGTCCGCCTCTGGCTGGCCACGTTCTTGTAACGATTTCATTAGCCTGAATTATCCACTTTATTTTCTTGTAACGGGATTCGCTGTACTTGAGACCAGAGAGGGGAAAAGGTGGCGGAGAGCGTCCACTGTGTATTCTATTAACTTACCCTGGCAGAGGCGTGGAGCCGACCAGAACGCACGCCCCAGGCCAGAGGCTGCGTCTTGATGCTCTCCTTCCGAAAGGGAAGGGGGAACACGAGCTGTTCCCCTGGGCTCGCTCGTCCCAAGGGAAGACACAGGGGCCTGGGTCTGGCTGACGGATGCCTCCTTGGGGACGATTTCTTGAAATTATCTTGCAACACTAGTAGGACACATGGATAAGCTGGAGAACTGCTTCTTTTCTCAGGGCTCCAAGAATCACAAAGTCACATCTGGCCCTCTTACCAGATCTCTTTGCTGGAAACCCCTAGGGTGCCCCCAGGAGAGACGGCCCAGCCCAGCCTGCCCCATCTCAGCTTCGACTTGACACATCGTAAGGGCTCGGGAGGCGTCACTCGCTTGGCGCCGGTACAGATCCATGTAAAGGACGAGGGCATTCCTGGTAACAACTTCCCTTTCTTCTTTCCCAGGACATGCCAGGAACCATGGCATCAGCAGCCTTGCACAGTGGGCTGATTATTCCCATTTCACAGGTGACAGAACTGAGCCTCAGGTGACGTCAGGTGCAGGGCTGGGATCTGAACTCACATCTGACTCCAAACTTGGGTTCTTTCAGTAATGTGTGACTTGACCCCTCACTGCCAAAACTAGACTCCTGCAGCATTTCCCCACTTTGCATGGTCCCTGGCGAATTCGAGGCTTCACCTGAGTGTTCAAGGCAAAGGCCTTTCACCTCGAGGTGTGTGACTGTCTTCTTTTTCTCTTCCAAATTGTATTTTTCCAACTGTGTTCCGTGGAATAACAGTGTCTTAGGAGGTGCCGGTAGGTTTTCTTGTTTGAGAGGAGGAGGGGTTCAATGGCTGGATGAGTTTGAGAAGTGCTGTGTCTTCTCTCTCGCCGTTCCAGATAAATCCTCCCTGCATCGGATATCTTAAAGGGACTGACAAGGTCTGCGGTGGAGAAGCTTACTGAAATCTGTTGAGGCAGATCGCTCCCCAATTCATTTAATTTCAGAGTGCTTTTTACACCGAATACCGAATGACATCTTTCAGGACAAGTTTGAGAAATGCTGTTTTGTAAAAGTTACCTCTGATGTCAGAAATTTTTTTTCCGACATGGTCTGCCTGAGGAGCATACTCAGATTCAGCAGGCAGTGTTCAGCCTTCAGTTCTTCCGAGGCCCCGCGGCCGTGCGCAGACGGCCCCCTTCTGGTGCAGAGCAGCAGTTAAGAGCACGGGCTTTAGAGTTTCTTCAGGCCTAGGTTTGAGTTTGGGCCAATGCCTGAAGCAGCTGGAGCCTCAGTTTCGCCATATGTAAATGGGTGCGCGACCCATGCCTCACAGGACTGCTGAGGACGGCATGAGGTTACCCGTGAAATATGCTTAGGACAATGCCTGATCCGTGTGTGCCTGCAAAGGGTGGGACTCTAGGGCTTCCCTGGTGGCGCAGTGGTTGAGAGTCCGCCTGCCGATGCAGGGGGCGCGGGTTCGCACCCCGGTCCGGGAAGATCCCACGTGCCACGGAGCGGCTGGGCCCGTGAGCCGTGGCCGCTGAGCCTGCGCGTCCGGAGCCTGTGCTCCGCAACGGGAGAGGCCACAACAGTGAGAGGCCCGCGTACCGCAAAAAAAAAAAAAAAAAAAAGGGTGGGACTCTAAAAAGTGCCTCTGACCGTCAGCTGGGGAAGCAGTAGGAAATCATTACAATTTCCGTTTCTATTTCCATTTTATCTCATTCTTTTAAATGTTTTAAACATCTAAGGATGAACATATACAGTGAAACAGTGGTACATATACACGTCACTTATAAATTAAAAGTGTACATATATTGGAGATGAAGGCTCAAAACTCTTTTACTGAGGATGTGCGCCAACCCTAGGGGGTTGAAAGATGAAAACCCCCGGCTTATAATCAACAAGAAAGAGGCTGTGCGCCGTGGAGGCCCGGGCACGTCTGGCCCGCCGTTCTTTCCCAGCACAGAGTGCAGTGGCCACACAAGGGACACGGTCAGGAAATAGTCGCCAAGTGAATGCAGGATCCGTAATACCCGAATGACAAGGCACATTAGAATTCCTACCATGCTTCATGTCTGGGGCTGGGTCCTGGAGAACGGGGAGGGGCAATTCGTTCAGTGCACGTGTAGCCAGCCACGAAGGTGTCCACGCCTGGTTAGACGCTGCAGGGCACATGTGACGGGAAAACCCTCTCTGTCCTCAACGAGCTCGGAATCCCACATTACGTGAACATAGACAACCAAGGGGGCCAGGAGGGAGGGGGCAGGGCCCCAATCTGGGGTAATAAGGAGGGGAGGAGATTCCATCACTTTGGAAGTAGACCAGCCCTTCTGATCTCTTAGAATTGAATCAGAAGGGAACTTGCATGTGCAGATGCTAAAGACGGGGCATCTGGTCTCTTTGGCAACACAGTGTTGAAAATGTTTTGACTTTGATACCAGTATTTAAAATCCCATTTCTTAAAAGAGTCTGGATTACAGGGCTTTCTTTAGAAGAAAGATCTGCCAGTCCTGGGCCTAGTGGGCTGTTCAGGCTGGGCCTGAGGGGTCCCTGCCTGCTCTGGTGGAACAGTGGTCCTCAGCCTGGGGCAGGATCACCCTCACCTGTTACAGGTGAACTTGTACTTGTACAGGTGAACTTGTACTTGTACAGGTGAACCTGGACTGCTGGGTCTCCCCCAGAGCTTCCTATTCAGAAAGAGGGGAGTGGGCTGAGACTTTGCATCTCTGACAAGCTCCTGGATGACACTGATGCTACAGGTCCAAGAATCACCCAGAGCTGGGGGCATTTCTGCCAATTTGGCCCCAGCTCTCTTGGCTCCCTCCTGTCATCTGTCTGGCCCCAGAGGTCTTTACCTGGGGACCAGTGTTCTGTCCCCTACATTATCCTGGCTCTGGCATGTCTCAGGATGTCTTTATACAGCTTCCTCCCCCTCCCTCCCTCCCTCTCTCTCTCTCTCCCTCCCTCTCCCTCTCTCTCTCTCTCTCTCTCTCTCTCTCTCTGTGTGTGTGTCTCTCTGTCTCTCCGTCTCTCTCCCTCTCCCTTTCTCTCCCTCTCCCTCTCTCTCCCTCTCCCTCTCTCTCCCTCTCCCTCTCTCTCCTTCTCCCTCTCTCTGCCTCTCTCTCTCTCTCTCCCTCCCTCTCCCTCTCTCTCTCTCTCTCTGTCTCTCTGTCTCTCCCTCTCTCTCCCTCTCTCTCTTTCTCTCTCTCTCCCTCTCTCTCCCTCTCTCCCTCTTCCCCCCTCTCTCCCTCTCCCCCTCTCCCCCCCTCTCTCCCTCTCCCTCTCTCTCTCTCTCTCTCTTTCAATCCAGCCTGGAAATGACTCAGCCAGGGTCACACGGCAGGTGAGGGCAGAGCCATTACAGGAAGCCTCTATTTTCCAGTGCCAGGTCCCCTCCACCAGAGCCTCTCAGGCGAGTCTGGGCTCTGCCTGGAACTTGGGCCCAGACTCTGACTCAGAGAGAACAGTTAACTACTCATCCCCGGGACTCCTCATCTAGAAAACAAGAGGGTCACGCTTGCCTGCAGAGGACCCTGTGAAAGGCTATTGAGGAAAGCTAAGCATTGTCCTCCACACCTCCTCTCTCCCTTTCGTGGAAACCAGGCCATTCTTCAGCCTCCAAGAGGCAAAAATGAAAGGAATAGTGCGCCAGTGGTGATAAGGTAACCTTTCTACATCCAGTTCTCACCGTGATGAGCAGTGAGTAATTGGAAAAGTTCAATCTAAAAGGTACTCTTTAAAAAGCGAGAGAGAACAAAAGAGGAAGAAACTCTGAGCTTAAATATACCTCCATGAAACGGCTCCCAAAGCCACTGCCCCCTCCCCATGCCCCCCGGGTGGCGTAGAGGCGCCGCCGGGGTCAGTACACAGCTCTCGCTTGTGTAACCTTCTGGGGGAGCAGCTGCCGCGGGTGGAGCCTCGCTGAGACTCCCCGCTCCGGTCTGCGGCTCGGCCAGGGCTGTCTGGAGGGAACGCTGTCTTTTCTCTCCTACGCGGCGGGGCAGGCTTCTGAACCCCATTGTCTCGGCGCTAGTTCCTTGGTGAGTAATCCAGCCGGCCCCCTTTCTGCTGGCTCTTACTCATTGCCTGCAGTTGCAGGAATCGATGCACGTACTTTGGAAGGAGCCCCTGGGGGCCAAACACTCCTTGTAGTAACGTGTGGCTGTAGAACATGAGACAGCGTCCTGAGGACAGAAGGACTGGGTGTACCGGCCCCGGACGTGCTGGTGCCATCGCAGTAGCGTATGGATTGTGTGAGATGATTCGGGTGAAGGACGGCGACCTGGCGCTTAGGGAGGACTTGGTCAATGTCAAGTGTGTGTTTTCATGAATGTTTATCGAGTGTTTTCTGTGGGCTAGGCACAGGCCTAGGTTCTGCAGACACAACAGAGACTAGACTCTGCCGTCTTAGAGTGTTCTTTGTGTCTCTAGAACAGGGAGGGAAAGACAAATATAAGTAAACAAGCCATTCCAGACGGTGCTCAGATGTGACGGCGTGGCTGGCGGCGCGGGGAAGCAACGTTAAGTAAGGCGGCAGCGGAAGGCCTCCTTGAGAAGGTGGCGTTCGAGCTGAGACTGAATGACAAGAGGGTCTGTGGTGGGAACGGCTAGGCATGGAGAGCTCTGGATTATGGGAAGAGCAAGGTCATAGGTCCTGGCCGAAGTTTGGTGGCTTCAGGAGCAGGAGGAAAGCCAGTGTGGTTGGATTAGCCTCCGTTTCCCCGTTTGTGAGGCTGGAGGATTGGGCGAGGCAGCCTTGACTGAAGTTTTTGCTTTGTATACATTCCAGGAGCGGGAGGTTTGGATGACGGGTCCCGTTGCCCAGCCTCCCTCCGCTGCAGAAACCACCTGTCGTCGACGGTGGGGTGGGTTTGTCTCTAGGTGTCCATGCAGCCTGTCTGCTCCTCCACCCTGCTTCAGCTGGGGCCCTTAGCCACATGGCGACTCAGTAAGGAAAGGGGAACACGAGACGGGATACCGGGCAGAGCGCCTGCCGACCTGCCACATTCATTCACCCCGTGGGAACCACTCCGTGAGTTCACGGTGGAGCCTTCTTTAGGATGCGGGCATGGAAGAGAGAGCAGTGAGCAGGGCTCAGAAGCCCCAAGCTGTGGGCCCTAAGCAGTTGAGATGGGGGGCGCTGACCCCAGTGTCCTCTTTTGTCTGTGGGGCAGCAGGGGGCTCACTGCCTGCCTGTGGCTCTTCCCCACCAGCCAAGGGTCCCTGAAGACAAAGCTGATGTCTGGCCCACCGTTGCCTCCCCCAGGCACCTTGCACACAGATCCCTTTGGCCAGTTATTAATAGACAAGACAGACCACACAAACTTCCAGTGAGCAAAGCACAAGTTCAGGGACAAACTGCCCACTTGGAGTCCAGCTTGGCCCATTACTACCTGTGGGGGGGGGGGGCCTTGGACAAGTCACTTCACCCCTGTCGTAGGTAATGACTCGGGGTGACCTTGGAGAAATCACATAACTTCTTTGAGCCTCAGTTTTCTCCATCTGTAAAATGGGAATAGCAGTGCCTAGGTCATAAGGCTGTTGTAAGATCATGTATAGCCAGTATTTAACACACCGCAGGGCACGTGGCGCTGAGAAGGACGGGGGGAATAATGGATATTACGTGTGTGTGAGTGTGTGTGTGTGTGTGTGTGTGTGTGTGTGTTAGAAAATTGGTGGTGGTTTATTGGAAAGGCTTTTTGATGCCAAGAGACTTAGCCCTTTTTTCTGACTCCAGAAGGAACAGAAAGAAGCCTGCAGTTTATTCTTATCACAAAACCACCCCTTTATCTCATTGTTGTTCACACCACACTGTTCTGGCAGCTGATTTTTTTTTTTTTTCCCCCTCAGCAGTGCCTTGAGTGCAGGTGTAGAGAAGTCAGGCCAACAGACTTCCCCCTGTGACTCAGCACTTCTGCCGGGACTCTGGTTCCTCCAGCGGATCCAAATAGGAGAGTGATAAGGGCTTGTGTCCAGGGAGCAGGGGGGCCTAGGCTCCTTGGGATGTACCCGACCCCTACTTGGTGTCAGCGTGCGGGCTAGAAGGTTAGGCCGGCCTCTCAGCCTGCCCATTAAACCCCCAAACCCGGGCATCAGCACAGCTGCAAAATCGTCAGGTTCGGCACCTCTGAAGGGCTCTCTCTGCCTCCCCCTCACTTCCTTGTCCCCACCTCACCCTACCCCATCCCATCACTTCAGTCAAGGAGGAGAGAGAGGATGGTTCATTCCTTTCAGTAGCAGAGCCAACCCTCCCCCCCGCCCCCCGCCGAGCAGCTGCCATCCAGGGCTGTGGCAGGTCCAGTCAGAGGGCGCCAGGGGAGGGGATCCCCTCGCACATGCAAGACACACACACACACGCATTGTGTCTGCGATCAGGCCTGTGTGCCAACACGATTTGCGTGCCTGGACTTGCTTACGAGGCCCAGGCATAATTGGCTTGCCTGGCTCCACACCTTGGTGCGCCCTCCCCACCTCCTCCTCCTCTTCCCCCTCCCTCCCCCACTGCACCTCGAAAGAAATTAAAAACGTGACAACAAACTCCAGTTGTCAAAACCCCACGGATCCCCACCAGTCACGTGCTCCTGGCGTGGCGGAGCGGGGCGGGCCTGCGGCATGGAGGAGTAATTGGTGAACCCGAGGTGAATGAAATAATTGGAAAAGTGAGGTGTGAGTTTGGTACTGAAGTGTGAGCCTAGTGGGGGAGGGAAGGAGGGCCATGTTTAAAAGCCCCGTATGTCCTCTTTATTCACAGCTTCTGATACAGTAATTGCTATTTTGTGGTTTCTATTATCTACACAGTGGGGAGCATCCGTGTCTCCTTCCCAAGTGGTCTGGGCTGGCGGGGTGGGGGGTGGGGGGTTGGCTCCTGGGTGCCCTGTCGTCTTCCTCCCTCTCCAGTCCCCGGTGGCCCTGCCCAGCCGTGCCCGGGCCTCTGCTCCCAGGAGGCACGCAGAACTTCCTGCAAAGCCACTCTTAAAAATGGCTCCGTGGGCTTTGCTGTCGCATGAGACCTTTAATAATGGCTGGTATTTATATATCACTTATCTCCAAGGAGCTAAAGGTACTTCATCTATTCCCCCTTCCCAACCTTTTTTTTTTTTGCTTTTTAATTCTCTTTTGATATCTCTCTGAGGTCATTAGTATCGGCTTCATTTTCTCCCACACAGTGGTTACACAAGCCACCGAAGCCATCCTTCCTGAGCCGGGAGGGAAAGCTCGCCTGAGTTTCGAGTCCCAGGCTGTGGGGCTTGGGCAGGTCACTTGGCCTCTTCGGCCATTGGTTTTCTCATCTGTAAAAATAGGAGGCAGTGACTCTTACCCCACAATCGTTGTACCTAGAAACGGTGTATTTAAAAGGCCTCGCACGCCACAGGCACTCTGTCATTGGTCACTGGGGTGACAGCCGCAGTGACGGTGTCTTGAAGCTCCAGCCATTCATTCCGGGGCTTCACGGGAATGGGGAAGTTCTGTCTAAGGTCTAACCCGAATCTTCCAGCTGCTCTGCAAGCCCTCGCTCTCTCGTGTCGTGGAGAATGGTGGGATGTTTTCAGCTCCTAGAGTCTTGGGACACAGCGTTTCCTTGGCCGTGCAGATGTCTGTCTGGACACCCCAGACGGGCAGTGACCTCCCCCACGGCCCCCCAGCTCCCTGGTCCCCACCCTCACCCCGTCGTGGATCGAGGATGCCCCTCCGTCCCGACTTTTCCCTGCCAAGCTCCCAAATGCCACTTCTCCAGGCCACGTAAGCATGGCTCCTTCAGCTTCTGTCATCAGCCTTTTTTCTCCACCTTTTAATTATTTTCCTCGCCTTTCTCCAGACCCTCAGCTGCTTACCATGCATAGAGCGTCCACAGCGTGCAGTGTGCTGCAGAGAGGGAGGAATTAACCTCACCAGTCTCTCCCTCTCTCGGTCTCTCATGCGTACACATACGGGTGAGGTCCCCAGAAATGAGCCACGGCTAAGAAGAACTGGGCAGGGGCCGTCGAGACCGTCAAGGGACGGGAAGTTAGAGCCCCCTGTGGTCAGAGGCAGGGGGTTTGCACCCAGGGCAGGCAGGAGGGACTGGGTCTGAGTCGCCTTCCCTTGCCCCGAGATCTCGGGCAAGTCACTGGGCCCCTCGGAGCCTGCACAGCGCCATCCTCACCGTCCCCATACACGGCCTTCTTTCTTCATGCCGGACGGGGCCAAGCCTCCGAGTGAAAGCCCCGCTCCAGATAACTGAAGAGGGTGAAACACCGTGCAGAGGAGAGAGCTCCTCCGGCCTCACATCAGACACTCCCAGGGTCACACTCTGGCCCTGCCACCTACTCGCGAGAACCGCTACCTCCCTGAGCCTCAGTTTCCTCATCGGAAAATGGGGGCGGTGAGACCAATAATAATTAACATTTGTGCTCCTCGTATGTACCCCGTGGCCTGGTTCGTGGAATCCTCATCACCACCCTCTGAGCGTAGGCGTGAAAACCCGATGGCCATGTCCCCCTTCCAGGGCTGCCGTTTCTTCGGTCCAAAACTACCCCCAGGCGTCCACGCTGAGCCAGGCCTGGGGCACCTTGCTGCAGATCCCGTGACGGGCAAGATAGCTGTGGTTTCCACCCTCGCAGAGCTGAATTCCAGCCCCAGGGGAAGGCAGAGCGTTACCCAGGCGTCTACACCGCAGCGCCCTGAGGCACAGTGGGCCCTGACCGCTGGGGGGGCATCCATCCCCGCCCAGAGCAGATCAGCCAAGGCTGCTCACGGAAGCCGAGGCCTGAGAGCCTGGAGGCCGGGGCAGGGGTGGAGAGACCGGCTGAGAGACCGGCACACCCCATAGGTTGTCTGTGGCCGTGTCTGTGCGGCACCCAGCATGACCCGGACGCACGGCGGGAGCCCGGCAGGGCTTCCCTATGCACTTCAGCCTCCTCGGACCAGGTCTGAGTCCATCAGACACAACTGTCCCCAGAGGCCCTGTGGCTCCCTGAAGAACTTGGTGCCAAAGCGCCGTTCATGTTTACCTAAAGGAGCCTGCAAGAAAATACGTGCGTCCCCTGCCCTCCATGTCCAAGGCCAGCCTTGACAAGAGGCTGCAGGGCTTCGCTGGAAAAAGAGGCAGCGTGTCTGTCGTGGGGCGTGTCGGCCTTTAGGTGGCAGAATAGAGCAGGGTTTGTGGGCAGGACTCCGCTGGGTTCTCCCACCTCACCTTCGCGCTGGTGTCCCGTCCCCGTCCCGTCCCCCCCCCCACCGCCGGCCCAGCCTCTGGGCTGCTCCAGGTGGGCCACGAGCCTCAGCCGGGGGCTGGGATGACTGACAGGCCTCCGTTGCCCGTCCTCTGCAGCCCCTCCCCTGCCCTGGAGGCTGGCCGTGGCGCCAGCAGCCCAGTTTCCGTGGCTTTTGCTCCAAGAGGCGCCGGGAGGGGGAGCGGGGCTGCCGCGGAGGTGCCCGGGAGACGTGCAGATTCATTTTGAGGCTTCATAATGCCGCATCTACACACCATCCTGCCTCCAGAAATTGGGCTGGCAGATGCCTGGTCATGCTGGCAGGGCTGCGGGTTAACTCCACAGATTCAGCTTAGATCATTTCACGAGAGCTTATGGCCTTTACTGTGTCTTTTGCCCAATTGGTCTTTGGCCCCGAGGCATCCTGCACCATCGTGTGTAGGTGTGTGTGCCCGGGCGCCCGCAAGTGTGTGTAGATTTTCCAATAAAATAATACCTCTTTTCAGATGCCGCGCACATTAAATATTTATCGGCAGCAATTTGTGCGTATATGTTTGACAAATGGACCTGAGGATTGGCTGGGGGCGGGGGAGTGAGACGGGAAAGCAAGGGAGGCCCGATCCTTTTGTCCAGGAATTTCTCAAAGGTTTATCCAGGGGGAGAGGGGGCGCGGGGGAGATGGTTGGAAGCCTCGTTTACCTGTTTGATCCCTGTTGGGTCGGGACGGTGGGTGGGGTGGGGGGCACAGCTGACTTTTCTCCTCCAAAGTCAGCTTTGTCTGACTTTGGCTTAGCAGACATCAAAACCCTGAGGCAGGAGGAGCAGGGGTTTAGAGGGCGTGGCTGTGTGGCTTTCAAGCGCCAAGTGCTGAAGAACCATCCCAGGTCCCAGATCCGGGAGAAGGGACTCGCCCTGCTTACTCAGTCAGATTCGTGGGGGTCCGTGGGCAGTCCGTGCTAACCCCGAGTCCGGGGCCCTGGCCTGGCCGGTGCCTCCCCCAGCCCAGCCATGCGTGCAAGGGGCTGCATCCCCCTTGCTGAATATTCATTCACCCCACCCCCTCACCCCCACTCCCCCGGGCAAGGGGAGGACCGGGGCGCCCGCCCGCCCGACAGGGGGGAACGGAAAATTCTCCATCCCCAGAGGAACGGTATCCCCAGTCGGATGGCACCCTCCCTGCCGGCGTGCTGGCCCGTGGGGAGCTGACACTGACACGAGTGTTCGTGCACGTGGCTGTGCACACATACCCCCCCGTGTGCATCTGCGGGCACTCCTCTCTTCTAACTGGAAAGGGTTAGCGGGTGAGAATCGGTCCTGCCTCCCCCCGCCCCCTTTGCAGGCCTCGATTCTGAAACTCCCGGGTTTTTATTTCCAGCACCTTCGGGGAGCTGAAGACAGTCCGCTTGCCGAAGAAGATGACGAGCATCGGCACGCACAGAGGGTTCGGCTTCGTCGACTTCCTCACCAAGCAGGACGCGAAGGTGAGAGCAGGGCCCCTCCCTCCCGGCCTCTCCTTTCTGGGTCCTTTGCAGGAGAAGCGGCAAGGCCTCTTCACAGACGCGGGCGCACCCCCCCACCACCACCCACTCGCCCTTCGGGTTTTCTCTCCCCTCCTCTCCCCAGCCCTGCTAATTTGCACAGCGTCCTTAGAAGAAAAGACCATGGGCCTTGTGTTTGGAGGAAGGGGCAGTTCTGTGTCCCGGGCCGCTCCAGGTCAGACAGAAAGTGTGGGAGATGCTGTGCACGGTGTGGAGGGGAACCAGGGGACAGCGCTCGCAGAGGAGGCCACCAGGCACCCCAGTGGGAACCCACGGGGACAGCTCTTTCCCCTCTTCTTCCTGCTGGTGCCTGGGGCTTCTGTTTTGTGCTGATTTCGGGTGCGCTCGGGCCAGGCAAGTGCTGCTGTGTGTAAGCACGTGTACGGAATTCCCTGGAGACAGAGCCACCTTTTATTTTTGAAGCAAGGCAGCCTCTCTGGGTGTGGGCTTGGTGCAGTAGGTCCTGGGTCCTCGTCCCCCGCGGCAGCAGACAAGGGGCAGAGGCTGTGTGACTGGGGTTCTGGCTGCGTCCGCGGTTGCTGCTCTCACAGTCCCAGCTCGGGATCCTGGGGGTGGAGGGGGCCGTGGCGCTGTCTTCGTGGGCTCCCTCCGAGAGCCTGTGCCACAGGCGTCCTGGCCTGTCTTCCCTTGAGGGCGCAGTAAAGCAAGGGGCACGTGTCACTAATGGCTGGGATCCCCTCCGCCTCTGAGGAGGCATCTTCAGAAAAGCAGAGTATTTGTTGGAATCACACTCTTGGCCTGCAGCAAATCGGCGTTGGTTGCCCGAGGCCCTGTGGGTGGAGCTGAAGGTGTCATCTCAGGGACACAGCTGCGGCCTTTGTGGGCCCTGGGAACACGCACAGGCAGAGAGGGTGCCCCAGGACTTCAGCAGGCCTGCCAACCACCTTTGTCTCAGCGTCTTGAACTCAAGTGCATGCTTTGTTGACACGTGGCCATGTTTGTCCAGACATCTGCGCCTCTTTCTTCTCGGCTGGCAGTCTTTCCCTCGCCTCCTGTCATGACAGGAGGACCGCAACCCCTTGCGTGCAGCCGGCCCACGGCCTCGATGCTTACCAGCAAGGCAGGCACCTGCGGGGTGTCCCCCCCCACTGGCTCAGAGAGAAGCCAGGGAACAGCCGTCCAGAGCACTGCACTTACTGCCGGCTGCTTGGCTCTCCCAGCCCTGCCCTGTGCCTCGGTCTCCTCACCTGTAAAATGGGAATGATAGGTCCCACGCCCACAGGGTGAAGGCAGATGGTGACACGGGTCCTGGCACATGGTGCTCGAGATGAGTGAGCTGTTTCCTCCTCGTTCCACCAGCCCAGGTCCCTTCAGAGCCACCAGCCCTCCATCTGTGGACAGAGAAGAGAGGGGTGCAGGCGGCGGTTTCTCCACTGCGTCCGTCTAGCCCTGAGCTGCTGTGAGTGTGTAGGACCATTGTTATCTGTGTGAGACTGCGATTAGGGGAGAAATGAAGGGGGATTCACTCCCTGCCCCAAGAAACATCTCTTATTAAGGGCCAGCGCAAGGGCTAGCTGTTAGAGCACAGACTCTGCAGCCAGAACCCTAGCACTCACCTGCTATGTGACCTTGGGCAGGTGACTTACTTTCTACGTGCCTTAGTTTCCCCCCTTATAAAACGGTAATAGAATTTCCCTCACCGAATCGTTGTGGGGCTGGGATGAGATGGTAAGTCTTAGAACGGGATCTGGCCTCCGTGAGCTCCGTCTGTTAGCTGTGACGAGGAGGAGGGTGGTGATGGTGGTGATCTAAGAAGGGAAGGAGCAGAGAGAAAAGTTGTCCACGCTTCTCCAACTAGAAGCTTCTTCCACGCGGCAGCCTCCCTCCAGAGCTTGAAGTCAGAATTAACGTGGCTCTCGGGACCCAGAGGGCTGGACCAGGCATGGACTCCCAGCTTTGAAATTCCACCCTCCCATCGCCAGGATGCAGTCAGTGTAGCTTTGTTCTCTGGGGTCATTGGAACGGGGCATGGGTGGGGGGGAGATTCTCGGGTAGCTGGGCCGTGCCAGTGCCCGCTTGGCTAGCACCTGGCACGGGGGGCCAGGCTACAAATGTTCTTTGCAAAGCCTAGCACAGCCTTCTGCTGACTTATGGAGATGGCTCCTCCCCCTCTGTCCCTTCCATCCTGGGCTCCAGGAAGAGAAAGGGCAGCCGAGGACAGCGAGGGCTCAACCCACACCCCCTCCAGGACTGGCTCTTGTAGCCCCTCACCTCCGACATGCGGCAGCCTGGCTCCGGCGCCGTCCCAGCCCCGCCATCCCCGCCTCTCACCGCACTGGGACGGGCCCTGCCGCCGCTGAGCGAGCTGGTCTCCCATGAAGTCTGAGCCCACCGGGAGCGCACCTCTCCTACCAAGATCCCTTTGCTCTTTTCGCTTCCCGGAGAAGCTGCCGTGACTTTTCCCTCTCCTTCTCCCTGTCTGTCTGAAGAACTTTATTGTCTCCCGAGTGGAACATTTAGCGCTCTCCACTGAGCCATAGAGCCGTGAGCGCTGCATATTGGTGAATAGAATTCTGAATATTGTAAATATCTGGTTAGCTCGAGGGTGGGCGTGAGTTTGAAGAGGGAAAGCAATGCTGGAAGGAGACATTGAGTTAGAAACCGCCCCCCGCCCCAGACCTTTTTTTCATCTCAAAAGAAGGAACTCGTGGGAATCCCAGGGCTGGTAGGGGAAACTCCAGGACCCCCAGTTTCTCAGGACAAGCGCCGCCCACCACCCCACCCCCACCCCCAGCAGTTCTCCCTTTGAAGCGCTTCAGGGAAGGAGACCTGCTTTAGAAATCGTTCCCGGAGCTTGACTGAACCCTGACCACTCGGCTCCCTCACCGAGGGCTTCACCACCACCACCCCCGCCCCGTTTCCTGCCGTGGGGCGTCCTCCCGGAAGATAGTGGTCAGTAACTCTTGGGGCATCAGCAGCGCTGGAACCTGGAGGTGTAAGCCTCCTGTGCCCCGGGGCCCCAGGCGGTCCTCAGAGGGGAGAAGAGGAGACAAGGAGGAAAAGATGAGGGCGGTGGACACATATTAGGGGGAGGAGGCAGGGAGGGAGTGGAGGCTGATTGTAGGTAGAACCTTGGGTCTGGAAAGCAGTGGAGAAACTAGCAGTTTCCAGGCTGGGCTGTGACCCCGGGTACGTGACTCCCACAGCACAGTACTCTTTCCTGGGCACCAACCAGTCCACTTTGCCAGCTGGCTGAGGAGAGAATTAGGCACCCTGGTTGGTCCCTGGAGGCATCCGCTCAGTGCCCCCATCTCTCTTTGGGCCCCGAGCACAGGTCATCTGCTTCCTCCCCGCCCCCAGGGACCCTGAGTCTTCCGACCTTGCTCCGTGACCCCGTGTTCCACCCCGCACATCCTCGGGAGCTCCGTCATCCATCAGGCCCCTCTGGCTCAAGCACACACCCCAAACAGGGAAGAGAATCCTAGCGCAAGGCTCCACGAAGAGCTCAGGGTAACCAGGCAACTGATGACAATAGCCAGAGGCTCCAGCGACCGGCCGAGCTGGCTTTGTGTGTGACATGTACACCGTACACGCATTGTCTCGTCCCAACCTGCAGCAGCCCCGGACTCAGCTGGAGATTTGCATAACTCCCTCCCTGATCTCTCCAGGCGCTTGTTAAGCTTCGTGTGTGCAGGGTCCTGGGAACCAATGGGAAGCCGGAACCTGGCTCTGTTGCTGAGATGCTAAACCAGGGGTGGGACCTGGCCGTCAGCGGGCTCCTCCGTGAGCTGGCACATTCTCCCAACCTAGGGCGTTTCATCAGCCCCCGATGTCCCGGGCATGAATGTCAGTCCCTCTGAAAGGGCTGCTATTATTATTATCTAAACCTCCATGTGTGATGAGCCCACATTTCTCCAAGAACCTTCTCCCACGTGCTGGAGGGAAGCGGGGACAAAGGTCGATGAGGGCAGACAGGAAGTCCCAAATGCGGTGCTCTTCCCCGGTGGCCTGGGTCTGCGCTTGTGTGTCGGGATGTTTGTAGTGTCTCAGGCGCCACGTGGTTCTCTGGGCCCTGATGATGTTTCTGGAAGGGCAGCCTCTTGGCGTCAGTAAAAAACCATCAACTTCTAAAAGCCCATCTTTGGGGCTTCCCTGGTGGCGCAGTGGTTGAGAGTCCATCTGCCGATGCAGGGGACACGGGCTCGTGCCCCGGTCCGGGAGGATCCCACGTGCCACGGAGCGGCTGGGCCCGTGACCCATGGCTGCTGAGCCTGCGCGTCCGGAGGCTGTGCTCCGCAACAGGAGAGGCCACAACAGTGAGAGGCCCGCGTACCGCCAAAATAAATAAATAAATAAATAAAATAATAAATAAAAGCCCATCTTTGGCAGGGACGGCGCTGGGCATTTGTGGTAGGAAGCCATTTGACAGATGGGTAAACTGAGGTTTGAAGGGATGGCACCACTTGCCAGAGCTGGGAAACCCCGCGTGTCGATCTGGTTCCAAAGTCCACAGATTAGCACTTCCTCCCTTCGTTCACGTATTCACTTAAATTGAGTGCCAGCTGCAGCCAAACCGTGCGCCAGCCTCCTTCTCTGTACACCACACCCCTCACCTCTCACCCATCCCCAGCAACTCACCAATTAGACATTTTGGAGGAAGGCCAAGAGGTTGGCCCTTAAAATATCTCTTGGGAACAAGCCCAGGATGAAATCAGCTCCTCCGGGGCCCCCAGAGGAGGAGTGGGCATTCCTTTAGGGGCCTCCAGAGCCACACACTGTCTCCTGCCAACCCTCCCAAGCCTTGGAGGCAGCAGCTTTCTACCTGGGCAGGTGACCTGGGATTCCCAACCAGCTGTGCCCGTGCCCATTGGCCAAGAGGCCACCAGTAGTCATTGGGATTCCACTTAGAAGCCACCACCTCCTCTACCTTTACTTGGACTGGCTGGTCACGGAGCAAGAAGGGAAAGAAGGCAAAGAGCAGACTTGCAGCCCGGAAACCAGAACATTCTTTGTTTCCCCCCCTCCCCCCCATGCATGCGCCTTTAATTTCTCCCTTCCCGGAGCCCACCGAGCCTTTGTACTTTTGTAGTTGCAGCTGTTTTTATTTGCCGCCGCTGCTGTTGTTTTAAAAGGTCTATTTTCACATGGAATGTTATCCAATTAGCAGAGCAATGTGTTGGCTTAAATAAACACTTGGGGGGAGCCGGCAGTAGGGAGATGGGAAGGCGGTCGGCGCGTTGGCAGGCCGCGCTCTTCTCTTCTCACTGGTAAACAACCGCAGCTTTAATTGGGGAGTCGTGCCAGTTAAAGTCTCCGTTCTCACTTCTCACTTTTGTATGGGGCCGGGGGAGAGGGGGGCGTGGACACAGCCCCAGGCCCACCCCAGTTGAGGTGATGCTGAGAGTTTCATAGGGGCGTCCCATCAGGCCTCTCCGCACCCATGGCCTTCACCTTGCAGATTCCGCTGAAACAAGACCAGGGGTGAGAAGAGGTGACGATGAGCAAGACAGAGCTTCTTAAGGCAGGGACAGCCGCCTCCTCGCTGGGCGCCCAGCCGCGGCGCGGGCGCCATAGACGGCGATCGCCATCGGACTAGCGATGGGTGGTGTGCGCTGCACACACAGACCCACACACACGTTTGCTTATCTGAGTGCAAGGAGGGCATCGAGTACAGCCTCCCCGGGGGCCCCGAGGGTGTGCAGCCAGGGTCTGAAGGGGACATGGCCCCATGGAAAATGAAGACTCCGTGGGCTGTGTCCTCCCTAGACAGCCCGTGTTCTCGAAAGGCAGGGCGGCACAGTGGTTAGCAGCGTGGCCCGTGGGGTCAGAGCCGCCTCCTTCCATCTGCGTGAACGTGGGCAAGGGGCTTCATGTCCCCGCACCCCAGGCCGCTCATGCCTGCAACCAGAAACGGTCTGCGTCTTGAGGCAGCCGTGAAGATTAAGTGCAAAGCGGTGTGCCGAGCCCTCCCCACAGGCCGTGGCACAGGACACCAAGGGAGCGGAGGCGGCGGAGCGTCCCGGGCCCCGCGGGGCAGAGGCGCTGTGCTTTGAAGCCGAGGTATCGGTTGCTTTTTGTCTCCTGAAATGTTAACTGGACACAAATCCAGGAATTGGGGTGCTATCCCCACTTAGTCTGTGTTAGGTGTGTGCACTCGTGCTTGTGTTTTTCTGTTTGTTTGTTTGGTTGTGCTTGTGTTTTAATGGTAGGTTTTGCCCAGTTCCTATCGTCAGGGCCCAGGGGTAAAGGAAAACGTGTTTGAATCCTGAGCCTTTCATTTCAAGGCATGGATTCGGGCTCAGCCAACACATTTCCGGGCTGAGAACCCGGGATCAGGACAGGCCACCGTCCTCGGGCTAGCAGATGTGCATCCCTCGTCGCTGGGGTACGAGCAGCCCCCCGCAGCGTGCCCGTCTGCTGGCTGTATCTCTCTGTCCCTCTGCGTGCCCTGAGGCCTGCCCAGCCCCCGGGGCGAGGGGGGAGCTGTGCCACGGCCACGGAGCTCCACTGCTCTGAGGAGGCCTCAGGTTCAGATGTCCTCGATTCAGATTTATTCGGCGATCAGGACCAGTTCCCCAGGAAAGGTAACCAGCCCAGCTGAGCTGGACAGCCTTCCTCCCTCCCAGCAGCACTAAGTAATCATCATTTTAAAATGTAACTACTGGGAATTCCCTGGCGGCGCAGTGGTTAGACCTCTACCCTTTCACTGCCAACGGCCCGGGTTCAATCCCTGGTCAGGGAACTAAGATCCCACGAGACGTGCAGTGCGGCCAAGAGAATAAATACATAACCTAAACTACCAAGGTCAACATCACAGGTCCCGGGACTCAGCCCCTTGCCCACGTGCCGGGCGCTGGGTTAAATGAATAGTCATTATCTTACGTATTCTCAGCGCCAAAAAGGTTGAAGCACCTCCACTTGGCAGCTGAGAAAGTGAATACTCAAAAGTTTCTCTCCAGATCAAAGCCAGAAAGCACAAGACCATGCTTTGCGACTCCCTGTGGAGCTCAAGGCCATTACCGGGCCCCACGGCCTCGTTGCCTTGTCACTTCTGGCCCTTGGCTACCTGGGTGGGCCCTCTTTTCTCTCTCCCCGAGGTCAGAGGTGGTGCGTCACCTTCCTGTCCCCTGGTTTAGTCCCCTCATTTTGGCCCATAGCAGGTCCTCCAGGGATGTTGAGTTGAATTGGATTGAGCTGAGTGCATGGATGGGTGCAAGGAAAAGACGTCTATTCATCTGAAAGATTTTAGACACCACAGCCCAGAAAACGAGTCCCTGGGTGTTTCTCTTAGAAGCTTGCCCTCAGCACCACGGCATCGTAAGTCGGAGGGGCCCAAGGTGCTGAGTAGAGGCCCACAGTTGAAGTTACCAGTATTGTGCAAAGAGCCCCACTTTTTCTGGGGACCAGCTCTTCCCCGGTGGAGGCCAGAGGTAGCTGGAAGATTTGCTGGGAGCTCACTTCCAGGGGTCCGGGAGCATTGGTACAGGGTCAGATGTGATCTCCCCCTCCGAGCACCCAGGATGCTGTCCACAAGGAGATGATACAGAACGTCCCAGGGCAGCAGGCTGTCCTCCCAGAAATCATAGGCCCCTGTTTTTCAACCCCCTTGGCAGAGAAGGAGCCGAGCCCCCAGCAGGCCCAGCTGGGCCGGCGCCCCCATTCCCTGGGCTTGGCTGCTGTGCTCTGAGCCCCGTGGTCGTTCTTGGCCATGCTTCCTCCAGGATTCAGGGGCACAGATGGTTTAGGACAGGTTGGCGGCGTCCGTGCTCAGGTGGATTTGGCATCTGCCGAGAGATGCAGCCCTCCCACTCGGCGAGAGACAGCAGAGGGGCTGAGAGATGCCCTGGACGTCTCAGGACAGGAGGCCTGGCCTCAGCCCGGCCCGGGAACCATGGCCCTTGGGACGGGAGTCCTGCCAAGGGCATCAAATGGGCTTTTGTTGCCAGGAGGCAGAAGCCCGTCTTCCGGGGAGAGCCGCAGAAAGGTCAGGCCCGGCACTGAGCTGGCAGCCTTCCAGTGCCTTCCCTGTTCTGGAAAGGTGGCTGCCAGACCTGGTCACAGTCTAGCCGGCACTGGAGGCCAGGGCTCTCGGTGCTCACAGTTGGTGGCTTAGGTCAGAGGAGATGAAAGAGGTGTGTTTCCAAGACAGCTGAGGCAGAGAACCGGGTGATGGGGCAGCTCCAGACTCCGGCTAGACCAGCTCAGAGCAGCCCTTGTCGGGCCTCACGTTGTCTAAGACCTGCCCTCGGAAGGGGGCAGTCCATCTGCCCCGGGTCAAGGCAAAGGGACTTCAGGCGACCATCTGTGTCGGCAAACAGAACCTAACCCCAGATGGTTCAAGTGAAGAGAGATTCATGGAGGGGTAAGAAGGGCTCGGGCGGGGGAGGGGGGGGGGGGGCTCTCCAGGGATGTGACCCAGCCCCACCAGGGCCAGTAGCCGTGGGAGCTGTCGCCACCTTAGGCTAAGGGACCTTGAAGGGACAGGTGAGAGCCTGAGCTGTCAAGGAGGGGCCACCGGCAGGAGCTGTGGTCCTGGAGGGAGGGATCCAGGGAGAAAGTCCTCGACCTCTCCCTCCAGCCTCTCACTGGCGCCTCCCATTTGCTCGTCCTAAATGGAACCCAAGGCCAGCGAGCCCTGGTTATGCCCTCCAGGGGAGTCAGCTCTGAAAGCCCGGAGAGGGGGTGCAGGGGAGGATCAGGAATAACCAGCACGAGCCCATCGGATGATGAAGGAAGTGGCCCCGAAGTGGCCGGGGTCGGGGGGGCCTCATCTTCTACAGCATCCGCCTCTTGGCCAAACCAGTGCACCCTTAGAGTTCTGTTCTAGACCTTCAGGCTTTGGCAGTGACCCAGCTGGGCGATCGGGTGTTAGTGGCACAGGTGACTCTTCCCATCCCAAGGTCCCAAAGTCACGCATGTTGGGAGCGGGGCCTCCTGTCTGTCTCTGTGCCACACCCAGGACTGTGTATGTGTCAGCTCTTGTCCTAACCAAAGGCAGAGCCTCCCACTTGTACAGGACAGGACAGTCGTGGGCGAGACGTGCTTCTTTGCCTGCTGCCCTCATGGGCTGAATTTCAGGGGTTGGAGGGGCCAACCAACCAATATCTGCATGGTTCGCCCTGCAGATATTTACCGAGCACGCTCTGTCCCGAGCTCTGTGCCAAGGGTAGCCAGGATAGAGGCCTCCCTCCGAGGTTCAAGGTCGAGCCAGGGAGCCCGGCACACAAGCAGGCGTTAACGGGGCAGGTGTTCTTAAGGAGGCTGGGGGCGCAGGGCATGCAGAGGGCACCTGGCTGCAGTCTGTACGAGGGGAGCCCTTCCGAGGCTGAGGGGGCTGTTACGAAGGCCCAGGGATAGAACACATAGAGGCTAAAAGGAAAAGTAAGGAGGAACTTGACCTGCATACCAACCTTGGCCTCAGTTTTCCTTTCCTTGAAATGAGAGAATGATGTCTGTTCTCATGAGTAGGGTGAGGTCAAGTGCTTAGAGTTCTCTGGAACCCAGGACATCTCTAATCCGTGGTATGAAGGCCCTTGGGTGGCAAGGGAGGAACACAGGCAACAGAAGCAGTATTCGGAGAGAAGCAAAGGGCTGGGAACAGCTAACTGTCCGCTTCCTCCATTGCAGCGCCCAGCACTCCGTGGAACCCCGGGCACCCCGAGATGGCCACAGCCCTAGAGCTGGGGTTCGGGAAGTCTCTGTCTGGGGAGAAGGTGGTGTGGGTTTCGGTGGAGTCTAGTGTAGGCACAGAGACCTGGGGGGGAAGCTGCTAGAGGAGAGCAGGCCAGAGAGGCCGGGGCTGTGCCTGGAACCTTCCCCTGCACTGGCCCCAAAGCCCCAAGGCCCTGGGGCTGTGTCTCCCCATCACCCTCCCCGGGTCTCACATGTAACAGGCTCTTTGCGTGAAACACAATTACTCGGAATTATCCAAGGCCAATTTTAGCCAGGAATCACTGTCCTCCTGCCTGCGACAGTTTGGGTTCACCACATTCCAACCACTAGGGCTGGAAACACAACCTGATTTCCTATTAACCTGAGGGGACTAGAACCGGGAAGGGTAATTCTGCTATTTTTGGAGATTCACACGTTGTGCTCTAACCTCAAATACAAAAGAGCTTTTGTACCCTACTTACCATTCTTCCTGCTCTTTAGCGTGATAATGGGAAGTTGAGGGCATACATCATAATAATAACAACGGCCAACATTTAGGTGAGAATTACCATGTTCCAGGAAGTGTGGCATCAGACTTAACAGTTCATTGAATCTGCGCATCCATTCTTTGCTGCTACCTCTCATTTTACGCATGGGGGATCTCAAGCTCAGAGAGGTTAAGCACCTTGCCCAAGATCACACAGCTTGTGAGTGATGAAGCACGGATTTGAACCATCGTAGCCCAGGTCCAGAGCCCCCAGTCTTAATTGCCGTGCCCCCTCACCTCTTAGAGTGAAAAGCCCTTCCGAAGAGGAGATGAGAATTTGCAAGGGGTGATGTCAGAGAGAGGCTGGGAGAGGGAATTTTTAGCAACTCCTGTAATGAACAGAGACCGCTCCAGGCTTTGCGTGGCACGGGAATGGGGAGTGGGTTTCCAAGGGTAAGAAAGAAACACAGATGTGACGGCTGGAGTTGGGGCATCTCGCCCGGACTCACCTGCCAGGCTCCAGTACCCCCTTGTCCTGACTCTGACTTAGTTCCTACCAGATGCCACCTCTTGGCCGCCCCCATCCGAGCGTGTCCCCGGAACCGCAGCTCCTCAGGGACCCTGGCACCAGGATGGAGTAGTACCCGCCATGCCAGACTCCCGACCAATTTCACTCCCCCCTCTTAAAACCCCAGCTCCCCCAATCAGGCTGTTTCTCTGCCTCACCAGCTGAGAACGCGTGTGTTTTAAAGCTCTGAATGGGCCATTTCGGCTTGGAGTCCAGATGCATTTTTATATCCGCATGGAAAAAAAAAAAATGCAGAGGCTCTGCTGGCAGTCAGAAAGAGTTTTTTAAATTAACGTTTAAAAAAAAAAAAAAAAAGGAAAGAAAAAGTTTCCTGCACCTGGCCTTTCTCAGAAAAGCACGAAGGAGAACAAAAGCATTTCTTTAATTTGGGCCCATGTCTAATTTTTAAAAGATGCATGTCCCACCCACCTCGCACCGGTGCTTTTCAGATGCAGCCGTCTATCAAATACCTGCTCTCTGCCACCCTCGGGGCTGATGGTGTGTAAGTCTCACAGTTAGCCCCATTTTACAGGTGAGGAAACTGAAGCTCATGGGGGGGGCAGTTGGCTTACCCAAGGTCACTGTTGCCTTCCTAGGCTGCTGTAAGAGACTGGGTGGCTTAAAACAACAGAAATGTCTTCTCTCACAGTTCTAGAGGCCAAAAGTCCAAGATCAGCTTGTCAGCAGGGTTGGTTCCTTCTCAGGGAAAATCTATTCCATGCCTCTCTCCTAGCTTCCGGTGACAGCCTGCGTTCCCTGGCTGTGGATATCACTCCAGCCTCCTTTGTCACGTGCGTTCATCCTGTCTGTGTCTTCCCATGGCCATCTCTTACAAGGACACCAATCACACTGGATCAGGGGCTCACCGTACTCCAGGATGTCCTCGTCTTAATTTAACTGCATCTGCAAAGACCCTGTTTGCAGATAAGGTCACAACCTGGGGTCCCAGGTTAGGATTTCCACCTCTCTTCTTTTGGGGGACCCAGTCCAACCTCTAACAGTCACAGTGCAGATGAGGCCAGAGAGGGGCTGGTTCCAATCCAGACCCCTGGTTATACACTGCCTCTTCACAGCATCAAAGAAGCAACAGGGACAAACCCCGTGGCGCCTCTTCTCATAGCAGGTGGCGCTGCCTGCAACCCAGAAGCAGAGACCAAGATGCCACCACCGGCCACTGCAGCTCCCTGGTGCTGACATCGCCCGGGAGCCCACCCCTTCAACCTGGCAGTAACCCGAGGCCTCTCCTCTGTGCCGAGAGAAATTGCAAACGTCTGTGGTGGCAACACCACCTTCACGAGAACTAACACCTGTTGAGCACTTACCGTGCACCCCCAGAGTGTTCTGGGCACTTTGCATGTTAACTCTTTGTCGTCTTCTGTAGAACCCTAGAGGATAGTGCCCTTAACATTCCCATTTTACAGATGAGGAAACTGAGGCCAGGGAGATTCATTTCGCTCGCCCAAGGCCTTGAAGCTAGGAAGTGCAGGACCTGCCCTGCCCAGGCAGGGTGGCCTCGGAGCCCAAGCTCCTGGCTACCAGGTGCAGTGGCCTCTGTGTACCTCGGGGGTGTTTTGGGAAGAGCCCCAGCACAGAGCCAGTTTAGCTCTAGACCTGGTGATGTTTAAGAGGGAACTCACTGGTGCCATATGAATCCATCTGTAGGAAGTGTCCAGAATAGGCAAATCCACAGAGACAGAAAGTAGACTAGTGCTTGCTGGGGGGCAGGGGGGATAGGGAGTGGCTGCAAATGGGTACAGGGTTTCTTTTGCAGTGATGATGATGAAACCGTTCTGCAGTAGGTATGATGGTGGTCACACGACTCTACGAATAGACTAAAAGCCGTTGAATTGTAGACGGGTGGCTTCTGTGATAGTGGCTTGTATGTATGGTGAGCTATATCCCAATGAAGCTGTTACAAAACAAAAGTCAGAAAGAGGGAAGTAGGCAGAGTGCGGGGTTGGGGGGGGGTGGTCGGGGAGAGCATGTGCAGGTCCCAGGCCGCTGAGCCCGGCGCGGAAGCCAGTGGCTGGGGGGCCACGGCAGTGCGGTGGCCAAGGGAGCCTCGGCAAAGGGCAACAGAGAGAGGTGGGGGGCGGAAGCCCCAGGACCGGCGGAGGACGGTGCCGCCCAGTGACAGTGAGGGGTCCGTGTGGTTGTCATCGAGGGGCCGGATGGGCTCGGCTTCCTCAGGGCCCCTGGCAGCCGGGTGGGAGGCCAGCCGTCTCACGGGGTCGCCGTCCCCAGACGGGATGGAACACGGGAGGGAAGCCGGCTGCCCGGCCCAGGCACCAGTCACAGCCCGGACAGCGGATGCGCTGAGCGCACGGCCGCTTGCAGCGCTGTCCCTGGGCACGTAAGCCACTAACGGAATAGAAGTGCCCATCAGCTCCCGACACCCGCACTGGGAAGCAGGTGTCGCGGGGCCGGAGCTGGCCTCTAGGTTTGCGGTGCCGGCGGGTAGGAGAGCGGGCTGTGGCGTCTGCCGGTGGCTCTTTGCTCACGCGCTGTGTTTCGTTCCAGAGGGCCTTCAACGCGCTGTGTCACAGCACGCACTTGTACGGCCGGAGGCTGGTGCTGGAGTGGGCCGACCCCGAGGTGAGCCCGCAGGCCCTGCGGCGGAAGACGGCCGAGCACTTCCACGGTAAGAGAACTGGCGTCCTCCGGCCGGGCCGCGGGGGCCAGGTTCCTGCTCCTCCCTCCGCCTCCTTCACGTCTACCCTCCGCCATCCGTACGCTTCTCTGTGCCAGTGGGAGGTGCTGACCCGAGTGGGCGGCACCGGTGGCCCGCATACCCTTTTGGTTTCCTGGTCAAGTCAGGTCACTGGGAGGCCTGGCAGGAAATCGGGGAGAGGAACAGCCTGGGTCAGGGTGGCTATCCCCCCGGCCCCCCCTCGCTTCCGGCCTGGCTGCTGCCGGCTGGCTGTCGTTGCCACCAGAGGCCACGGCTCACATCCAGTGGCTCTCTGCACCCAGCACCCTCTGTCCGGGGTCCGGTGGCTGACCCAGGGACCACTTGCCCCTGATTTCCCTGCACCTGCTCCCTGTTTACCGGCCCCTCCTCGCTTATCCAGTGTGAGCGCCTTCCGCTTCCTGCCCGGGCCCCGATGGTCACAGGACCTAGCTCCACCTCTTATACACCTTGGTGCCGTCGCACAGCCTCGCCAGTGATGCAGTCCGTGCCCAGAAAATACTTACCTAGCGCCTGCCGTGTCCCAATGCGAGGAGTGCAGCGGTGACCTCGGGGGGCTTTGGGTCCAGGTGGGAGGGGCTGCAGGTCCAGAAAGGCCTCCCCGCAGAGGTGACGCTCGTGCCCACGGGAGGGTGGCCCAGGGTTGGCATGAGTGTGACACATGGAGAAACGGGGCGGCCCGTGTGGCTGGAGAGGGCAGCCAGAGGCCTCCCACGGGCCTCGCCTTCTCTAGCACATTGTCTAGAAACAGCGCGGAAGCCCTTTGACTCTAGCTCCACCTGCCAAACCCTTCACCACACACCCCCGTGCCCACCCCAGTGGCCTTTCCTGCCTCCTCCTTCCCCATCACGCCTCCCGTGGAGGTCGCTGTCCCCCAACGCCAGGCAGGACTCTGTGTCTTTGCATATGCCGTTCCCCCTTCCCAGAATGCCTTGCCTGTCAGTTTGGTTTTCCTTTTTTTTTTCCAACCTGGCAAGTGCCTATCCAGCCTTTAAGGCCCAGCTCAAATGACACCTCCTCCAAGAAGCCTTCCCTTTCCCCACCCCCTACCCCCAGGTATCAGGAATGGCTCCGTCCTCTGCTCTCCCACCTGTGTTCCTAAAACTCCTTGCCACGTCGTCATGTATTTCTTTTTTTTTTTTTTAATTTTATTTATTTATTTGGTTGCACCAGGTCTTAGTTACGGCAGGCGGGCTCCTTAGTTGTGGCATGCACGTGGGATCTAGTTCCCTGACCAGAGATCGAACCTGGGCCCCCTGTATTGGGAGCGTGGAGTCTTACCCACTGTTCCACCAGGGAAGTCCCCGTCCTGTATTTCTTAACGATTCTCCTCCTCGCTGGACTGGCGCCTCCCCCAGGGTGGAGAGCGTGCCGTCGTGTGCCGTCATGTCACCTCTGTCACTGATTGGATCAACTCCGGACCCCCGTGCCAGCCTGGGCCAGTCTGAGGCTGGGGAATACATAAGCAAAGGCAAACGAGAAAGCAGAGCCATCAGGGCTAAGTACACAGTCGCAAGCACACAACTCAATAAGTCCCCAAATCCTGCCGTGCAGGAGGAGAGCCTATCCTTATCGACAGCCATTGACCGGCCTAAATGCACCCATCGGCAAATGTTTGTGTAAGGGACTCTCCCGCCCCCCTGCCCCCCACCCACCCACCCCGCGGGGGAGTGCAGACTCAGCAGTCCTGCCCTGCATTGGAGAGCAGCCCCCTTCAATAAACTGAGCTCCAAAGACAGCATTTACTGCCTTACTTACCCCAGCAGAAAGCCTCGGCTGGAGGCGTTTCTGTGGGATTGGCTATCTCCCCCTATCAGCTGCAGGCCGAGGCCCAGACAGGGGCAGATACAATAATAATATCAGGAAAGACAGCAGGTGATTTGCATACATCTTCCCCTTAATACCCCAACAGCCCCGTGAGGTGGGCCTGATTAGCCCCGTTTTGCGAATGACAGAACTGAGACCAGCCGAGCATTAAAGGGACTCATGAAAGCTACTGTTTATTAACGGCTTCCTCTGTGCCGGGCCGTCCTCTGTATGTGACACGCATTGTCTCTTTCATCCTCACGGCAACCCTTCCAGCCATGGGCACGGCTGTCTACATTTAACAGACAGAGAAAGAGGTTCAGCCGTGTGCCCAAGACATGAGAAAGCCTAGAAAGTGCACAGCTGAGATTTGAACTCTAGACCAGCTCTAGAGCCCTCCGCCCCGCCCTGCCACAACCCCACGCATGGCATTATACGAGCAGATGCCACTTGTAAAAGCCTTGGGCCTTCGTTAGATCTAGGGGTGTGTGTGTGTGTGTTTACCGCACGGCTTCCTTCCTCCCCACTCATCCAGGCCCTGAACCCAGAATGTTACAGGGTCCCTTCCAGAAATGGAGGGAATGAATACCAAATCATAGTGAGAAACATAGGTGGCCCTTTAGAATTGACACCCTGCGATGTGCATGTTACCTTGTCCCCATTTACAGATGAGGAAACCGAGGTGCAGAGGTGAGAGAAGGCCCCACCAAGGCCAGCGCTGGGTGTCAGAGCCCAGCCATGTGTTTGCACTTCTTTTGAGTCCCCTTGAGGGGACACTCCCCCCCCTCCCCCAGGTTCTGGAAGGGGCCCCCGGCTCTGAGCTAACCAAGTGTGCAGAAAGGGAGCCCTGAGAGACCCTCCCCAGCACCGCGGGTGGATGTCAGGGTCCCAGCAGGGAACAGAACTCACCCCAAGCCTGCCATGCAGAGGTGGGGGTGGGTGCAGAGGTGAAGGGGCAGCAGGAGGAAGTGATGCCCCTGGGGTCCAGGGAGAGCGGGGGCCTTGGGGATGGCCAGCTGGCCCCCAAGTTTGGAGGGATGCAGCCAGTGCCAGGGCCCTGAACCAAAGCAGGGAGGGAGCCAGGCAAGATCTGCCTGCTTCGCCCTCGCCCCCGTCTCTGCTCTGCTCTCCTCCCGGCTCTCGCGTCGGCCCATCCGTCAGCCAGAGGGCCAGGCTCCCCAGGGGCGACTCCTTCCAGGGGTTGGAGTGGGACAGGGGGGGGATTGGCAGCACCAAACAGAATATCCAGCATCTGTGGTGACCCACAAAGGTCGGGGCATAGGGCGGAGGTGGGGGGTGGGGGGTTTTCTGGGGGGCCAGGACCAGCAGTGCCTGGCTAGGCGGGGATGTGTTCCGTCCAGAAGGGTCACTGGCAGGCATGGCCGAGTGTCACACCTCTAGCCGGCCTCCCCTGTCTGGGGCGTGAAAAGGCAGCAAAGAGGTAGCCTGGAAGTTCGGGGCCCGAAGAGTCTGAAACAATTACCTATCATCTTTATACAGCACTCTTTCCAAACAAATATATGATAATCCTTAGAAAACAAAAGGACACTATCCAGAGCACAGCAAGATATGAGATAGGGGTTTTTAACCCAGAATCCATGAAACCTTGTCTTCATGGGCCCTAGTCTAGGGCTGGCCTCAGAGGGGCTGTGAACACCCAGAAACGTTATTATCTGGTACGTGTTATGTATGCGTGTGTTTACCTCTCTGGCAAGAGGATCTTTGTTGTCATCGGATTTTTCTATCAGGTCATGGTCCCCAAAAAGTTAGTTTTAGGAGGAAGAGCATCAACTCTGGAATCGTCAAGTCCTGGATTCTGTAGCCTCCCAGCTGAGGGTCCCAGGACAAGTCACTGTGTCCCTGGGGCTTCTGATTCCCATTTTACAAATGGGGACACAAGGTACCGCCTTATGGAGTACTGGTGAAGATGATCAGGACAGTAACAAGAGTAGCACCAGCTGCCCTTTTTTTTTTACCCACACAACACCCCTAGGAGGCAGATGCCCTTAATCACCCCGTTTTACAGATGAAGGGACTGAGGCACGCAGAGATGAAGTAGCTTACCCGGGATCCCACAGGCAGTAAGTGGTAGAAGCAGGGATGGAACTCGGACGGTCTGGCTACAGCGTTCCACCCTTGGGGTGACTGCTCCCTGCATCCTTCCCAAGTAAGCAGGACACCGCGGGGGGAAACAGGGTAGACGGGTCGGCTGAGAACAGGTGCTCTGGAAATGTCAGCCCTCTTACCCACCCACCCCATTGTCTGCGTGAAGTCTTTGGAAACGGGGTACCCACGGCAGCCCTGCATACCCAGAATAGGGCTGCTGGCCTCCTGCCCTCCGGACTGGACCCTTTTCCCCTGCTCTGCCCCTTCCCTGTGGTGAAAAATACCCAGCTTGCTTGTGTTGAAATCCACATTGTTCAGAGCGTCCAGGGCCCTGACAGACTCCGAGGGCAGGTGGGACCCATGCCCAGTTCCCTCCCCCAGCCCTGATCTGTGCCAGGAAGGCACTCAGAACCCAGGTGGAGGCCCCGAGCCCCACTTACCCAGCCTGAGCACCGAGGCCACGACAAAGGGCTCCCTGTGGAAGGTGGGCCTCGGAATGAACGGCAGGCATCTTAACCATCGGGCGGGACCCAGCAGGAAGCTTGCTGGTGACACCGTGGCCTCTGAGCTGCCCTCGGGGACAGAGGGGCGGGGGCAGAGAAATTGAGAGGAGCTTTGGCCCTACTGTGGCTGGTACAGTCAGAGTTCACACTCTGCCTCTGGGATCCTGCTCCCCCGGGGGAGGCTGTGGGGGTGGGGTGCTGGTGGGCCGAGAGCTGCCCAGGCCCTGTGACCAGCCCTTCTCTCCTCCATCGGTCCCGGACAAGCCTAGGTCAAGGCACACAGCTCCATGTGCACTTCCGGCCAGGTAACACTAATTATTATTATTATTACCATGACAACTTCCATCTGTTAAGCCTCACGCCGTGCCGGGTACTGTCTATGGGCTTTCACAGGCGTTGATCCTGCGGAATCCTGGGAGGTGGATACCGTCATTATCCTCAGTTTCACAGACGAGAAAATTGAAGCACAGAGAGGGCAGGTGATTTCCCCAGGGGTGCCCAGCTACTAGTGGCCGAGTCAGGAGTCAGACCTGGGCTTTTAGCCATCCCGCTGGCGTCATGTGAGCAGCTATGCACCGCTGCCCCCTTAACGTTTCACCCCAGTGTGCGTCCTCACGTCCGTTCTCGTACCTCAGGTAAGTCACTCGGCCTCAGCTTTGTCATCTGTACAGTGGGACTAGGGTGCCTACCTCATAGGGGAATTGGGGGGCTTACAGGAGATGATGCCCCTAAAGCTCTCGGTGCACAGTGCGAAAGCAGCAAGTGTTACTTAGCCTCCCCTCCCCTGCGAGGCGCTAATGCTTCTTCCTTCTCTGGGCCACCAAGAGCACTCCCTGTTTTCCTTGCATTCCGGTGGAGCCAGGCCGAGGGAGGATGCTCTCTGGGTGGAGGAATGAGACATAAAGAAGAACCCCAGTTTTTCGAAGCCCGGACAGTAAGGAACGTGTGAGAGAGAGAGAGAGAGGGAGGGAGAATGAATGAGAACGAATAGCCCATCTCCTGGGCAGCGCTCAGGACGGTACATTTGCATCTGTAGATGCCACCTGTCCCCACGCCTGGCACGTGGTAGGCTCTTAACGAGCACACGGTAACAACGAGGAGGAGGAGGATTCCTCGCTGGGAAAAGTGCGTGATGTCTCGCTTCCCGATGCAGTTGTGGGAACTGAACACACTCAGCACCCAGTCCGGACGTCGCCACTTATCTAGGCTCCCTATCCGCAGCCAAAAAAGCTCTCTTCAAAGCCCCCCTCCCGGCACCCCCTCCCCAAGCAGGAGGGTCTTCATTTCACCCAGTGTCCCTGTATCATGGCAGGGCGTTAGACACTCCCTTGCAAGTTGATGCTTACGAAATACCCATCAAATGAAACAGCCGAGGGCAGCTCTTTGAAAGTTGTTCAAAAAGCTGCCCTGGATAGGCAAAGCCCTTGACCCCAGACAGCGGTGCTTGGGCCGAGGGAAGAGCAAGACGGCCCTCTGCCGCAGAGCCGCCCTCCCCTCTCCCCTGTGCTCTCCCTGCCTTCCTTCCCGGCCCCTGGAATCAGCCTTCTCAGCTGCAGCTCGGCAGCCCCCCGGCAGGTGAAGTGCTATTCTTCAGTGCCTCAGTGTGGCGGGCGGGTGAAAAGAGAGAGCGCAGAGGGAAGAAAGAGGAAAGTCGGCCACTGGCTGTGTCCTTTTCTTCCCGAGCGTGTTACAAACCAGCAGGGTCGCGGCATCGAGAAGCTTTCAGGGCCACGGCAGGCCGCAGGACCTGCGAGCGCCACCGACAGAATATAATGGTACGGAAGCAATCCGCCCGCACAGCCCTCCGTTTTCCAGCGGGCACAGCCAGGGAGGCCTGGGCAAACAGGCTTTTATTGGGCCGGGAGCATGGCTCTGCTTCCCGCCGTTGTCTTATTCCAGCTGGGAGGACTGATGGGCTGTGGTTAGCGGCTGCACCTTTCACCTCCGGAGCTGGGAGCGCAGACACGACCGGCATGGCAAGTGGCTGGCAGCGCTGCCGTCGCCCGCCTGCCCGCCCGCCCCCACCCTCGGCCGAACCAGGCCAGCCTGGGATGCAAGATCTGCCACCTTCAGGCCCAGAGGATGGGCGCCTGTCCCATTGGTCACTGGCCTCCAGCACGGTGGCCCTCCTAGCCAGGAAGGAGGGAGCCCGACTCCTGGGGCCCTTGACCCATCGGCCTGGCCCCCAACCCCCCGTGATTCAGATCTCAGCCAAAGTGTCAGAGATTCTACGTTTCCCCGAAAGTTCCCTTGTGGCACGGCGTAGCTCGTCTCCCTTGAACTCTGTGTTCACGTGTGCGGTGGTTTCACCTCCCTGCTCCCCGAGAGGCTTTATTAAACTCCAGGGGACTAGGCCCTCTCCACGTGCACTGCCTTGGCCCTGCATCTAGCACAGAGTAGGTGCTCGCTCACAGTCGGTGGGGTGAATAAACGAACAGAGGTAAGAGTCCTGATCGTCAGAAGGGCCCGTTCTAACGGAGCATCTAATATGTACTGGGCACTGCAAGAGGAGCCCTGCGTGACGTGCAGCCACACGGCCCTAACCTCGACCCTCGAAACACCGCTGGCCCGAAGGAGGCAATTGTGCGCCTTCTTTTTAAAGATGAAGTCAGGAGAGAAAACAGGAGAGAGCTTGGTCGAGGACACACTGTGTGCAGGGGACATGGCCAGGTGGTTTCATACACCCATCTTAGCCTTGCAGCTCCTTAGAAGAGGTGCTGCTCCCGTTTTTCTGAGGTGCAGACTGAGCCCCAGATGGGTCTAGTAGCTTGCCTGAGGGCACACAGCTTTGCACGCTACAGAACAGCTCACCGATTCTGCCCCTCCCTAGATCCCCGGCGGTTCCTAAATTTCAAATTAGCCCCCCTTTATTGGACCTGGGCTCCACAGTGCAGGTAGGGCCGTGGTTACAAACTACAGCCCCACAGCCAGATTCAGCCTGCAGCCTACTTTCGTAAATAAAGCCTTTGTGGGGAACACAGCCATGCCCATTTTCCACGTAGCGTCTCTAGCTGTGTCTTCGCACTGTGAGGACAGAGTTGAGTAGTTGTGACAGAGACCCTGTGGCCCGCAAAGCCCTAAAATAGTTACTGTGTCCCCTTTTACAGAAGAAGTTTACAGCTCCTAGGGCTTGTGAGATGGCGGCTAATTCCTCCCACATAACCCCCCTTTCTCAGAGAATGTACAATTCTAGAGGCCTCATAACCCCACCCACGTCCTCCCAGCTACCGTCCTCTGCTTCAGAATCCCCAGCTTGGGCTTCCCTGGTGGCGCACTGGTTAAGAATCTGCCTGCCAATGCAGGGGACACGGGTTCAAGCCGTGGTCCAGGAAGATCCCACATGCCGCGGAGCAACTAAGCCTGTACGCCACAACTACTGAGCCTGCACTCTAGAGCCCATGAGCTGCAACTACTGAGCCCGCGTGCCACAACTACTGAAGCCTGTGCACCTAGAGCCCATGCTCCACAACAAGAGAAGCCACCACAACGAGAAGCCCATGCACCGCAACAAAGAGTAGCCCCCGCTCGCCACAACTAGAGAAAGCCCATGCACAGCAACGAAGACCCAATGCAGCCAAAAATAAATAAATAAATTTATTTTTAAAAAAAGAATCCCCAGCTCTTCCTGGAACAGAGGCCGCAGTGCCTTGCTTCCCACTTAATTCATTCACTCACTCAATTCTCCATTGATCATCTAATTATCCAGCCTTACTCAGTACTGAGGACGAAGCAGCAAACAGAAGGTACCTACCCTCATGGAGCTAGTATTTGAGTGGGAGAGATGAATGATTAAAAAAAAAAAAAAGATAATAATGAGAAAGTTATGATCGCAAGCCCTGTGGAGGAAATGCAAAAAGATAATATCATACACTCGGGGGTGTGAAGAGGGAAGAGAGATTCCAAATGTGGTGGTTGGAAAAAGTCTCTCCGAGGAGTCAGTGTCTTTGTGTGATTCAAAGAAGCCAGCCAGCCCAGGATCTGGGAGGAAATCATTCCAAGCAGAGGGAGCCGCAGGTGCAAAGGCCCTGGGGCAGAAGCATGCTCATAGCAGGCCATTGTGACTAGAGAATGAGTCCAGGGTGGAGAGTGGTTGGAAATAAAGCTGCAGAGGCCAGAAGGGGTCCCTGGCAGGGCCTTGTGGGGTGGGGCAGGGAGCCTGGCGTTTATTCAAGATACAGTGGGAAATCCCTGGAAGATTTAAAAAGAGGAGCGCCACGGCCTAATTTACACTCAATACCTCATCCTCGCTGCTACATGGGGCACGCGTTGTAGGGGAGCAAGAATATAGAATAGGAGTCCCACTGTAATTGTCCCAGCAAGCCAGGGCGGTAGTCTGAGCAGGGACGGAGACAGGCAGGGTGGAAAGAAGTCAGTGGATTGAGCATATGTGGTAAAAGTAGAGCTGCCCAGACTTCTGGGAGGCAGGAGGGAAATTAAGGCCAGTACAGAGATTTTTGCTCAGAGCGAGCCCCTCGAAGGATGGTGGTGCTGCGTGCTGATGAGGCCCTGGAAGCTGGGAAGAGTGGGTGGGGGTGCGAGTGATCCGGCCGCATGGGGTTTGAGACACCTATTAGGACTCCCCGTGGGATGTCAAGCAGATAGATCTATGAGTTGGGAGCTCAGGAGTGAAGTCTGGCCTGAGATATAAATTTGGAAGTCATCAAAATACAGATGATATTTAAAGCCTGCAACAGTTCACCAACCCCCCCCCCCATAACTTAATCATTCACAGGACGACACATTTGCAAAAGACTGGGGACCAGGAGAGCCCATTATCCCCATGCCCGCCCTTGCAAATATGCCTCGTTGATCTTGGCCCTGAAAACATAATCATCGGGCTTTAAAAATCACACTCAGGAAAGTTCAAGCAAGTATGTGAAGTCACAGAGTTTATTATTCAAACTCTCCCTCTGCCATGGATCTTTCCGGCTACCTGGAGACAGAAGGTTCCTATAGGCTCCCCTCGCCTCGTTTTTATTCCTCCACTTGGGTGCCTCGTATTCTCTCCTTAAGGCTTTGCTGTGGCAGCCCTTCCTCCAGAGGTGACAGAGGCTCCAGCAGAAGGCAGGTGAGGGAGGACTGTCCCGGATTGCCACAAAGGGTCCTGGCAGAGGAAAGGTCACTGTGGGCACCCAGGGCCCCCCAGGAGGTGTTGCAGCCCTGCCCCCTTGGAAGTGGATGCCCCGCCCCTGTCCAGGGTGCTGAACTTCTTCTTCTTCCTGCCCCAGCCCTGTCGGTGGGCAGCAGCAGGAAAGAGGTTGAAACTGGCCGGGAGACCCACTCTTTCTCACATGCCCCAGGCCACCCCAGCTGATGCAGGCAGAATCGAGAGAAGAAAAATCAAGAAGCAGGAGTCAAGGTGGCTCCTTGGTGGCAACTGCTAGCAAAGGTGCAAATGGCTGAGCTGTGGCCAGGGAACCAGGTTCAGAGAGCCGAACGTTTCTCCCTGCAGAGGTGCTAGGGAGGCTGGGGGGGCCTGGAGCAAGCTGGAGCAGGTGTCCTTGTCCTCCAGGTCACCCCCTCCTCCCCCTCCTCCCTCCTTCCACCCCCCACTCCCCGAGCCTCTTTGAGTGGTGTTTTGGAAATATTTCCAAGCGCTTCGGCAATATCCTGCACACTCTCTCCCCCTTCCCCCGGGAGCGGCTGTCCGTGCGGGGAAGGTACTTGCTCCCAATCCGGCTAAATTGTTATTGACTTGTGTTCTCTGCGTTCTGCAAACATTTCACTCCGCTGTCGCCAGTGAGGCCAGGAATCCCTGCTAGGGCTAACGGGGAAACCAGCTGTGCCGGGCCATTTCTCCTGCTCTTCCTCATCGATCACGGAATTAAACTGACAGAAGGAGAATTTCAGAGCAACTTGGGAGGGGAAGGGGCTGGGCCCAGATTGGATGAGGGTTCGGGGACCTGGGGACCAGAGTGCTGGAAATAGGGTCAGGAGGAGGGTGCACTTGCCTCCAGGGTTGTGGCTGGTGACAGGGGTGGCAGGGTTTGTTTCTGAACTGTAGGCTGGCCCAGGCCTGAGAAACCCAAGGAAAACACACAGACGAGGAGGTTGTTATTACTGCTTCATGACCACGAGTGAAACTAATGGGGTTTTGTAGACAGAGAGGAGAGAGAAAGTAAATCAGAGACCACACTGGTGAGCTGTCTGCTGAGATCACAGATCTTTATTTTGCC